>NC_071403.1:105500212-105807732 GCF_017976375.1 Cuculus canorus
GCAACATAATCCCAGAGTTGCTGGTAAAGCAGGCTTCAGCCCCTATTATATTTGAAAATCATCTGTTGTGAAGGCTCCAAAGAGTGCATATATATCGAACCTTTTTATTTATCCTTTTTAAAGCGAACTTGAAAAATAAAATCTTTTTCCAGTTGGCATTTCCAAAGTGACAATGTGCAGCCTCTTGATTAAGACGTGACATAGTTTATAACCCTGGCAACAAAGGAGACTTCAAGCATTTCCATCTGCTTTAACACTAGATCAGTAAACAAGAAAATGTACCATCCAGTTTGGTTCCAGAAGAATGTTTTTGATTTAAAGATAATTTAGTATAAGTATCCTGACTTCTGCACGCAATTGTGTAAGAAAAAGCCTTAATCCACACAAGCACTTTGGATGCAAAAATACCCCTCCAAACAAACTCCCAGTATTTACTGTGCACAGCTCAGAACAAGTCTTTCTACGGAACAGTACTATAGCAGTGGCTCAGAGAGGCTGCAAATGTCTCTGCGCTCCTCCTCTCAGGAGCTATTCCTTCTGGAGCTCTAGGAAGAGCATAGATAAAAGCAATCCCAGATACATTAAAAATCCCCCACGAGTGAGATCAGCACAGCTGGCTGGCAGTGGCATGAATTACCCCAAATGAACACTGGCCCCATGTCACTTACTAGTGGCTTCCAATGGTGCACATTACTGGCAGCTTTGTTTTGTTTTAACCCTGTATGTGGGACACCTAAGCCTTGCGGACTGCTCTGTACATTAGCATGTGCTTGGTTTCTGCAGGCCAGTTTAATTTTTTTACCCTTTTGCTCTTAAAGACTCTGCTGACTACCTAGTGGCAGGCACTGAATCTCAATACATTCAGACTAGCCAATGCTTAGCTGAAGAGCTGCTGTGCAGCTCAACGCAGCCCCAAGGGTCCACAAAGCTCAAGAGCAGGAGCACAAATGGCTGGGCAGTTCATCCACAGAGATCCACATATCTATGGAGACTCTGTAAGCAGCAGCAGCCCAAGGAGCTGCGCTGAAGCTGGCTCAACCACATCCCTGCAAAGTGCAGCCCCGACAGAGTGGACGTACCCTTTCCAACTGATGCTCCCCTGTACGCACCAGCTGTTTCTCGCTCTTTGCGAGGACGGGTCTAGCAGCCGGCATCTATTGGTTCTGCACACTTATTTGGCAAGGAGTGCCATCCCTCCTGGTGGGGCCACGGCAGCTGGCACACGCACCTGGGGGAAGGCAGATGCTGCACGTTCCTGTCCTCAAGTGCCATTTTTGCAACACTGTGCCACGGCAGCCTCTCCAAGCACTTCAGCTGCAATGGTCTGGGAGGGCTGGAGAAGACTCTAAAGATGATCCTCACATTGAACCACGTAATTCCTACTTTACTACTTTTCCCGCTTAAACATTACTGAAATTTATTAAGCCAAGCAAAAGATATTCTTCCTTGTCTTCCCAACACAGCAAACGCCCAATTTTTGAAGAAATGAATACTTGCTGAAACTTGCAGCGTGCGAGTTATGGCTCTCTCCTTCACTCAGTAGCACAGCTCCTTGCAGCACCCTTTCCCACCTGCGGAAGGACTGACTCGCTATCTCTCCTATCCATTACACACCTTGTAGTGGCATGCCATATTCTCAGTGGGGATCAGAACTGTGCAGAGCTACAAGCTCTACAAGTATTGGAAAGACATTGACCTTCTCCTGAGAAAATACAGGGAAAACTACAGAATAATCTCAAGTCACTGCAAGTACTCAGATGGTAGATGCAAATGGCCAGATTCCAGGGAGTCTTTTCACTATGAATTTCAGTGCAACTGCTTACTTGTACGATCTTCATTTGACGTGCTAGTTATCAGCCTCCTGACACTTTTCCAGCTGATAGAGACATACAGAGTAGAGAGTACTGCATTCAACTCCTAACCTGTAAGATCTCCAGCAGTTTGCATTTCCAGACATAGTGCTGAGAATCATAATTCTACATGATACTTGGATAGTTGCAGGTCACATTTTCTGTTTGCATACGTAGGAAGAACTTTGGTAATGACGTGACACTTGACACCACTTAGCTCTTCATCCTCATATTCACCCTTTCTCCTAAATCCAGTCACAACAAAACTTATTGCTGAACTATAAATATAACAGAAAGCTTCAAGACAAGGTAAAAATGAAAAAAGGAAAGAGTATAATGATTAATATTACCTGTTTTGTGTTGTAAAATTTCAGCATATTAAGAAATATAACTGAACATTTTTGAAGACAGGTTGGTAATGCAGAACTTCTACATTAATGTCTCTTGATTATAACATCTCCACTTATCATTCTCTTTCCTTTACTAACAGAGACTAAAATACTGGGTAACATGAATGCTAACATCAAATAGCATGAACGTACCCGCTTACATAGTTGATTCTGCAGACGTTAATGACAATGGCAACAGAAGTAGACTTACTACTTAAATGCAATATATTATCAGTGTTTCTGAGAGAGTAAAGAGCAAAGGCTTTCCCCGTTTTCAAACATTAAAAAACACATTCTTGTCTGAAAAATTACCATACTCAGTATCTACTCCCTGCTGAGTTCTTCAGAAAGTCTCAATACATTGCATTTCCTCTTCTTTTTGAAGAAGAAAATAATAAAAATCAAAACATTAGACAAATATTCTCACTAGACAAACACTCCTAGGACCTTAGAGCAGACGTCACCCAAGTCTGAAATTTCCAGCTGGAGACTGAAAAAGCCAACCCTTTCATTAAGTGATCAGAGCATTAGACTCATTCGGGAGACAACACTGCTTGACTGCACTGCAAACTTCTTGGAAAGTCATTTAACTCACTTAAAAACAATTTGCTAAGCATGACATCCATGCCTCTCTGTATTTCAAGACCTGCATTTCCCAGCAATTATTATCAACAGTAATTGTCAATATGTTGAATGTTAATAAAGCTGATATTCTTCATTCTCAAAATTAAATTTCTAATAAAACAATGAGACTCTTGATCAATGCTTGCATGTGAAGCTTATTAAAGGTTTCAGAAAATCCAGAAACGCCTCTTAAGAAAAAAATTCCTCAAATATCTTCCTCTGCTCCTCCAGTGATCAGCTTCTGAGAGCCTCAGGAAACGTTTTAGATTACCAGATCTATAAGTCTGACAGCAGACTTTCCACAACCTTCACCTTCACTATATGTACAAAGATGAAAATAAGGCAAGCAGGGCATTTTGTCTTCTCCTTTATGCATGTAATGAAAGAACCTTGAAGGAATTCAGTTCAAGAAGGTTCTAACCATGTTAGAATCTGAAACTGATGTTTGAAGCTGCTAATAAATGGTGGCACCCTATGCAGTCCCTCTGTATTACACACGCAGCCCCCACAGCAGGAAGAGAAGGTTCAAAGTAGAGCTTCCCACACCGACACTCACCTCCCCCTGGGTTCTTTTTCATCCTCAAGCAACAAGCATGCCTCAGGTCCTCTTGATCAACATGATCCAGGTCCACCTTTGGAGTCCACACAACTGCCTGGTGGAAACACAGGGAACCCAAGCACCAAGATCCTCCTCAGCTTGAATAACCCCTACATGCATGTACTATGGCTAAGTTCCAGACCACGGGGTTCCTACTGGCAACTTGACTTTGCTGCTCAGATAATACCGTCATACTGTTTTTCAATATATTCTGGCATTCAACATGGACAGTTAGGACTCCTAAACGCTTCCTTTGAACATAAAGCAGAACACCCTGCAACTGTTCAAAAGAAAATGGCACTTAGGAGGAAGAAAAGGGTGTGTTGAGGGGGACTAACTCACTGATATGGCAGATATATACAATGCACTGATGTGACCAGCAGGAACCAATAAGGACCCGTTTTGCCATCCAGGTGAGGAAATACTGGCACAAAGTCCATTGTGGAAGACAAATGCGAGTAGAGAACTTAAAATTTACGTTTTGCTTTTTCAAGGAACAGCTGTACTGATTGGTCAGCGTTTCTTGTATTAAGGCCTGGCTAATCAAGGAGGCACAAATTTTAAAGATCAATAATTAACTTAGCCCATTATTACTACCACAAAGCAGTTTGTAAGTTTCATTTTCACAGGATCATATGGTTTAGGAATGGAATGGTTTAGGTTGGAATGGACCTTAAAGATCACCCATTCCCAAGCCCCTGCCATGGGCAGGGACACCTCCCATTGGATCATGTTGCTCAAAGCCTCATCCAAGCTGGCTTTGAACACTTCCAGGGAAGGGGCATCCATGACTTCCCTCAGCAGCCTGTGCCAGTGCCTCACCACCCTCACAGTAAAAAGCCTCTTCCGGCTTATCAGTAGTCACTAAGCTTTAAATGTAATGTCAAAAACAAACTAGCAGCCCCAACAAACACATAGCAGGAATCTACACAAAACCCTACAAAATCTGAGCTCGAAGTTTCAAACACAAAGTTAGTGACATGACTTTATGGAACTTCCAACTTTTACACAAATAAATTGCTCTGAAGTACAGAACCTGTGGGTGGTAACTCTCTCTTCTCAAATCAGCCATGCTATTCCTGCACTTTCAAATTTACTCTTAAATTTCTGTAGTGAAGCCCATGCATTAGCAGAACTTGTGCTACCTCTCCAATGCCAAAACCAGCATCTAGAAGCACTGTTGCTCACTGTAACGGTCTTAAAAGAATGGAGGCAGTAGCCATTTACTCAGGTGGTAGGAAAAAAAAAGGAAATTATTGTGAAATAAAATTGATTTTTCATCCAGAGGAAAGACTCAAACCATTGCCACTAAGGCTGGAAAACTGCATAGCTATTCCTTCTTTTCTAAGAAAGTAAGGCTGCTCTAGGTTCCTCTTTAAGATCTGTTTAACTCTTTCTATTCATATCCTGAAACTTGTGCTATGAGGGAATAAAATTCTCCACAGGTGCCACTGAATCCATCCATGTAGATTTAAGATTAATTGATATGTACACTAACACAAATCCATTCCTAGCACGAACAGACATGAACGAGCTAGGGCAATATTTCTTCCTGCTGCATGAAGATGGTGGATAGAAGGCTATCATGCCCAGCTGGTGAATTTTTGTCTTGGATCAGACTGTGATCCTTAGAAAGGGGTGCATTATACCTGTTTGAACCTGTCACAATGGGAATCAGATCTTGGATACTGCAACTCAAGAATTCATTCAGCTTCCTCATCATACAGGGAAAAAAAAAGAAAAGGAAAAAAAAAAAAGCTAGAAGTGTGGAAACAAATCCAAAGCAGAAAAAAATCCTTTAGATTTCTATTCTTTTTTTTTTTTAGCTTGAAGTATCTGTGTTATCATCAGTAAGAGTCACGAGACTAGCTTAAACATTTCTCTTCATGTGTTTGGCATACAAATATTCAATATCCTTACCAGTTCCAGAGACCACTGTCGTGATTATTGCAATATATCACCAAGGGTTTTTGTGAAGTTAATTTTATAAAAACAAGGGATCATAACATGCCAACAAAAGCAAACATTCATGGTTACTACAGCAAAAAACCCAGCTCAACCTTCTAACTGCACATAATACATTTCTTCTGTGGAAGTGAACCACAGAAGCACAGTACTGTCCTACCATCCCAGTATATACTTCCATTTTTTATTACTTTGTATTATTGTCTGGGGCATCAATACACTGGGTCATTCTTGCCAGCCAGGGTGTGAACGTAACACTGTGAGAAGTCAACTTACAAAGGCTCCACTCAAGATTTTTTAATACCTTATCTGTAAAAGTTGTGTAGCATGCTAAAGCCAAAATATTAAATTATGCCTGCTTTAGATCCTGAGATCTTGTGCCTTTGAGGACTTCAAACAAAACAACATCCTGAGAATTTTAATGAGCTGTTTTATCACCATGTCTGCTCACAACACATGCCAGGCTTCCTTCTCTCTTGTCTAATGATGAACTGGAATCATATAACCAGGCTGATCTGATTCTCTAAAGCTATATGTCTAAAGCTAAGTGAGATCACCACCTTTTCATGAGAAAAATGGTAAAACCATTTTACAGCACACAGAACTGTATTACCTGGGGGTGAGGTGGGAGCGGTGGGAGGTACAACTACCTTGACACAAAAATTGTAGCACAGATGTATGCATATGCATGTAGGCATAACACAAAGGTTTGCAAGCCATTCACTGCGAGACAACTGACTTCTTACTCCCCAAGAAAATAGTTCTACTTCATGGCTGTCAGGAATACTGCAGTACTCCACTAGAGCCCATAAAGATATTGTTCAAAGAAGGCACAAGTTGTTTATTTCCAACATACAAATAATAGCCTGACAAGTATGGAATAAGAATTCAACCAGTTTAATCATGCATTTTGAGAGGCTGATTTTACAATTTTTTTTTTTTTTGTAGTGAGTGGAAGCACCTGGTAAATGTCATTGCTTATATACCACAGAATAGCTCTCCCCACAGTAAGTCTGCACCAGACTATGACAAACTAAATCTTGCCAGACAATTACTTCACACTTCCTTAATGAAATTAATGTAGTAGTGATGAAGTCAAGGACATTTGCTGTCAGTAAGCCACTTCTAATCTAGAAGAGGACTTTGTATTTTGAGGGCTGGCTGTAGCAAAAAACCCTTCCTGCTAAAACTACACCAAGACAACATATGCAATTCCCCATGTGAAATTTACTTCCTTTTTACGGACTATCTCTAAGGTACACATTTTCTTGGCTTTATGAGCTTTTTTTGCACTGCATTTACAGTAATGACATTTGTGATAGCCAGTATGCAGGCAGAAAAAATGTATCTGAATTTGACACCTACATTGTTCTGAAACAGCAAACCACTTGCTTCTTTTTGCATCTTTATGTGTGGAATAGGTGCACTTCCCCCAAAATTTCTGTTATTTCTCTTTAAAGCTAGTTTTGAGACTCTGAAAGACACAGAACAGTGACTTATAGTTTAGGAAGAAAAGGAACATTAGCAGCTATTCATTTAAGAGAGTTAAGATTACCATGTCACACACAGAACTGCTACACGTATAAAGACATGATCATGTAACAAAACATGCACCATCATATTGGGCAGCAATTAGAAGTTGTTGTACATTATGCCAGAAGAATGTATTGTTCTACCTTAAGGGGGAGCCATCCAGGAGACAAAAAATGAGCTGGCAAACAACAGAACGGGTTTTGATAGGCAGTCTGGAAGCAGCTGTAAAGCAATAGAGTATCCATAAAATTGATACCCTATTCCCAACCTCAGGCTAGGTACAGACTTTAATTTTTTTTTTCTACTGCTGGAAACTAATCAATTAGAACTAAAAGATGACCAGAGCGCAAAACAGTCTCTGGAATACTGGATGAGTCAGGAGGACAAAGTCAATTTTAAACGAGCAAAACAGGAAGGAGGAAATATTACCAGCTGAAGATAAAGGACCATGTCACCCAGGCTCTGTGGTTGGTTCCACAGGCTGACAGACCTATGGGATTTCTGGGACACTAAGGTGTGAATACAGGCTTTAGAAAAGGAAAGACTTTCTTTCTAAATAAACAATGCATCATTTTAAGATCACCTGGAGGGCAAGAGGGGTGCTCACTAACATTATTTCACCCAGATAAAAGATCAATCACTGAGACAAGCATGGGCAGGTAATCACAGTCAGTCCCAGGTAGAACACTGACGAGAGCACTGCCTCCAAGTTAGAAAAAAATTGAAGGAATCCATCTTAAGAAAGCCTTGTAATCAATATCATTGACCGGGAAGGGGAGATAACTGATGCTATCAGGAGTCTTCTCTCCCAAATGTGCTGGAGATAGTGCTTTGAAATATATACCAAACCTAACCGTTAGTACTGCATTCATAAACTTCTTTTAAAAGCATACCAACATGGACAGGATGTTAACCCATCAACTTTTACCCTAGGCGGTCTTTCTCCACAGGAGTCAGTGATTTTTCAGGTGATACCTCCCATGTAAAGGCTGCTATCATTTCTATCTTTTATAATCACAGCAAGGGAGCGTATTTCTTCTGATTCATTCCATCTTGCAATATGTCCAACATAGCTAGCTCTCATTCTTCCTCTATCCAGTTTTCCTCTGCCATTACTAGACAGAACATCTAAATGCTCAAATTCAGTGATTCACCGACTAATATAATGCATTTGTTACTATATGCTGCCTTTCAAGAAGTGATCTTCCCAAGTTTCATATTTCTGAAACATTTCTGCTTTTGGATATCCAGCTGTTCTTCAACAGTCCTCTCCAACAGCTTGATCCAAAACATTCCTGTTCATTTCTCACTGCATTCAGTGTCTATCTCTTGTATCCCTCCTCCCCATGTACCATATTGACCTCTGAAATGTGAATTGAATGTTTAAGTTTAAACACACCAACCAGGGGCACTTCCAGGCACATTTGGGGCTCATGCCAAAGAGCGTTGCATGTTAGCTGTGCAATGCAGTATATTTTTTCCCCAACTGCTTCTACCACTAATGAATTACATAATATCCTGGATGATTACTCCTATAAAATATGCAATGAAATAATTTAATTTGAAAATAAAAAAGCAGGAACAAACTGATCTTAGTTACATACAGTCAGAGACCAAGAAAAGAGTATGAGATGTCTGTAGTTTGCGCCAGCTAAGACCTTAATTTCTTATGTATCATTCTTTCTTTTGTTTAGGATATACATCCAGAAAATGCTTATGAGTTTTGCCATCTACAGAGTCCCACTGCAGCTTTCACCTTCTTTTCTTGATCTATGCCATCAAGCTGTGCTTCCAAAGAGAGCTGCCATTAGGAAGGAAGCCCCCAGGCACCACATTACACAGTTGCCTGGATCATGTGAATCGAGAAAAATAATCAACCACTTTTAAACACAGATTTACAATCATGCAGTTGAACTTGCATATACTATTTACATGAAGTAACCTGTAGTCATTACGTGCAGTACTAAAATGTACTACATTTTTTCTATAAGGCAATAACAACTGGAGATACACAGTAGTATCAAGTCTTTCTCTCTTCAAAGGGGTTTTACAGAGCAGTAAAACCCTCCTAGCGCAAACTGTACTTTAGACTTCCGGAACAGTTTCAGATTTCATACAAACTATAGGTCTACTCTGTTACTCTTCTTGGATCCCCCACCTCATTGGATACCTGTTCTTAATTTTCTTCAGAAATTAAAAAAACCAAGATATTTTTCCTGTCTTGTAACTCCAAGAATGGAATTCTGCATTCCCTCACTCATGAGTTACTTGCTGGATTGTTTAGAGAAAGACCCACGTCGAGACAGGCTAGTCATAGCAACAGAGGCAAGAAGCCAGCCCCTGTTCCTGCATTCCTGTGTACCTGTAAATGAGTCTCAATGCCAACAGTTCATGCAGGGAGCAAACAGGGGTTCTTCCAAGAGCACACTAGCAAGTCTGTGTCTAGGAATAAGCACAAACCTCCGGCTTTCACTACAAAATTAATCATTTCCTCCAGAAACAACCAGTTCTGCTATTCCTTGCAAGGTCCTTCCACACACGAAGACTGGCACTCATAGAAGCACAGGACACAATATTCTTCCCTGTTTTAGAGGAATCAGTTTATTAGAGAGCACAACGGACCCTACCTAGCAGCCTTACAAGCTACTTTGTACACCATGTTTTCTTTAGTTTGTCCTCCTCTGAAATAAAAATTATCAGCAAGTGATGGAGGAAAGATCCAGGACTTGATGGACTTCTTGGTTCCTCACATAAACCACAGAATTCTTCTTCCTCTTCCACCTCTGTCTTATCTATCTGTGAGTGTTTGAAGTCCTCAATGAACTCCTGACCTTTGATTGTATGATGTGACCCTTGTAGAACACGAGATTTTTTTATTATGCTTATTATTTTCAAACCACAAACACAATTTAGCAGCCACTAGAATACTTCCTGTTTCAACCATACCCATGTTCACACTCTGAAGAGATGCTGGCATCATTTTAAGAGCTTTTCCATTACTAATTTTCACTTTGTTCTCAAAGACATGCACTGACAGACTTAGCTCCTCAGATGCACAGAGTAAGTAACCTCAAAAACACAGACAGCAGACCTATTTTAAATGGGAACATAATCTTTACAATGAAAGGCATTATTCGCTGATATAGCACCATAGTTCTAAAAGATCCTAAAGCATTCAAGATCCCATTTATATAGCCTCAATCTCAGTTGTGACTTTTTTTGCTCTGGTTTAGACAATATCCCACTCAGCTGCTGGACTACACACATGGAAGCCACTCTTTCCCTCTGCTGAGAAAGCAGACTGTGTAAAAACAATATTGCATGGGTGTAAACCATCAGTTAAATATAGGCAATTTGAAATGAAACTTGGTCTCCCAGCAAAAAACCAAGATTTTCTGCATTTGCTTAGAAATTCAGCTCGTATGTGTCACCAGAACGTATTACAGTAGCTTTAATTTTTGCACAGAACAGACAAAGTCATTGTTTTGAAAGGTCATGACAGTAAATCGCAAGGAATTCAATTTATCTTCCTTGGATGGATGAAGGACTGAGTCAAACACACAACAGTGGAAACCTCTGGCTCCAAGAAGTCTGTGCTGGTTCAAACCTGCTCCTGGGCAGCCAAACCATTCCCTCAGCTATACATTATCACAGCTTGTGATTTTCAACTGATCTTTTTCCCCAGCAGTACTACTGCAGCAAATTGTATCATATATGAGCATTAAAAAGAATGACCAACACATGAAGAATTTGTTTGTCTTTAACTGAGAAGTTTACCAACTATAAAATTATTTGATACAGACATCATCATAATTGTCTCACACTCATTTCTCCACCTCTAAAGTGGCATAAAAAAAGTACAGGGAGATACACAGGAGAAAACATCATCAGCACAACACAGAAAGACAAATACTGGAATAGCAAACAAGCACAAGGATTAGCTTTAAAAACAAAAAGACTATGAATACAGAAAATCAAAAGAATAAGTGGAGCCTCACATATCTAAGCTTCACAGTACACCCAGGAGAAGAGTGATATGCCAGTAGCACACCTGATTTAACAGGCTCCTTGTGTATAACTGGAAACAACAGAGCTAGTGAGCAGAACATTCCTGACTGTCTGTATCAGTATGCAGTCACTCTTACCTAAAGCTTTCTGGGTATTCAACAACGGCCATGTTGATAACATCCAGTGCATGCTGATAGTGCTTCTGAGCCGAAAAGAGGAGGGCCAGTAGATGAAGTGAATTCATGTCATCTTTGCATAGTTGCAGTGCCTCTTGAAGATGTTCTATAGCACTGGAAATCTGGGAGAAGAGGTAGAAATAAAAAGAGAACACATTTTTCCTTCAGTCCTACATTATATCCCCAAAGGAAGAACAAACACTGTCATTAGAAATTCTGAAGTAAACCTACTTAGGCACCTGTGAGAAACACTTCTAATAACCGAACAGCTTGCCAAAACTGACAAAAAAAAACACTGCTCACAAAAAAACTACATTCTAGAGAAAGGGGTCTGCAGCATTGCTAAATCACCTGCTTACAAACAGGAGCAGCAGACCTGATCCAATCAACCCCTCCTACTGCAGCAAGGTACTTCTATGTTGTAAACAGATCCACTGTGGGCCAGTTCTCAACTCCATTTTCTAGGATGGGTGGCTAGCTCTTCACCTAGGTCAGAACATCACACAGCTCTGCTGCATTTTGTCTCTTGTGACTGCTGTACAAGGCTTTTCATGATTTGGATCAAAACCATAAAAACTAATCTTGAATGTTCAAGGGCAAAAGAGTCAAGATTCAAAATGCTGTCAGAAAAAGAAATATCTTTGCAAGCAGAGATGTAAAGAGCCTTCCCGACACTCACAGCAGCAGCGTGTCATCAGAATCAAATCTCACTTGGCAAAATACATCTATAATAAATGCAAGTATATTACATGTTCTTTGTGATCCAATACCCTATTTTAGGCTATCTGTTCAAAAGAGAACTTCTTAGTAGACTTTCTTTCCTTTGGCTACCTGGAACATTTATATGGAGGAATTTCTTTCTAGTGTCTGAAATCACTGTTACAACTTAAAACTTAAAATTATTAAGTTTATTATTTAAGTGTTAAACAACTTCAATTATTCCACATCTGCATTTGGAACTGGAAGCCTGCAGTAAACAAAACAGAGAAATGTATAAATTTCTTTTCCTCATTTATGCCTTCCCTCTCCTTCTCTTAAGGGACAGAGAACACAGTTCCTTCTTTTTTGCTACAAGAAATTCCCACCTAGCAGAGCTCTGCAGACGTTCTCCTGCCTTGGCATACCACCAGTGTCAAATTCTCACTGCCTCCACAGATCACTTGGGAAAACAGGTAGAACATAACCAAGGAAAGCAACAATTACATTGCATGAAGTTACGTCAGAGGTTGCTGATTATTTAGATCCCAGGTATACTTAAGGAAGCTTAGTACATATTCTGTTCACGGGACAATATCATCTTAATGTCCAAATGACATGTTGCTCTTACTGCCCACTTGTAAGCCGATGTATTTAACTACTCTATAACGGGTCACTCCATGCAAAATCTAGAGATCAGCGTGACTGCTCAACAGATTTAACTCTACACTGACATCTGGCCCACAGCTTCAAAACTACTGAATGTCCTGGCCTATATTCAGGCTGAGATATATGACTGAGTGCTCAGCTTTAACTAATCACTGACTGTCAGTAGAACTACTTTAACCACCTGTGTTACTACAGACTACTGCAAAGGTAAACACATTGGCTTAAATCACCTATGCTCCCTCAGCAGCTTACTAGAACATGTTTTCTTAGAATGCAGAAATCACCACCAACAACAAGACAAACTGGAACCAGGACAACAGGCATGCAACTGTGGTGGGCCCAGATCTGCTTGTCCATGAAGTTCTTCAGTGGATATATCAAAGACATAAATTTGACTTGCTAAAACAAAGCTGCTATCAAGACTCTCTTCATACTCAGGACTAAAACCAACTCTTACTTTTTCTATTTTTCTGTCTCAGACCTGCACAAGTAGTCATAACGAAATTCTATGTTTGGGGAAAATTAGAATCATAGAATAGTTAGGGTTGGAAGAGACCTTAAAGATCATCTAGTTCCAACTTCCCTGCCATGGGCAGAGACATCCGACTAAAGCAGGCTGCCCAAGGTCCCATCCAACCTGGCCTTGAACACCTCCAGGAAGAAGTAAAATCTATAAATCAAACAACTGGAGGTGGCTTTGAGCGACCTGTTCCAGGTGACCCTGCTTTTAGCAGGGATTGTAGTGGGTAATCTCTAGAGTTCCCCTCCAAACTCAGCTATTCTATGGCTGTATTCAAAGACTCGGCAAGGTGATCCTAATTTGCTTGTATGAATCAGACAAAGAATAATACCTGCAACTAGTGTCTTTACTGAGGGACTTCATAACTGTAAGAATACTTGACCTTATGCGCACGTGAACATACCAACTGAGTCTAGTACACAGTACTGCTGCATAATTAGAAACAGTGGACAAAACATGGATAAGAAAAAATACTCTTCAATAATAGGAAGAGACTATTTTTTTTATATGTAATCACTATACAAGGCAACTTGCAACACACCAGGTGCAACGAAATACAAAATAAATTCGTAAAACAATACAAGTAAGATATTTAGCAGCAGTCAACACAAAAGCCTTTTGAAAAGCAGAGATCATCAATCTATTGACAAGATGCCACAGCTTATTTATTTAAGTAACTATGTAATATGAGAAAGATGGAAGCCCAGATGGCACCCTGAAACTTCGGTGTTGTATCAGAGGTAGGCTGCCAGTTTAAATTTCCTATGAGTGCTGTACTTTAAAGTCATCTTATGTCAGCTGGACTGCAAGTCTGAGCAGGGCCTGCAATTAGAAGATGCTACCTTTCTCCGATTCATCTTTCTTTTAGTAAATGTAACACACATGTTCTGCACGGCACACAGGTATATTCAGATCACAATGCTTAGGAAGCAAAGATACTGCAATAAGCCAGAGACAGCATCTTCCAGCACCATCAAAACAGTGCCACAATATGGATTGTTGAGGCTGCCTCTTATATAATAAGATTTATTTCAATAATGCTATCTGCTTCCTTAAAGACAATGCTGTGATGTTACAACTGTCGGTATAAAAATGAAAACAGTATGAGTGCTAAAACTAATTCCAAACAGTAGAATGTACTTGCATATTTAGAATGGTAAATGAAACAGGATCTCATTTCACATCAGTTGTGAGTTACAGTTAATTAACCATTAAAACTATCCTCTCCATCTCTTTTTATAGCACGAGGATTATAGAAAGGAGGAAGCTTTATTGACTAGCAAGAGCTTTCATTGAAAACAGACTTGTCACAGTCCACCAACTTCAGGAAAGCAGGCGTGAACGTGCCTGTGAGTTAAGTTATTATTTAATTCTTACTACAAGCTGGTTTTAATAACCACAAAAATTTAGGCCAGGACCTAAACACTAAAGCAGCATGTTGCTTTTCAGCAGAGGAGGCCATAGCTGGTCTGGGAGAAACACAGACCATAATTACTCACATTCAGCAGCTGCTGAAAGAAGCGCCTCGATACCTACTAAAACAGAGTTCCCTTCCTGGGGCAAAGAAAAGACAGCTGTCTTGCCTTCTTGGAACCACAATAAACACTGTGGAGAAAAGAGCTGAAATATTTTTTCTGACGTCTTAACTGATGTTTATCTTATTTTTACATCCAGACACTCTGGGAGGTAGTAGGTGTTTTTTTTGATATTGCCACTTGAAACTTCAGGTCTGTTAGCAGCCTACAGATGAAATTGATAAACGAGACCTCTAATTCTCAGCTGCTGGCCCCTGGCCGTCTTTCCCTTCCTATTTTCATGCAAAAAAAGGTCAAACCAAATCAACTATTAAAAACCTCCATATGTTGTTTTTATGTATCCAATACTGATTGCATTGATGGCATTCAAGGTCAAAAACACCACCACCACCCAAACCGAGAAGGGAACCAGCACTTAAAATTAAGAACAGCACTGACTGTCTCGAGTCATTTCCATAGAAACTGGCTTGCTAAAAAACAAGGCAAGGCATTAAAATCAGTGAGCTTTAAAACGTTCGTTCTACCTCGTTTTTGCTAATCCAAATGCTGTTACCACAGAAACAGGAGAAGCAGCTGAACCAGCTGCCGGGAGTTGAGAGTTACAAGTCTCATTTGTCAATTGGCTCGGCCAGCTGCCAGCCAGGCGCTACAGGTGGAGATAACCACCACAGCAAATACTGACCTTGGCCTCGTGGCACTTCAACTTTGGAGGAAAACTAGATTGAGACATTCCTTAAAGAAGAAGGTATTTTACTCTGTATTTTTCTGAAAAATCCACTCCCAAATGCTGTGGGGCTAACGTAGAGTTATGTTATGCTCTGGGAGTCACTGGAGCTTTCCCAGTGATGCCAGTGGTCTTTAAGACACAAAGCCGCACACACAGAAACACAAGCAGAAAGCTCATCATCATCATCTTACATTTCAGCTGCTGGTGGTTTTCAATTGCCAACTCTATGAAAACCTTTTCTAACCATTGCTCTTCTTGTCAGGTCCCTATTCTACGTCAGAGTGAAGCTTATGCTTTTCCATTTCCCCTTGCCTTTGCCCAGTGCTGACACAGACAGGCATTCTTGGAAATATTTTACAGAGTTTTCCAAGGAAGATGAATCACTTCAACTTCACCTGGCAGCTGCCTTGCTCTTCCTTTGTTCCATGAGAACGCTCTCCTCTTAGCTATACAAGCTGATACCTAGGTTTTTCAGTGTTGGGTAAGGTTACCTCATTTATTGACCTCAACTAGGGAAACAAAAAGACCAATTTGTTGAGAATAACACCGAGGTATTATATTATAACCTACTGTGTAGGAATGGCCTGATTTTTTGGTACTGTAGTGTGGCGTGATAAAAGCCCTAACCGTGACATTCAAGAGTTAACACAATCTATCAAAAAAAAAAAAAAAAAGGTATAATTTATCTTTCAGTTAATCAGAAAGAGAATATATTAGATACTTTAAATAATTAAGGATATTAAAAATGCATTACCGAATGTTTCTCATCAAGTAAACTGGCAAAAGAAGACTAGGATATTTTACAGCAGTCTAAAAATAAAGATGTCTCAGGTATCTCCTCTCTCTCCAAGCCCGCGTTAAAGATTTATATCTCACTAGATGGAGAAGAGCAGGAGCAGCATTGCAGGGGTCAGGCTGACACTACAAAACACACTTAGATCACACATCTATGGCAGCAGGGGTGACTTTCATCAAGGATGAAAATACACAGGTGAGGTAGACAAAAGAAAAAGTGAACATGAGGACAAGAGACAGGGAAGAACAGGAGGGAAAGGAAATGATGAAATGAGATCTATGAAACAACACTGTAAAGACAGGCTACAACTGGAGAAAAAGAAAGGGTAATGAGTTAAAATGCAGTGCACTAGTAACAGTGAAAACAACAAAGAACCAATGACCACAGAAGTCTTAATTGTATTTTTAAGGATAACAGCTGAAAAGCTGTAATGCTTTTACTCATGGCAAGAAACAGTAGAGGCAGCAGATCAGACAACACCCCTAAGAGGCAAAAGCTGGGAAAGAAAGAAGGGTAGCTGGATATTTTTTAATGAAAGACTGAGCAAACTGCATCATAAAGCAATTAGTAGGCAGATAAGAAAGTTAAATAAGCTATTTTAATTAGCCTTTCTTATTGCAGGCTTCCTCACAACACACTGCTGTCATTATGAAAGAGTTACAGAAGTGACATTATCAAGAGTGTGATCTCTTGGAACAATTAGTTTAACCTAATGAACACACAGCTCCCCTAATGATCCCAGAAAAGTAAGAAGGATCCAACTGTTTGACTCTAGTATGGACTAAGATAAAAGTGCAGCAAGCAGAAAGCCTGCCAAAGAAGGGAACTATGATGATGAAATTTCAAATCTTACTACAGAAGCTTTTAAAACAGAGGGGCTACTCCAATAAAGCTTTTGGCTTTTAAACAGAAGGGACAGAGAAACAAAACACATCCTGATTGTAAAAAGAAGGGACAGGAAAGTAAAGCACAGACCAAATGTGTTCTGTATTAGTTTTTTTTATTCTGAAAGGCAGTGTGCAGTGTATTTTCGATCAGCTTAATTTTTACGAGTTAACACCTGCAGCAGCATTCAAATGCCAACTAATCCCACTCGCTGCAGAGCTCCAGCACCCGTCAAACTCTAACACCAAATGTGCCCAAGTATGGAATAAACCAGTCCCCAGGGCAGAGAGCAAGTGATCTGGCGTGATACAGAACCGTGCAGTAATCAGAGAGCCTTTGGAGCGGCCTGCAGCAGGACACAGTATGATACCCAGGGAACAGGAATAAACACACCTCACTCACCCCACATGGACAAAGTTGGTCCGAGTAGGAACAAGAGTGCTCAGGAGTTAGAACTGAATACATGACCTAGGGAAGTTCATCCCATGTGCTACAGAATTACTATTTAAAAAATAATAATATAAAACTTTCTTACAAGAACATATTCTGATTGTTATCAATTACAACACAGGAAGGGAGGGACCTTGTTTAGCAAGTCTGTGTCTTGTTCGGGTGGACTGTCCTTCTCACACCTTCTCATGACTCAGTGGTTGCCGATGATTGCACATACCTGTCTGACAAGGGCCAGCTGCAGGGAGAGGTAGAGGATGATTTGGTGGTCTTCTGGGGCCAAGTCACGTGCTCTTTAAGGATGACCACACAATGCAAAAAGAAAAATGACTGTTAGATTACACTTTGTAGATGTCCTTCACCATGAGTTACACACAAGCACAGAACAAAACCCAGTCCCCTCTTTCAGAAAATTAGTCCTGTAACAGGGGAGCACACCAAAACAAGACAAAATGCAGATCAATGCTGGTCTGGCTAAGCCGGGCTCACAGGAACAAGTATGAGAGAGACAACTGCCAGGATGTTATACAATTTACATGCTCCTTCATTAAATACCACTTAAAGTTTTGGAACTTGGATAACTTATATGGAGAAAGTAGCTCTGAACTCACGATGAACTCCTTAAAAGCATTATTTTATGTAACCTACATGAGGGAGATAGTTGTTCAACTTGTTCCTATATTGCCACTTTTCAAACAATAGGAGAGGGTTAGGTTAGCACGGAAAAAGTAATAATTTTTTCTGTTATTATTGTGACTATGAGCATGTAGAAGAGTAAAGATCAGGAGCCTATGACGTGAGCTAGTTCTCAAACACACAAAAACAATCTTTAACCCTGCAGCTTCTAGTCTAATCATTGACAGTAGGCTCCTAATTTGGAACGGGAAGACAATGAGAGTGGAATGAGGATCTGATGTCAGGAGCTGAGCCTGGACCAAAATCAAGGCCTTCATTTCTCAAGCTTGGCCCTCTTGGATATCACTTTATAGTCCACCACAGGCAACACTGTGCACTGTTTTGATCCCTTGGCTAGCGAAGGTTGCAGTAACTCCAGAGCAAGTTGCAGAGGCCCTTCACACAGGCTTGTGGAAGGCACGGAACAGCAATGGACAACCAGGGCAGAACAATCCCTCTCAGACTATGCTAAGCATGAAAGTACAGCCTGAGCTTGCCAGGCTATGGAGAAGTCATTAACCAAGGCAATGTGAAGACAGTATTTTGGGGACCTAACCTAGAAACAATGTGGAGCACTAGCTCATGCCACTCTGGTAGCCACCCCAGAGACCACAGGATTATCCCCTCACTGACCCCCAGAGCTCCCTCCTAGCTCTACAGCTCAGGGAAGTCATTTCACATGGGAGAGATGAGGAAGACCAACTGACATTTCTGACCTCTTTCCAGGCTGCATTCCAGGACACCAGGGAAGTCTGCACCTGCATTGCCCTGCCCAAATCGAGCATCATTAATGTCCTTTTGAGGGAGAAACTACAGGCCGATAAGGCTAGTAGTTAAAAACCCTTCCAAAACTATTCATTTGCTAATAATAAACAAATAAATAAACAAAAATAAAATAATTACTTCAGAACACAACCCACACACCATTTTAATGGCAGCCACCTTTCAAATGCCATCTTGGGCTGCCAGCAAGAAGCTGTTGGAGCTGACTTTTGTAACTAATATCTCTAGAACTAAATTGACTGAATCCATCCTGTAACTCTGCAAGTCAAAGCAGCACTCAAGGGTTCTGAAGCAGTGCCAAAGACATCAAGATACAATTAGTACAGGCAAGTCACTATTTTCTTACCCTACCTTAAAAAAAAAAAACAACAAAAAGCAAATAAAACCCCCAACAACAAAAACAAAACAAAAAACCTCGCAAAACCAAACAAGAAGACGACTCCATAAGATACAATCCATGTTTGCCCTAAGCTGCTGGAGCAGGGTGAGCCACCTCTTTAGCAAGCAGCTCTTGTGAAAGCTTCAGTAGCCTCTCCAACAACAAATAACAAGGAAAAGTTCACATGGCTGTATGGGAGAAGAGATTAACAGTGCTTTTGCACAGAAACAAAGGTTTGTTCTTTACTGTTCAGTTTCCTCAAAAGTTACTAGAAAAATATTTGAACCAATATTCCAGTGAAAAGGGCCACTTATAAAGATGGCTACAGGCCAAACCATGGCCTGAGAGATCATACATTTACTTTAAAAACAGGCGAAAGAACAAGAGAGAAAAAAAGAAACCAAGTTTAGGCATTTAGGAAGAAAATAGTAATCAGATTACTATCACAACACCCCTGTTGGCTGAATTTTGAGTACCTAATATTTGGCTAGAAGTCTGTCTGCTTCCTAGCTACAGTTAAGATACCATGAAAACAAGCTACAGCCAGTGGGAAAGGTCAAAGAACAAAAATAAATGCAGTTTAAAAGCACTGCAATTACATCAAAATTGGGCAGTAGTGAAATTACTACATTGGAATCCAGGAACGAAAGCACTTAGTATACTCCTGACCTAAAAAGCGACTGAATAAATGGCTTTTTAAATTTTTATCTTTCAGATCTCCATAGGGTAAATATCCAAAATTATATCTGTGGCTTCTGCTTACTACTGCAACCACTGCAAACCCAGGGCGAGACAAACATTCTGGATTACTCCTTGCCCACCATCAGAAAAAGAGCTAAGATCCAGTAACACGTTCAACTTGCTACATCTATACTCTTAGATAACAGAAACGTCAAATTTTCTTCACTTTTGTAATGTACTTGTGACCACTCCAAACTGAGAATTAGATACTTCAGATCGAGACTCAGACCACATAAGCTTCCATTTAGTTGCCACCCAAAGTCTGTAAGCATCTATATCTACAACGTCAACTGCCCACTTAGCATATTTTGGGTGATGTAACTCAGCTGTAACGCATCAGGAAGCTCACACATCACCTCTCTACCATAACAGAAATGACAAAAAAGTAGTGGACTGTAGTTCCAGAGGAGTTCAATTCACACACTTAGAGGGCAGGGCCATTGGATTAGACTCTCCTACAAAATACAGTGGTGAAGAACAGGCGAGTCATCAGTGCTTTGTACCACTGGCTCCACAGACCTTTTTCATACAACAGCTCATGTAAACACTCCTTAGGACAACAATCATCCCCTCCCTGCAAAATGCACTGATGCCAAGTCTCCCCGCAGCAGCCTACACCCTAGTGGTGAAGGTACTTTCCTACCATGAGGGAAACACATTTAAGCCTGCTTCACACGGGAACAGAGAGAAAACTAGCTTTCCACATTTGCCTGCTGGCATATGTGAGGAAGCTGCATTTCCCAGCACTTTAGATCTCATTGCAGCTGATTTGGGGCTAAGGCGATTTCTCTCTAGTGGCAGAACAGGTACTCTTATCTTGGACATTCAATCAAATAAGCACTGCATTTAGCCATCACAGGAATGGTTTTGACTGACTTGCTGAAATATATTGAACCTTTTTTAAACTTTCAGGCAAGGAAGCCTTACACAGAAGAAAAGAAAACATTAAAAAAATTATCCTGAATTCATCCAAAGAACTACACAATGCAAGTATTCACAAGATTCCTACTCACCTCTCCAAAGTCTGAAGTGCTTTCTTGTTTAATTCATCCTGAGTGCCTTTGAGAGTAGCTGCAGGACAAGATACAACGCCATTTAAGTGTTGATTTCAATGTTTCAGATTAAATAAATAGTAACACATGCACAGTGTATTTCAAACTAGAAGCACAAAACCTGTGGCAATCTGGCGGTGCGTATGTTCATGGCTGCAAAACATGCCATTTTATTTTTAAAGAACAGCACAAAACCAGGATTTTAACTTGAATTCTCACTTCATTCTTACTGAAGACTCTTCCAACTGCCTTGTCTGAAACGCCAAAGCGTTTTTTATTTACATATGCCATTGAAGGGGTCTGGGAGGGACATACGCTAACTAGATATTAAGAGTACAATAGGCCTTCAGCCAGGTTGGTGTATACACTAAAAGCAGTAACTAGCAACCAATTCTGACTCAGATACGGACTGTCTCCACCACCATATTCATGTAGGAGGGTGTTGCAGGTTGAACAGGGAACACTAGAAGACAAATTTACAGCTCTATGACAAAACCCTTGACAACACACCTCACTATCTCCCTTGAGACCACAGCACACTTTTAGGCTACTCCAGATGTGGCACTACCCCTAATGACAAAGAAAAAAGACAAAGAAAAGCTTGCACCAAGAAGACTGAATCAAGTGGGTCTGACTAAACTTTTAAAAGTTTTGCTCCATTCTGCGAGATTCAGCACTAATGAATTCTTTAGCCTCTACCCAACTTTAGCCACAGTGAGCACGGCTGCTGCAGTTCTACCAACTAAAATGCCGTATGACTTATTACTTAGACTAAAATAACCTGCAAAGCGGTTTGTCCACAGTAAGGCCGAGAGCACAGGAGAGCTGAAGTTTCTGAAACTTCAGCAGTTATTCCTGTAAGGCACAATACTTTTGTACAAAGGCCACTGTAAGAGCCAAAGATTTATTTTCTAAAGCACTCTGGGTTTCTAAGGGAGCTTAAGCCTTACCAAAAGTCAACAGGATCTTCAGCAACATTTTAGTACTTAAACAGGAAGCTTTTGAAGATGGAGGAGAGCAAAGTTCTGTGTTAGTAAGCAGGTGCAGCACGGTAGCTGTGAATGCATGGAGTGAACGCTTAATGCTGACACTACAAAACAGGGACAACACTACAAACACGGGGACATGGGTCTAGTTCTAGTCTTATCCCATGGACTGAACACCCATTAGCAGCTGCACTATAATCAGGTCTATTTATGCAGCACATTAATTTGTGTTCTGCAAAAAGTTTCCATTATGTGGACAGAAAGACTGACTTCAAAAATACATTACTCATGTAAGCATCAATGTACATGCATCTTTCCGCACTTATGAATGAGTTTCAAAAAAGATTCCCTTGTGTTAAGACACCTAATGTCGCAAGGTGTACAGATTAAGCACCTGGAATTATAATTAAAGATCACATGTGTTGACTGTTACCTTCAGAAGCTTTGTTCACTAATAAGCAACGTCTATTTTTTTTTTTTTACCACTAACTGGTGCTGTCAGTATACTGATTATTTATAAAATCCACAAGAAAAAGACAGAAAAAGCTTCCAATGTAGTCCCTGATTCACGGCCTTACACCAAAATCCTAAATGAAAACTGAGATACAGCACATTCTCTCATCTCTGAAAGACTATTAGTCTACTAATACTAACGGTCTATTAAGTCTACAAAGATTTCAGAAGATGTGAGGTAGTGATGGTAGGAAAGAACAGCACTTGTATTTCACAATACATTCTCAACCTGACCTTTCCTCATTATCCTTTGTTTAATTCATCTCACCTACCCCTGTCTTCAACAGATTCTTCACCAAGCTTAAGGGGGGCAAAGTTCACAATAAAGCTTATGTCAAAACTGGAATTACAAGAAAAAGAGAAAGGTTTGCTGTTGACATTGACCCATTGGGAACAGATCTGCAGAAAACTGGATGGACATTCTGTACGAACAAGAGATCTGTGCTTTTAAGAGTGAGGCAGAAGGGGCAATGACTTCTGAGGACACATCTTTCAGCTACTTCAATAAGACCTATTCAAGAAACATGTAGTTAGACATTAAGAACAAGGAAGCTACACATATTGCTACCCAGCATAAGCTTCAGGAAGTCTTATTTCATCCAGGAGTAAAGCTAATAGTTGTAAGGTGACTTATGACCAAATGCTCCCACAAGTTCATTGTACTGTCATTCGTTAGGATTCTCTCTTCTGACTCTGCTTTGTAGCAAGTGATTTTTGCAGGTCACAAAGAAAAGGCCTTCAGTGCCTTTGTCACACAGGAGGAGAAATATTACTAAAAGGATATATTAAATAAGAAAGCCTAACCTTGGATGGATCAAGAAAGCATCTTGATATAATGCTGTAAGGTTTATAAGGGAATTGGTCACGTCTCTGAAACACTTAGCTGTCATTGAAAATGCTGACTCACTGGAATTCAGCTCAAGTGGAAAGTTAGGGAAAAGAGACATACACAGATGTTCGACTGTGTGTCTTCAAGTATCACTATGAGCTGGCATAAACGCAAGGATAAGCAACATTGACAGTATGAATCAGGATTTAAAAAGGGAGTAGCTATCTTCCTTTAAGCGTGCTCTACTCTTGCACCCTCACTCTGATAAGATTTTTAACGGTGCTAATGAAAAATATTTTGTTAGTGCAAATCTGACATTTTCTAGTAAAATGCTGTTGCACATTCATGATCATCATAAGAACGCTTTTGAAGGACTTAATCCATTTTATTAAAATATAACCTGAAAGATGGAAATACAGTCTTCAGATTTCCTTCAAATAACTGACTGACTGACCCTATTGACTTAAAGGCTATAGAAACAAAGAGAAGGCATGTATTCCACTGTTTCACAACATAAATCAGATGCTAACCTGAAAAATTCAAGGCAGTTGTGAAGACTGTTTCTTTTACATTAAAAAAGGACACTTACTAAAACATCAGAGCTAATCTCTTGAAAACTCAGAGAAGACCTCTCTTCCAGAATAGAAGTTTCCAACTCACATTTTGCTGCACATGCCTTGGAGAATTTTGTGCAACCTGAAAGGCCAGCATTCTTCTATGATACCATACAGACATTTTAGCTTTGTTTCAGGCTCATTTGCCAGGAGGAGTTGGTTCACTTCTATGGGACCCATCTAACAGAAAAGCCATTGTTTGC
This sequence comes from Cuculus canorus, assembly GCF_017976375.1. Classification (NCBI taxonomy): domain Eukaryota; kingdom Metazoa; phylum Chordata; class Aves; order Cuculiformes; family Cuculidae; genus Cuculus; species Cuculus canorus. Next base: position 105,524,409 of record NC_071403.1, read on the forward strand.
ATGTGGGCACGACTGACAAATTAATTAAGAAACACACATGAGAAGAAACTACATTAGAAGGCCCTCTACCTATGCGTAGAAGAAAAACATTTTTCCCACCTATGAGCTTTATGAAGGTCAGAGCTCAAACTCTCCCAAACAACAGGAGTTCAAACCCTTTTGGCTACAAGCACCAAATCTGCAGGAGCCCATTACTCACTTATTCAAACCCCAAGTAAGCAGCATTAAAATAAAATACTTGTTGCATTCAGGAGTCTGTATGTAGTCAACATCCATGTGTACCACTGAAGTACATATTTTTATATTGTTTACCTTTAAGTAGAGAAAGAAACGACATCACAGAGATGCTGAATCTCTGTGGGGAATCGATATCATGCCAGGAACTGAAGTCAGGCATTTCTGACTCCAGTTCTTGGATTGTATTTCTTTATGTGATTTACAAGTGGGTGACGAAAATATGAAAATAGATGGAAACTTATACTTTTTGTTGTATAAATAAGTCAAAGAAATGTATTACAAATATTCAACTAAAGCACATCAAGCACTGTTGGCTACAGTGAGATTATCACCTCCTAAGTAATGATTTGCATTTCTTCCTTTACCTAAAATCTTCACATTTATTACCACAGAAGACAATTCTCTGGGCAAGTGAACAGTTCCCATTTGTCTTGCAAAGTGATCTGTTTTTCATGGCTAGTCAGCACTAAAAGCAGAGTTTCTAGTAAGTTTCCATTGCTTGCACTGAAGACTTTGAACAGATGTCCTTCATTACAACATACCTGACAAACAGGATAAACTCACCATCAGTAGCTTGAAGACTGTATGTCAGGCCCAGTGCCAGGTAACCCTTCGCTAGGGACTCTCCGGCATCCTCGCCCATGTCTATCACCATTTTAGCAAAGCGTTCTCCTTCTTCGAGCTGCAAAAGGGTTAGGGTGAGACTTACAGGCATTTCCTTTATACTTGCTTCAATAAGATTATCCTATTAAACTTACCTGTAAGTGATCCAAGAGCCATTCATACAAGGCCTTTCAGTGATCACAGTAAACACTCACAGAAAGGAGGACGCAGAAGGTCAGACCTTGGTTCACTTGCACAGTTTTGAGAAAAGTTTTGGTTTTGTTTTAAGCATCCACCCCAAACTATTTCCAGATGTTTAAGATTAACAAAGGACACTATCTTATTTTTATATTTCCCTTCAGGCATGCTTCAATTATGCGGCCTTAAATACAAGTGTTGGATTGACTGACTACATATATACTATCCTAGTAGTACATTGAAAGGTCTAAACAAGTTTCTTCCCTCAGAGGAAGACCATCTAGTTTTGCTGTATGATGTTTTTAAACTGTAGCAAATTTTATTTCCTTTTAAAACGTTAAATGAGTGTAACGGGAAAGCACTTCACTGCAAGCTGAGTTCAGCTGCTGCTTGCAGTTCTGGTGCCACAAGAAAAAGGCAGCAAATTCAGCACATAAATTTTGATCAGAAATGTCACGGTACCTTAGCAGTTCATGCTGCACTAGCCACATTTTCCATCTTTTGCAAAGACACGATTTCCTTGAAAATGCATTTCATATTACAGATTGTAATGGGAAGAGAAAGCAGTCACAATCCCTCAGGACCAGCTTCCAAAATAGTGAAATACGTAAGTTGGCCTCTTCTACTACAGTACAGACTGCTTCCTCCAACCTTCTTTTCCAGCTAACCATGCAGATTAAGTCTAATGAAAATATAAAGCTTTTGTATCTTTAAAATCTGATTTAATGAGAATTTTAAACAAAAAAATAATTTGAATATTTTAGTACAGAATACAGTGATGCTCATTTTAACCATAAACCTTTAACCTCTCATTAATATCACTGTCCCATTATAAGTAGAAAAAGACTAAGACCTGTACAATGTACGTATCTAGAAAGATGTAGGTTGGAGAAGTACAGGCAAAAGATGTAAGTAATGCCTGAAAGACACAGAGCCTACAGGAAGATCTCATTTCTGTACAAGACAATCTGCAGATCCTGTCAACCATAATCAGATTCATCCCCAATCAAAAAACAAACAGCATTACACGATCCAAAAAATCCTCCTTTTGGGAACTTTTCTTACATGGCAATTGGCTTTCTGGGATAAAGTTGTTTAATTTTGAGGAAATACATCTTTGTTTGAAATCCAACTGTTTTAGACACAAGTACTATGGACATAACTGAAATGTGTTCTCTTAATGCTCAGTTTCGTCAAGGCTTCAGCATCTCATAGTTTCTTAAAATCTAAAAGGAGGCACCTGTAATGAACTGGAATCAAAATGTACCAGCAGACCAAAAGTTTCCCTTCTGCAGTGATCTGTTACTATGCTACCTATGGACAGAACCTACTTGACTTCAGACACTACTCTGTCAATGGGCCTCCTAGTTGTATCACTTGAAGACATTCAGGTGACAAATTAACTGACAGCTTCATAAACAAAGGATTTTATTAGTATTTCTTAAACGATATCAAACATAAGAAAAAAATTACTTCGGTCTTTTCCTCGGTTGTACAGCTCCTTGAGGCCACGCAATTCAAAATAGATGTAGACCAATAATTCTCAAATTTCTGAAACCTTGGATCAGTCAACCCAATGACAAACACATGTTTTATCATCAAACTCTTCCCTGAAAGCACTGTGAAAGCACTGCAGTCACATACTGATTGCCAAGTCAGCTATGAATGTAGAAACTATTAATTGAAAAAGGAATACCCCCTTGGGGCATACTTGAGGCTTACCAACTAAATTGCAAGGACTGTCTTGAACGGCATAATCCAAAGTCTACTGAAAACACTGGAAATAGTCGTACTGACTTCAATGATGCTCAGATAAGACTCTTTAAACTCTGATCACATCAGAAAGACTGAGATTTGTCCCAGGAGATCTCTTAATCCTGTCAGTAACCCTACTGACTTCCCTGTCACACAATGAGGCACGTTCTGGACCAGAGCCTAGGGCAATGGAAGAAGAAAATGTCCTACGACTTGCCACAAAATTAAAAAAAAAACACAACTGACAACAAAAAAACCCTTCCCATGAAACAATAACTGAATTCTTCAGCTCTCACAAACTTTTATGTAAGATATGAAATCTCTGGAGCCAGAAAACTAATTATGAGCCTCTTCTGCAATCATGAACAGCTGTATTCCCACTCTCTTTCTTCGTTGTTTCTCCTTTTTCCCCTCACACATACTTTCGTCCAAGAAGACTCCATTAGATGAAGAAAACGGCTATACAAGGAATTCTAATGACTAGTGGAACAAGGGTAGAGATGGGAAGAGTGAATGAAAAAAAGAGATTAAATGAAAGGTTTGGAGTTGAAATGGAGACATTTAAAATTGGAGAGATTTTGCTCAATTGTTTCTCTGAATGGTCACCTGATGGTGTTTCCAGTCTCTGACTTATGGCCTGCATTGCATCAGCACAACATTCAGCTTTCTTGCTTGCCAGTTATCCAGGACCACCTGTGAGTTGTCAGATTAATCTACTGTATGAATAATTAAAACCACAACTTCTCAGAATGGCTGAAAGAGCATTTCTAGCACAAACATTCTTGTAAACATTTATTCATGCTACACTATGGGCAGTTCGACCAGCCACAAAGTTTCTCATGAATGCAAACCTGGGTGAGCTGAAGGCTCCTTTGAAAATAAGTGGCCTTTCAAATTCCAGCACAGCTGGTTCTGCTTATGAAAGCATTTACTTTTCCTTCTTAGAGCACTCAGTGACTTCCTCTGCCAGCCCTGCTGTGACTGCCATCTGCCTCCTCTTCTCCCATTCTCCTACTCTTCAATCATTACGGGCAAACGTGAAAAGCCAAACCTTTCACTCTTGTCACCCATTATGAGGTTTCAACTCTCCAGTGCAAACTGTACTTACTGGATTGTAGTCTGGATGAAAACTCCCTCTCCATACATCTGGCTGAGGGACCAGTAGTGAGCCTGAGCTGTGCTCTGCCAGTAAAGCTGTGTCTACGGGGGTCTTTGATATGAACTGTCTCCACTCTGTGCTGTAGCAATGGGAAAGGGAGGGGGAAAGGCCTCCAAATGCAGTATCAACTCCTCTGGAGTCCCACCAGACACAACCATTCCCAGCTGCAGCTCCTACATACTGCCACACTACCTGAAGAAGCAGGAGCTGCTTCCCCTTTCTCCTCTCCCCACACAGTGCCAGGTATGTGAAGTCTCACCCTGTGGGACTTCCAGAATTTGTGAGCTCAAGGTATGTAGAAGTGAGCTAAGCAGCAGAAAGCTTATCAGGAGAATCAAGACATTCATTCCTAATCCTACTGCACAGCCGGGGCCATCCTCAATATGAAGGGAATGTAAATGGTTCATTCACTTCAGAGGAGGTCTCCAATCTTAAGGTGATTAATATTGCATTACAAGGGCAAGGAACATGGATCAAAACTTTTTGTTGCAACATATAGGTTCTTGCTAGTAAGTTCTAATCCACATGCCCTGCCCCACAGTGTGAATGACACAGCATACTATTGCTACCTGGTTGCTAACAGCGTAAATAGCAGCTTCCAACACCATGGAAAAAGATATTTCTTTGGCATCAAGAACGCTGTTAACATCTTGAATTCAGTTTCCTTGGAATTGCTTCTGAGAGAATTAACAGGTAGTAAGCAAAAAACAAAGTCTCAGCCACATAGATGTACCTCCAATTTGGCCCTCACTGTTCTTATATTTTTCTGCATACTTTGCACTGAATAGCTGGTGCAGAGAGGGGCAGAACCACAGGTTGGAGGAAGAGGCTCCCTGTCTCTGAGACTTGCACAGAAGAAAGCTCAGAAAGAGAGGCGTGGGATAAACAACTTAAAATGAATCTTTTATTTTGATCTCAAGTTCTATAAACTGTTGGGAGCACCTTGAAGCACTAGTTAAGCAACCTCTCCACCATACCAGAAACAAGTACATATCTGGCACATGGTAAGAGATAGGCTGCCGGACTGTAAGATGACACCAGTAAGATTACAATACTGTGGGGTTTGGATTTTGCCCTCTTCCATCCCCTACATGATTTTTGATGGAAAAGGAACAGTTGTTAGCTGCGTAATGCTGAGGGATGTTTTCCCTGAAATAGAGAGTGGCTGTTCAAGCCACCCTTGCTATTTGAGCACAGGTTTTGGTGTGTGCTCAAGCCAAGCCCAGGGGCATACTGACAAGGGAGTGGGGAACAGCAGGTGCTGTCCCCTGGCCTGCTGCCACCCAGATGGTTTTTAGAAAAGCTCAAGCCCTACCCTGCTGAATCAACACCCTCCAGGACTGTAAGCAGGAGCTGCATTCTCACCAGCATGGATTTAGAACAATTGAGGACAAGTAAATTGATGACGTACAGCAGCATGGAAATGGCACCTTTCTGTGCTTAAAAAGAGGAATGCACAAGGAAGGAGTCAGAAAACATATCAAGTGATACTGGATTTAGGACAGTAGACAAGGTTAGTAAAACCAGGGGAATCTGGACACCAGTGAGACAAAATCATAATATGGTTTAGCCTGGAAGGGACCTTAAAGATCACCTAGTTCTAAGCCCCTGCCATGGGCAGGGACACCTCCCACGGGAGCAGGCTGCCCGAGGCCTCATCTAACCCAGCCTTGAACACTTCCAAGCAGGGGGCATCCACAAATTCCCTGGGCAACCTGTGCCAGTGTCTCATCACCCTCATCTTGAAGAATTTCTTCCTAGTGCCTACTCTAAATCTTCCACTTCCAACTTAAAGCCATTTCCTTTCATCCTAGCACTATGTGCCCATGTAAAAACTCCCTCCCCAGCTTTCCTGTACACCCCCTTCAGGTGCTGGAAGGTTGCCATAAGGTCTCCTCAGAGTCTTCTCTTCTCCAGGATGAACAAGCCCAACTCTCTCAGCCTGTCCACATAGCAGAGGAAATGCTCTCTGATCATCTTGTAGCCCTGCTCTGGCCCCACTCCAACAGTTCCATACCCTTCTTATGTTGAGGATTCCAGAACTGGACACAATACTCCAGGTAGGGTCTCACAAGAATGGAACAGAGCAGCAGAATCACCTCCCTCGACCTGCTGGCCACACTTCTTTTGATGCAGCCCAGGATACAGCTGGCTTTCTAGGCTGCAAGCATGCATTGCTGGCTCATGTCAAGCTTCTTATCAATCAGCACCCCCAAGTCCTTCTCTGCAAGGCTGCTCTCAATCATATCATCCCTCATCCTGTATCGAAACTGTGGATCGCCCCGACGCACATGTAGAACCTTGCATTAGGCATTGTTGAACCTCATAAGGTTCTCACAGGCTCACTTCTCCAGCTTGTCCAGGTCCCTCTGGAAGACATCCTGTCTTTCTGGTGTAGCAACTGCACTACTCAGCTTGGTGTCATCTGCAAACTTGCTAAGGGTGCACTCAATCTTGCTGTCTGTATCATCAACGATCATATTAAACAGCACTGGTCCCAATAAGGACCACTGAAGGACACCACTTGTCACGGATCTCCATCTGGACATTGACACCCAAGCACATAAGAGATCCACATCCTATGGAAAGGGTATCTATGCAGAATTATAAATTATATCAACCAGCTAGACTAACCTTGTCTTAAGATTTTTTTGTTATACTGGCTTGTAGATATAGAGACTAACTCAAAAAGGCAAAAAAAAATTAGATATTGTGAAAAGAGAGCGAGAAGAGGAAAAACGCATAGGGAGAAAGCAACCAGTAAGGCATAGTAAAACAGAAAGGTTTTGTCCCACAGCTGTTCACAGCATAAAAAGTGAATCATGTTACATATGTCAAGAAAATGAATTCCTGTGTCTAGCCAACGTTTCTTCCCATGTGTCACCAGTGCTAGGCCCATTAACTCACTCTGCATGTAGACTCAGCCCCCTGCTTAGGAATACTTGGGCCTTTCCTCCTCTATAGCAGGAGTAGTTTGTTCATAAAGGAGATATATAGAAGGCAAAACTCTTTGTCATTTTCAATATCTAAACCCCTCAGGATTGCCCCAATAACATCATCTGTGATGTAAAGCAATAATGTTTTTTAAAATATGGAAGAAATCTCTAGTAGCTCCTTCTCATTCACTGATTTCTTAGTAGCTGCTCACCCCAGGGATGTTGGTACTCTAGAGTATCCACGCAGCAGGCAAAATAATTCCGATAATGGGACTAAATTTGATTTTTCAGTACTATTCGTATTGCAATAAGACCTAAGCATTGCCACGTGACTCTAAGGCTCCCAGGAGACTGGGTGCAAGCACATGCACAGGATTTACTATCTGTAGTGACAGGGTCAACAACGGACAGAAGGGGAGAGAAGCAGTCTCGGATTAAGTGGTCTGTGGAAGTAATGAATGATAAGCTGTTGCCTCAGAAGTATGCAGCTCTAAATCTACATCCTGCCAACCTTCCCTCACCTCCCCACTACAGACCCTATGGTATGTCTTACTCACTTCTTATGACTCTCTGCATGGTCTGGCCTGGCCCAACCCCACTCTCTTCTCCCCTTCCCCGAGTGATGGCACAATCTCTGTCTTCCCAGCAAAGTGCCAGTGCAGAGCACTTCACTGTGCACACCAGGATTAGTAAGTTAAAAGAAACGAGGGAAATATCTGCAAGGCATATTAGCATCTTGCACTACAGCTTTTGCCATGGCATTAAGTCCCTCCAAAAGTTCATATTAGCTGATAATACTGGCATCATTTGGTACTACACAAGCTTAGCACAACACTGTTCCTGTGGTATCACATGTGGGGCACTGAAAATAGTAAGAACATACCTCATGTCTTCCTACTCTGTCATTCCAGAGTCCTAGAAGATTCAAACCTATACCAGGACTGTACAGTATTTGTCTTTATGCGTATTCACAATTTTTTCAATGTGCCTCCATTGAAATCAGTGGTGTAAAAGGTACAAGAAAGTATCATATAACCCTAAATGCCTTTAAATAAGGCTCCTAAAATGGAGAAATTCCATATGTAAAACTTGCCTGTAGGCAGAAATTCTGGTATTCTCACAACACTTGCCACAACATGCTCCTGGAGAACCTACATTAGTAGTGAAAATAACAATACTGTACTACTAAAAAATTAAAATCTACAACTCTCACTTTATTTCAAAGTCACTGCCAAAGTAGGCAAATGACCATTCAGCTGAGGCTGTGCCAGGGAAGGCCGAGTGAAAGAAAAAATCGCAGCAAGCCTTTTAATAAGTTGCACTCTGAATTTATAGTTGATCAAGCCAGGACAACCTCAGTACGGACACATTCTACTGAAAGTTACAAGAACTTTCCAATGAAAATTTAAAACAATACTCTGAACTTCAATAGTTAAAAACCTCATAGTGCATTCTGGAAAGCTAAAAGACAGCTGACTAAACAGAAATAGGCTTCATGTGCACTTGCTACAAAAATTCCCAAGCAAGTTCAGCAAACTTTTGTGCTGAACCCCCACCAAACTGGAAGACTGGGCAGCACGATGCCTCAGAAGTAATTCTGAGACCACTGCGAAGACATTTAAAACACCTGCATAATGGGCTAGACAAAGTATAAAAGTTCCAACTTTGCTGAAAACTCTTCTATCTCATGAGCTTTATTTATTAAGTACAGGTCTAACCACATCCTGTCCAGACAAGTGTGGTCTATAGACCTAGATTTGGAGCTTTTATGGTCCTCTGACAAAACTGTCATAAGCTTTACAATGAATGGAGCACTGATTTACTGTTCACTCTGTTTTGTTTTGGTTTTTTTACTTTGTGAAAGCCTGTAATTCTGAAAAAGGTAACCAAAACATCCCTTGTATCACTCACTTGTTTACTGCAGGCCCAATCTCGAAAGCTAGTGGTTGATGGGGCAGATCATCTCCTGATGCAAGCCAGCATGGCGCCAGCAATATGCCAGCAGAGTAGTGCCAACTTACATCAGCTAATAATCTGGTCTCGTTGTCACAACAGAAGCTGGGGGCATTTATTTCTTTTCCACATCAGGCTCTGTTATATGCTGATTTGCATGGCACAGTACGAATATATGCATGTTTTTACTTTGATTTGTTCTGTGTTGAGAGATCATTTCATAGATGTTATGCGGGAATCCTCAACACTGTAAATCACTATGGTACATTTCAATTAATTTTTTATTTTGCCTGGTTCTTAAAGTGCGCTGAGATACCATGTACAACGCCAGCAAAATGAGTTAAGTGACCACTAAATTAATCAGGAAGGGAAGTGTTCTGTGCTTCTCACGACATTCTGTAATTATCCAGCTGCATAGATGGTTTTGGTTTTTTTTGTTGTAAAAAGAATAAGACTGAAGTGCTGCTTATCCATGGACCATAAAGAGAGTACAATACTGCACCAAAAGAACATAGTAGACAAGTGCAAGACATAAATTAGCTGTTTCATTTGGATTAACAGTGATCTGATTCCACCCTTTTCCTCATAACCAGCAATCAAGTACATACATATATTTCCTAAATGAGAAATCAATAATATTTTATATGTTCTGAAAAGCAAGATATATTCGAGTATTTGTAACTGTTAATATTTGTCCATTGCTGTTCCCACGGCATGTCTACACTCCTTTCTATTTATACTGGCATTGATCAGCCTGTTCACTTCCAGTTTAAATGATTCAATTCTGATTTGATTGCCATGTAATTTAAATGCAAATAATTACTGTAAGGATAACATTTAGAAAAACAGCTCTGTTAAGCAGGAAGGTCTTTATTAGGCACAGGAGTTTGCCAGCAATATCAGAACCATCCCTTTGACTAAAAGATGTGGGAACCTATCACTTGTGTTCTTTTTAAAGATGCTCCCATTACCCTCTGACTTCCTGTAATTAAAACTCCTCTATACAACCATCAAGTCTGGTATCATGGTTGAGTATAGACTACTGAGTGAAAGGAAGAGGGGAAAGTAATATTTTTAATTTGTTTTTCAGTTCATAAGGTTGCACTGCAGGCAACTGCACCAAAATTACCCTCTTGTGAAATCATGTTTGTATTTCATACTGCATCCTAGTCAGGGTCTGCCTGAAAAACACTGAGGAATGTTTCACACAACAAAAAAAAAGCAGTACATAAAGGAAGAAACCCTCTTACTTTGCAATAATCAAACCCAGCTCATTTCTCCCTTCTTTCTCCAATTTTTTAGGGTTCGATATTGCTTTATCAGTTCTGCCACGTATGAGAAGCCTGGAGGTACTGGACTGCCTGGGAATTACAGTCTCATCTTCCTTTCTATATGTCCCTATAACAGGGTATTTTTATACGGTAGCTGCACTAGCAGATCCAAAGAGATGTTGGAGAAAGCATCACTGAGAAGAACGAATCCTGATTTTGGACATTTCCTAGCATAGCAGCATCCTCAATTTGGGCCCATAATTTCATATTCAACCCCTCATCCATCACAGTCAGAAGACTCTAATGGCACAACTTAGAATTTAGTCCTCAATAGTGAAAGTTGCTTAAACACCAGGACAGCCCACGAAAGGAAAGGGGTTCTATGTCATTTCCTTTTTCATGCTACAGAAATCTTGGGTCAGGAAGGATTCCTTCAAGATCTTCAGATCTGAAAGATTTTCCCCAGAACAAGATACTGCCCATTTTTTGCTAATTCACACATAAGTTTAACCATTATAATTTGGACAGTGTAGTTCAATTTAAAAACAGACATAACCAAATCTCCTTGCTGACGGTAGTGTAAACCGATAGAATTCAATGAGTTTAACTGAATACCAATTTTCAACAGACAGGGGTGTAGATGATGGGAAGGTGGAGGGCTGGGGGACACACCACCATCAACTTTTCACCAAAATCTTGACAGATTCTTCTGGTATTTTCTTTCATGCTTTCTTGCATCTTTGTTTTACTCATATTAGGAATTATAACCCTTCACTGACTGAAGGGACACCTTGTGGTGAGGACAGGTGAAAACAGCAAGTTGCCATTCAGTTAATTAAACCAAGCAGTAAAAGACTGACTGTCCTGGTTCCAGCTGGGAAAGGGTTCATTTCCTGGCTTCAGCCAGGAAAGAGTTGGTTTTCACAAGAAACCCAGTAAGGGAGACAGCAGAGAGAGCTGACTCAAACTGGCCAAATGGATATTCAATACATAGAGGGGTGGGCTAGCCGAGGAGGAGGTAATTCGCAACACATTTTGTAGCGTAGTTGGCAATGTGGCAATTGTGGTCCAGTTTCACAGCTGGTTTTCACAGCGCAGTTTCGGGTGTGCAGCTGCAGAGCACGGTATGGGATTCTGGATCAGGATCACACACAGTCATTGGGTTTTGCACTGCATGTCACTCTTTTTTAATATTCTTCTATTGTTTTTATTGTTGTAGTATTCTCTCTTCCTTTGCTGCTCTGTTAAATCATTTTCTATCCCAACCCAAGAGTTTTACCTTTTCTTTCAGATTCTCCTCCCCACTCAGGCTGGGAGTGAGAGAGGTGAGTGAATAGCCGCATGGATCTTTATCAAGGGGTAGGCTCCACGTGGTTCTTCGTTTGCAGGCTGAGATTAAACACTGACAGATGTTTCTGCTCCATGGAATAATCAGAATTTCAGTGGCACAGATTTCCACTCCCACTCTGCTTCTGGGGCATACATTAACATATCCAGAAAAGAAAACACTTACACAGCATCTTCACGAATGAAGGACAAAGTCATCCTGCAAACCTGAACTGTTTACAAGTCCATTTCAATAATTATCAACTTTCGCCTTGCAGGACTACAAGAGTGGCTGATTCAACTCAACATTCAGTTGAAGAAGCAGTGCCTGTAGTGGCTGTTACGGCTTTCTCCCCTCCACTTTTTTCCTAACGTGCCAGCAAATTGCATTTCAGCGACTCACTACAAAATTTCTGCCTGGGATTTTTTTTTTTTTTTTTTTTTTAAAAGGCATGCGTGTGTGTATGATTTGTAACAGGGATTCCCTTTCTCTCCACTGCAACTATACCGTGGCACTGCCACTGCAGCACCTGATCCACTGCATAATAAGAATCGCATCAGCTTGCTTACCCAGTGCAATGACCCAATGCAGACCTTGGCAGCCAGAAGAGGAATGGTGGGATCTGTAGGTCGCAGTTTAGCACACTCTTTGAGTACTGACACAGCATATGCTGACTGGAGGAGGAGAGGGAGAGAGAAAATAAGGCTGATTAGACAATGCGTTTACAGAGTCCAAGCTAGATATTTTAGTGAAATGTACAAAGGAGTGCTATGAAGTTAAGAATCACATGTCAGCAACAAATTAGCAACTTTATTCCCACCTCCATGCACACAGACACCTATGTGCACACATGCACACATCAACACACACTCTTCCCACGCTCAGAGGAAACATGCAAAAGAACCAGCCCTGGCTATGCGCTCTACAAGAAACAGTTTTCCTCAGTCATTAATGCACTGGTTATTTTAACTCTGCCCTTCCAATTCATAAGAATTCTGCTATCGCTTTCCTTGCACACTACCATTTTCCAGAAAGTCAGAAAAGATTACAAAGAGCTTATCCTCCAGTCCATTAACATTTTAGGCCAACTCTACTCAGAGAGGCTTGTGCATCTAAAGTAATCTGCTCTGTAGATTGACTCTGTCTTCTCCAGCTCCAGAACACATAAGAGTACATCTGGGATCTCCCCATGCAAAGGGTGGAGCAGGCAACTGCAGAGCAACCCACTGTGGGTGGTCTGAGTAGCATGCGTTAGATTGAAAGCCCATACAACTCTTGCTCTTTCTGGTGTTCGGTTACCATGGATGAATGATGTTTATTATCAGCAGTTACGCAGCACTTCTGATCCAAGAAGCTTCAAAGGGAAATGAAGAAAGCTCTGGTCTGAGATGTTGGTAAGAAGGTCTGGTCAGCCTATGAAGAGGTGATGAAGCTGTCCTGCAATAGTCTCCTAGCCCACCCCAACTGGACCACAGCTTCTTTCACATTTCCAACCCTCCTCACCCTTGACGCCTGATCCCTCAAATTCTCTCATCCTTGAGCTGAAGGGGAAGTTTTCTTCTCCCAGAATTTCTCCAAATATACCTCGCTCTTCCCAAACTCTTCCGCAGGGTCCCAAGACACACATAGGCCTCTCACTCAGTGTTCCCTCTCAGAAGCACATTAAATACTCATGGCCTTTCCATAGAACAGGACAGCAGCAACAGAAACCTACAGAGTCAAGCTAACCACTATTCCCATCAGCTCATGGCCGCCATCTCCTGACCCTGACCCTCAGGGGCTCTCCTCAGCAGAGCTCCTGCCTGCACAAGTTGCTGGGTCTGGCCTCTGCTCCAGTCCCCTGCAGCCAGCAGCACTTCCCCTCTCTCACATCATGCCAAAGCACAGGATTTGCTTGCTGCCTCCTTTCTCCACAGAATTGAAGGTCCACTTCTTGCTAGGGGATTCAAAAACCTAGGTAAGAATTTGCTTGGAAGGGAGACCGGGGAATTTTAAAAACAGATGTACAGCAGCCCCGCCCATGCTAAGGCAAAAATAGGTTTCATAACCAAAGATGTGAGCTCCACAGCAGCAGAGAGCAAACCCTCCTGCTTGAAACCCTTAGGTACCTGCTGTGTGGTCTGAAGAAGAGAACAGCATGCTCTACGTTCTCCAGGCTGCTACCTAAAGCAGCAGGTATCATCAATAAAAATAAGAAAATGCTTGCTATTTTACAATTGCAAATGCACAGTTTGCTTAAAACCAGAAGGAAGCTTGTATCAGAGCAAAGACTGGAATCAATAAACTTTGTCCTAGAGCTTAAACCATTACCCCATCCCTCTCAGAAACAAAGACTTGGGTAATTCAACCCTGAGGTACTCAAAGAAACACGCTGCTGGTATAACTCCCTCAGAATGAACCTCTCTGACATCTATATGTTCAGAACAAGTAGTGTCTTGGGTATTAATGGCATCTTATTCTTCTCTCTCACAGAATGCTACCTGCCCCGCATGCAGCTGGTACTCCCATTAGCACTGCTGAACATGTTGGAAATACTAGCAAAACTCCATAACGTTACTAGCCTGGCACACCAGTTTCCTGCCCTCCTGCATATATTCCAGCGCTACACGTGTTTCCAGACAAGAGAAACTCAAAGAGTAGAGCAGGACAACACACGCCTTGCAAGTCAGTGCATCTCCAGCTGAACCTCCCTGAAGACATCTCACCATGCAAAAGTGAACTGAAAAGACCAGGTAGGTGAAAGATCACACGCTGTCCAGTGCCAGCACTTTCAGAAACAGATACAAACCAAACCAGGTGGTGGTTTCTCAGCTCTATACAAGCAGCATGACTGTAGGGAAAGCAGGAGGCATCTGGGATTTGACAGCCACCCCATCAACCAGCACTAGCACAAACCAGAGCAATTGAGAGGCCAGTCCTAATCTGGGCCACAACTGTAGGGCCTTCCAGAGTCTACACCACGAGAGAAGTGATACAACTCAGCTCCTTGCCAGTTCCTCTTGAACTCTGCTCCCTCTCCATCTACAACCTGCCCATTGAGGAAGGCTGGTCCTCAGTACAAGCCAACCCTGCAGCCTCAAATAAGCCTCAAAATGCTTTTCACATGTGCCCTGAGTCTGTTTAGGAGGGAACAGCAAAACAGGGACTACCAAATACTGAAAAGCAAAAAATCCTACCCTGTGCCTACACCCAAACACCTCAGGTATGGAGTCACTTTATCACATGCATTCAGGAGCTTCTGAACATTCATTTACAGAGCAAGAGCCACAGTTTCCACACCACTTCTAAAACATTTACAAAGTTACGCCACTTTAAAGACGCTTATAAAATTTGCAATTAAACATTTCATGCAGAACTGGTTTAGGAAACAGGATGGTATGAAGCCTTTCTCCCTAGCTGCATTTTAAAAATTAAAGAAATTTCACCTTGAAAACTTTACTCAGCAGGAATTATACAAAGATGATAAAAATGTTAGCCAAGGAATGTCAGTGGAAAGACTATCCCACTCCCACAGAGACCTTACTTAGATGAGACTGGGGTGACATATAATATCAAGGTGTTTTAAAGATATTAAGTGAAGATATTAATGGGCAGTGAACAAATATGCACTAAAGTCTTGAACACAGATGTCACTGGTTCGCAAAAATATTTAATTGAAACAGCGTCTATGTAACCTTGAAATAGTCTGATAATTAAAATGTACATATTCTTTCACTTAGTGTGGGTGGACCAGGCCGCCAAGTACATTGTTTGTGAGACTCACTGCAAGGCAATAATAATTAGATTTATTGGTGAGGCATGTTTTGAGAAGAGCAGAGCTCAAACTCCAAGTGAGTGCATGCTTCCTACTCACAATTCTGAGATTCAGAGGAAATCAATTCACATCAAAATTAAAGCCAGGGTCTAAGTTCTTTCTGTTTAGCTTGCTAACTCCTGGATTATAACAACTGCACTGGAAACAATAAACACATATGGTTTGAAGAAGTGGCAAGCTTGCCAACAGCTGCCTCATGGGGGTTTCAACTTTTTTTTATGGGAGGTCTAATATAGAAATTCTCACCCTTGGGATCTCCATCAGGTTAAAGGAGATTCACGACCATCCTCCCTTTAAGGCCAGCAAAGCACAGAGCTCAAATCATGTTATGGAGTGAAAACACTGCTTTAATGGAAATGTTCAGCCATTCAAAATAAAAAAAAAAAAAAAGAAAAGAAAAAAAAAGCGAATTGTGTAAGGGACTAAAGTACTTCAATTACCCGTGCTGACCATCTCTCTCCTTCACATACCAACAACTTCATGCTTTTTACAATGGAGATAAGGAAGGACGTGGAACTACTCTTCCATATTTAAATCCAGTATCTACAGGAAGCAGGTTTTCTCTGTCAGATCACAAACATACTCCACAATAATTTATGGAAAGAAAATCTGGAAAGGAAGCTGCTGGGACATATCATACTGACAAATGGCTGCTCTCAATACAGACTTCAAAGAGCTCTATGTACCATATCCGATGATGGGGGGAGGGACACTTCTTGATCGGTAATGAGAAATCACAACGGAACTATGGGGAAGAAGGATTGAGACAACACTTCTCCTTAAGTAATTACAGCAGCCATGGTTTTGAATCCTACAAGGGAATAGAATGTAAAGAAAAACTTCTACCCAAATACTAAATCCAACTCCCATTCCCCATTTACTGATTATATGAAGCACACAAGCACACTCCTCAAAGATGCTTGCACATGAGCAGTACAGAATAGAGAACAATCTACAGTTAATTCTCTTCCTCACTTTTCCAAAAGGCTCAAGAGATCTTGCTATCATTTAAGATAAATGTATATCATTTAAGATAAATGCTGCCCAAATGCTCCTAGCTCACTCCAATACAATCTTCATTATTTCCCCACCTTTTCTCTCCCACCATACCGAAGCAATGAAAGAAATACGTCAGAGATTCATTTTCTATTTAGAAGGTAAAGAAACCATAAATGTAAGTAAAAGGAAGAAGAATTTCTAGACAGCAGATCATGCCAGGCAGACTTGACACGCCATAAACAGTTGCTCTTCTCTTGTAAAGGTTCCAAAAACCTTTCTTATTTTTTGCTTCTATGGTAATACCCTTGAGCTAGAGTGAAAAATGTTCCTCATGTTCCTCAAGGTGGTGGACTTAGTAGACAGCCTCATTCACAGTTTACCTGGTAGTTTAATATACAGATTAATCTCCACAACTGGTACCACTTTATTTCTACCATCATCCTGCCCAATTTGAAAAAATTTACTATCCCAAAGGGATTGTGGGGAAGGGGGAAAAATCCTTCATCCGTATGCAAGAACTGGTATTCCCTGTATCCTGGGATTCAGTCATCTAGATATAAATGCCCTTCAACCAACACAGGAAGATGACAGAGTAAGCCAGCAACAGAAAAATTCTTTTGATGTTAGCTTTCCACTGAATTTCTAGATTTCTGTGAATCCTTCAGCATGAACGTTATTCCCCTAAGACATTTAAGGGGACACTGTGTCTGGTTCTGGAACCCTCAACATAAGGAGGATATGGAGCTGTTGGAACGGGTCCAGAGGAGGGCTACAAGGATGATCAGAGGGCTGCAGCACCTCCCATGTGAGGACAGGCTAAGAGAGTTGGGCTTGTTCAGCCTGGAGAAGGCTCCAAGGAGACCTTATAGCGACATTCCAGTAACTGAAGGGGACTTACAAGACAGCTCGGGAGGGACTTTTTACAAAGGCTCGTAGGGATAGGACTGGGGTAATGACTATAAACTGGAGAGGGGCAGATTTAGACTAGACAGAAGGAGGAATTTCTTCACAATGATAGTAATGAAGCATCGGAACAGGTTGCCCAGGGAAGTCATGGATGACCCATCCCTGGAGGTGTTCAAGGCCAGGCTGGATGGGGCCTTGGGCAGTCTGATCTAGTAGCACGTGTCCCTGCCCATGGCAGGGGGGTTGACACTGGATGATCTTTAAGGTCATTTCCAACCCAAACTGTTCTATGGTTCTATGATTTCCTTCTCAAAAGTTAGGGATCAATTCTCCCACTTTTCTTTTACCCTGTGTTTCATAAATTAGAACACTGCAATTAAGTAGCTTCATATATCCACTTTAAAAAGTACCTCATAAATTCTAAGATTTAACAGCATAAACTTGTCCTTGCTAACACAATAAATGCCTCAACTCACACTTTCTGTCAAGAAAAGAGGGCTAAGTTTGAAGGCAATTATATAGCCCACCTAGGTATTCTGCTCCACAGTCTGGAATCTTTGGAAATTTCCATTTTTTTGTATTATCTACAGCACACAGGCACTCCCCTTTCTAATCTTTCTTTTGCACCACAGGAAACCAAACTATTGAATATTCTCTAGATAGCTGACCTTTGTAACAGGATCTTTAACCAATGAATGTTCAATATTTTAACTTTCATTCCCCAGCAATGCTATTTAAGGAGCCATCTGAGGCCTCTGCTGCTCCCAAGGTTCCTGCCTGCAATGCAAAGAGAAATGTACGGGTTTTTTTAATGCCAGTTGCTTAGCAACCAGCCTAAGCTTTTGCAAGGAAACCAACAGAAGGAACAGTCTAAATCATAAAATTCGTCTGCTGTTGCCGCAGAATTATATATTAAATATATTTATAACTTTCCTTCTAACCTTCTGGAAAGCTGTATGTTGGCAGTACAGGCATGGCTGAGGCAAACTTGAAAGCTCCTCGAAGCTGTTAGAGACATCTGCTTCTGCTGCACTGTTTAAATAAGGGGAAGTATTCCTATCTTTGGGTGCAACACATACACAAGCAGCTCAAGACATTAGCTTGTCGTTATTTGGCCATGACTAGTATGTATCAGCAACTTGAAGTGCTCCAAAACTGGAGTTCATGTCTGTGTAAGACTGGTTTCAAGCCCCTGAAAATGCTGCCAGCACAAGCTCTCAGCAGAGCTGCAGCATTTCCAGTGGCTGAGCTGCCAAGGGGAGAACACTGACACTACAAGATCGGCTCCAGAAAGAACTGAAGCCTACTCCCCCAAAAAACAGCTGAATAGCACGTGCCAAGGAAGATGTGATTATTTCCCTTTGTATAACGCCAGACACCTCCTGAAGTGTTACGTTATTAAGAAAACCATTCAGGTAGACAAGCACATATTTCTCCCTCTTTGTCTTCAAGATGAACAAACACAAGAAGAATAAGGGCAGAAAGGAGCATTTTGTGTAATTAAAAGCATCTTTATCTGTCCAGTCTTGCAAGGTGCCATGCTCGGTGCTTAAATCTTCCTACTGCTGAGTCTATCTGGCCTACACGGTAATGTCGACCATTGTCCCTATCGTGCCCTCAGTACAGCCCAGCAGGGGCAGAGGAGGATAAGCAATGATGCAGTTGTTTCTAAATTCATGCAGTTACTGTCTAAAGGCAAACACTGTGCTGATGGTGTTGTGTCAATGCTGGGCGAGAAGGGTGGATAGTTGTGTGCTGGGCACCCGCAGAACACATAACCACCATCAGTAAACCCAGCAAAAACGCTGCTGAGTGTAGTCTCACCTCCAGATAACTGGTTCCAGCTCTGCTGGGCTCTCTCAGAGACTCTTTTCCACAGTCCCCTGAACTGCTCCTAAACTCCTCCTTTTCACAAATTTTGCTGCACTTCATTCCCTAAATGAGAATAAGGGGTGAGGGGAAAGAGCAGATTACCCTTTCCTAGCAGATACTCCAGACTTCTCTCAGCTCACCTGTGACTGTATAACACTCTACCCCTCTGAAGAACTTTCACATATCCTAAAGCTTTTAATTCACTAACCAAGTTGTGTTGTGGGGTTTTTTAGGGCAGAAGCACCAAAGATGAGCATGAAAATGGTTTTATGCGCTGCATGCACTAGTAATAATAATAAACTACATCCAATGGACACAAGAGATCAGTGTAAGACTGCTAACGTGTTGAATGGCTCATTTAGGGTACCCAGCACTTTTACACAAAGTAGACTCTGTGTTCATAGAGTAATTTCACAGCTATCCCTGAAGAATCCTCTCCCGCTACCTGCAGGAAAATGGCACATGATTGTCACTAAATACAAATCGTGTCGTCTTGGTTGGTAGCTGGAAGAGAGGTATCAATGTTGCCTCATATTGTTCAACGCACATATTTTATCAGTTTATTTTTCCCTTAAGCAGTATGACAGGTGAAAAAGACACTCACGATGCAGATCCAGAAGAATTTCTGAAGTACTGTCAATTTAAGCTTGAGTCCAATCCCACTATGCACTGCTGAGTCTCTACTCCCAGAGAACGCTAGTGACACTTTGGGACACACAGGCTTGGTCCTATGTGCAGCTGGTAGCTGTACAACGGGACATAAATCTGAACAAAGGAACACCTAACTGATTCAACTGGTCAAGGCCTGGGAAATGCTTGCAAATCCTTTGTGCTTGTATAATACATCGTCTACACATTATGACAATTTTGCCTCCAGCTTCAGATACATCAGTAGACCTACCCTAGCCTGCAAGGATGACATCCCATGGAAACTGTTTAGCTGAAATGCAGCAGCAGAGAACAAGCCTACCCCGAATACCTTCTCTACTCTGTAAGTAAGAGTTTGGTCCTTCTTTCCCCCATTCTGCTGAATACAGGTCACTTTATTTTTTCAAAATCTTGAGACAAGCAGATGCAACCTACTGCGCTCATTTTCCTCTGGCAGCAGGACAGTGGCTCATCTCACTGCCCGAGGACTCTGCCAGATGGCATCCGGCTATCATACCACTCGCCACTCAGACTCCAGCCTGTCTATACATGGCAGCAGAGCCAGGGAGCTGCTAAGCCCACTCAGCCTCTGGCTGTCATATTACCAGATTGCAAAGGTTATTACCAGCTGAAGCAGTTGTGAAGAGTTCAGCATTCTGTTTTCCACCACCACCCCAGAAGAATAGGGGTGCTGCATCGGACTGATCTAAACCTTGCTCTTGCGTATCCAGAACTGCATTTGGTGACACAGGGTATCTCCCACTATCCTCTTTCCAAAGCAGGCACATCTTTGCCACTGTCCAGGCTATCCTGGCTATTTAGATTCATCTAAAATCGCCTGCAAAAGTCTTTTGAATTTCATGGTGGATTCTAATCATTTAAATAAACACACTCCTTTTGTTCAGAAAATATACAGCTCAGTATACATGCTTTCCCAAGAATGAGTTAAAAACCAACCAGACCACACTGTCTTTCTCATTATGCAAGTTGTTGAGAAACACAGGAAAATTAAATAGCTGTCATTCCATTATTTCCACTGCTTAAGTGGATAGAAGGCAGACAGAAAGGTTATGCTTCTCTGAGCTTTTTCATTCACTGTTTCATGAAGCCCTAAGGCCTCACTTGCTCTGTAAGAACTTACTGAAGTGATGTGCCTATTTTTGTTAAGAGACATGCTTTTTAAAATAATGTGTAAACTCAAGCATGCATACAGTAACTAGCCTAGATGGCTGGCTTGACATTCAGATTGATCACTTGTGAAAAATGACAGTCACAATTTGGCAGTTTTTTTTCACTGGCAGAGGAAGAAAATAGTTTTAAGTTCAGCTCAACTGACTTAACCTGAAGAACATAAATACAAAAATAGAAGTAACACTAATCAAATGCAGCGTAGAACAGAGGGCAAGACTCGATTTTACAGCACTTAAGAAGGTCAGATTTTGCAAATCCTAAAAAAATGTTTAAAAAAGAGAGATCAAAGTTCCCAGCATTTACAGGTTGATAGCACTATTCTTGTCATACACAGGCTTTACAAGCATG
Source organism: Cuculus canorus (assembly GCF_017976375.1). NCBI lineage: Eukaryota > Metazoa > Chordata > Aves > Cuculiformes > Cuculidae > Cuculus > Cuculus canorus. Next base: position 105,545,626 of record NC_071403.1, read on the forward strand.
ATTTGCTGTAGTGCAGAACAAGTAACACTGCAGGATGTGAGATTTCATTACCGAGAAATGAGATCAGGAATTGGCTGTGACTGAGACAGGTGAAAACAGATCTTTTACCTATAAAAGCTCAAGTCTGCTCTGCACTCTGCAGTCTAGACAGACCACACTGTTTTCTTATCAGTTCTTTCTGCCACACTGGAGCACTTACTTTTAAACAAACTGTCCTGCTATCAGGCTGCGAAGCAGTATTAAAAAATGTATGCCACATCTCCCATTAGCAAGATGACGCATTGCGGAGTATACGACAGGAATCCTCAGGGAATACTTTGGGATTAGAAGTGAAATACTGCACAGATGGGATTGTTGGGTAAGGGAATTCCCTCTGCCTCATACAGGGCTCAGAACATTGAGGGCTTTTACATCAACAGGCAAGATCAGGTCATTTTATCTTGTAAATATTTGAAGTACAAGCAAAAAGACATGATACACCTGAAAATCTGAAAAAATAGGACAATTACAAAGATACACATATTTGCGTTGCTCTTTTTTCCTCTTAATACTGAGTAACTTCGAAGGGAAGCTGAAGAGGTTTGCAAATGTATAGGGAGGACAGAGTTCTTATGCAAATTATTAGAAGCTAAAGATTAGGCCCCATTCGTCTCCTCCATAGAAACCTAAGTTTGAACCACAATTACTCTCTGGATACACTCACTCTCTCAGCAATCAGCAGTTAAAATGTAGATTTGCTTACCTGCAGATCAGTAGAGCTTCACTCACAGCATTGTCTACTGTGGAGAAATAGGTTACCCAACCTCTAAAGCCAATCAAGCTTCCAGAAAAGCACTGTGAGTGCTTAGGGGAAGATACTGTGCCTTTCCATCATAACCTATCTAGTCATTGTTGTCTTCAGTATCAAGAGATCAGATATCTGGAGGATTTGCAAAGGCAAAGAGGGCAGCAACATGCTAACTCCAACTGAATGCCAAGGGGAGCTGGACCTGACTTGCAAACCCCTGATCTGACATAGGCCAGTACAAGGTATTAGCACCATGACACCAAGCTCATTGTTCAAGTATTCTACCGGTAGCTTTGAGTTTCCCTAGATACGATCGAGTCTAGTCATCACTTCCACACTTGGAACTGGATTTTGAAAAGCTTGTACAGAACTCATATTAAGTCTGTGAGCCTCCTCCTCATTAAACATCTCCCTTCAGCTCCCTGCTGATGTAATATGCTTTGTTTTAAATTTTAATGTCTCATTTTGATTGTAACAGATCTAGCTGGTTTTTAAGATAACTGTGGAGTCCCAGAACAGAGTCAGAGTTTGCAAGGTCCCACCAAGTCAACCCCTGGTGCCTCACAGTGGAGTCACTGCTGACCAATATTTGCTAGGGTGTTTCACAGATCCGCAGTGACACACACTCCACACAACCTCCACAGACAATATTTTTCCAGTGTACCACTATATTTTTTTTGCCTCTTAATAGGAAATATGAAATTGTGTTGCTGCAAGTGGAAGCCATTGCACCTTGTCCTATCCACCACAGACAAGATTAACCCCTTCTTATAAGAGCTCTTGAGGAATTCTTTACCTCTGGGACTTTTTCCTCCCTTTACATTAAAAAAAATTCAATTATTTCAGTCTTTCCACAGTTCTGCTTACTACACCCTTGGCCACCCTTGAAGCTCTTTATTAGACTGTGTTGTTGTCCTACTGTTTTCTTGAAGAATAATGCATAACAACCCACAGTCTTCTATGATAAGCCTTTGCCTATGCTCCCAGAACTGAAGAAATCCCTCCAGACATCTTCCAAGCTTTGCTGCCACTTATACATCATAAGACGATGTCTTTGCAAAAGCATGCCACTTCGTCCCTAATTTCCACTCCAAAGCCACTGTTTCCAATTCAGCTTACAGCCATAAATGACCAGTAAAAGTTATCATTTGGCAGATGACTGATAGCTGGTAGTCTCTGTCCAGTTCCACGCGAATACCCCTACTCTCACTGGGCACAGAACATGTTAAGTGGTCTACTAGTGCACAGCATTAATTTGCTCACAGCTCCTAAAAGCATAGGTGGAGACCCCCAGAATGCATAGGCTAAATTTTGTATCACCCTTGTTTCCTGCCGGAAGTCTACTCTTCTTAGGCTAATAAAGAAAAGCCCATGCTGCCCCCGCCTACCTTTTGCAACCAGAGTTCAGTCATCTCACTCATTAACTTGTAATTTTCACAAATAGTATACTAATTCTAAAAAATCTTAGGCTAAAACACATGCTCATGCAAACATGCAAACATCTTTTTTGTTTTCTACCAAATCTTTCACAACAAACATTTCAAAAATATTAACCCTCGCAAGCTCTCTATGAAAAAGTATTAACACTTCCTTGATTAGATGGAGAAACCACAGCTTAAAGACAGGTTGTCAGCTGTCCAAAGACAGAGTGAGCTGATGACAGATTTAGACATCAGTATCTTTCTTATGCTAAGCATGCTTATGTTTAACCTGCAGAGAACGGAAAGCTGTATAATGCTTTTCAATCCACAGTTATGCACAAAATGCGTTTTCTCCTTGATAAGGAGAACCAAACACTACATAGAAAGGACAATACTCAATACCAAATGCACATACATGATCACGAAGTGCAATCAGAATCTACAAGGAGAACACCGTCCTTCTACGTGCTATGTGATGGCACCTACCCCGACAAAATACATGACTCTGCACATTCAAACAAGCAAGCTAGATACACTCTGCCAGAGGAAAACATGCCTTTTTAAAGCACTTTGGTTTGAACCTTACCTTTCCACAAGCCATCATGGACAGGGCAAGCTGGTACCAGAGATGAAATTCATCAAATGCAAACTTCATGGCTCTCTCCAAGCACTGAGAAATAAAAGTTGGGAGAAACGTCAGACTCTTTTAATATACAACTTTTGTGAAGACCACTGCTTGGCTCAGTAATCATATCAAGGGAAACAATCTGTTGTGGCCCAGGTGATTTTTATCTTTTTCTTATGACATCATTTTTTACTTCTTAGTTAATGGGGCTCGCTAGCATACACCACCCCTTCAAATGATCACAACTTCGTTCCATATAAATTATTTTAATGTCTTGAACAGTTCTATTTACGTTTCTGGCCTGTGCTGCCATAGGTCTGTAACTGTTTCCGTTAACTGCCAACTAGTGTGCTTCATTTCCATCTTCCCCAACAAGTAACTGCAAGGCAGGCTTTGCTTGCACGGTTCAAGTGGCAGTTTCATCAGCAGCTAGGAGATACCTCTGAAAGCATGACATACTGCCCTCTTCTGCCCAGCGTGATGCTGAGGAGGTCATAGACTGCAGAAGCATCTCGGAGGCTGACAGCTCGGTCATCCTGCTGGTCTGGGGCTCGGCTGATCACTGCGTCCCGGTTTGCCTGCACATAGACATAAATGGAGCATCAGACCGCAAGGGCCAGAGAGAACCAACTCCTTCACAGGAAGTTCCACCCATCATCCATGACATTTTGTTTAAAATCATCTCGAAATGTTTTCATTTTTTTTTAATTGATCCCGACATAAGGAAGGTGTTTCCATAGTTACATTTTATCCACATGAAGCAAACTCAAGAAGATAGCTGTATATACAGAAAGGAACTGCTAGAAATACCTCATCCGGATTTGTTCCACAGAATTAGAGCATTAGGAAACAGACCCACCAGATCCCATTTCCTCAATAATCAGAAATTCAAAGCCATCCTCAAATCACATTCCTTTATTACTTAATTGCCTGCCACTGTGATAACTGCTTCCATGGTTGATATTTCTGATATCTTCTGTGCCTGCACTTGATTTCTTCCAAATAGCGCATGGGTTTGTTCTTCTTTTCTGCTATTCACTTTTTATTTTTTTAATTTGAGCATGTTGCCTTAGTAATCAGATTTGCCTGTCACCAATTTAATGCAATTAGAGGCCTACGCAACACAATACCAAATGATATTAAAAAAACCCCACACCTTCTTAAGTGTTAATTTTGCATAATCTATCAGTGCATTGCTCAGCCGAGGTGAAAAAGAAACATCACTTTTGACAGAAAATGATCAGTCCAGCAATTTGCAAGGATGTCGCAAAATACCATATGCCACAGACTAAAAATCCGGGCCTCTCCATTTTCTGAGTACAAAGAGGGAGACTTCAATCCCAGAGTAAATGGAAAAGTCCCTCTGATTTCTGAACACAGAGGACTTCACCCAGACTGCCTAACCTTGGAGAGATGCAGTGCTGGATGCCTTTGAGTGCTAGAACTGCCTGATAGCACAGATAGGCTGCCCTGGGCACCTCAGCTGAAAGGGGGCAATATCAGACATTCAGGCCTAGACATCTGAAAGATCAGAAAAATTAGAAGATTGCCAGCAGTTTCACCTGGGGCAAAAAGAAACAAAATGTTTTCTCCTTGAAGCAGGGTGGTTATAAGATTTATTTTGTAATTCTTACTACTCCACTCTTACATATATTTCTTTCTAATTGCAGTGAGATTTTTTTTTTCCTAAAAAGGTTAAAAATGAGAATTAAGTGTAATAAAAATTTCCAGAATATGCAGCCCTTAAAGCCCACGCATATTTCATTATGATTAAGCTGCAGCTGTTTCATCATGATATTATCTGTGTAATGCCCCAGTTCCAAGCACCCTTCATCACAGCCTCCAGCCGAGACAGCAAACGCAATTACTGATAACTAACACAATCACAACCAAAAGCTAAATGGCAACTTCAGTTAAAGGCAAACTGACAGGTCAGACTCAGTCTACTGTTTGCACAAATAAATTGTTATTGCAAAAGATGTAATTTGTGATTGTAAAAAAACAGTTTAGAACAGTAGGTTGCATGAAAGAATGAAACCAACCTCAAAGACAAAATCCTACAACCAGAGTACGGAAGTAAAGCTCATCTACATTTATTAGTGGAACTAAACAAACAAAAATATATAGATGTTTAAGCTCTGTTTGGATTTAACCCAAAACTGCTACTTTAAAGGGAAAAAAGGAAAATAAAGGCATACACAGAACAATTCTGAGATTGCTACTGCAGAGAGTTAAAAGACATGCATACAGAGAACGACCCTTATTGCCAAGTGAATCCTCCCACACCTATACAACAGCATTAACAATTTTTTTCTGCACTGGTTATATTGTTATGACAACTGTTTGTAGAAAATAGCTACTGATATAGCATCCCCCACGCCCTGCAACCTCATCATTAGAGTCAGCTATAGCCTGATGCTTTTTTGGGTATCTACCTAGTACCAAACTATTATTTTTAAGTTGATGCATTAACATTGATAGAAAATTAATCAAAATTGGTGAGTGTCCACTAACATCTGTTAACAGACAAGCAGGAAGACGAGACAGAATCACAGAATCACAAGGTTGGAAAGGACCCATTGGATCATCAAGTCCAACCATTCCTAACACTCCCTAAACCATGTCCCTAAGCACTTCATCCACCCGTTCCTTAAACACCTCCAGGGAAGGCGACTCGACCACCTCCCTGGGCAGCCTGTTCCAGTACCCAATGACTCTTACTGTGAAGAATTTTTTTCTGATATCCAACCTGAACCTCCCCTGACGGAGCTTCAGGCCATTTCCTCTTGTCCTGTCCCCTGTCACTTGGGAGAAGAGGCCAGCTCCCTCCTCTCCACAACCTCCTTTCAGGTAGTTGTAGAGAGTAATAAGGTCTCCCCTCAGCCTCCTCTTCTCCAGGCTAAACAACCCCAGCTCTCTCAGCCGCTCCTCATAAGACTTGTTCTCCAGAGACATATTAAAAGGATGCAACATTCTGAAATTGCAGGCATACTGAACATATTATGCATATCGTACTTTACCTAAGCAGACAGCAGTTAAAGACATATGCATAGGCATGACTAATATTCTTTCTAAGAAGGTCATAAACCTGTTTATTTTGTTCAAGCTTTCAAATCTCAAAGCCATAAAAGGTCTCTCCAAGCTATCACACTCTATACTTGCATACATAAAAGTTGCCAGTAAGCAAATTCATCACCACTTCTCCCCAACAATTTTTTAATACTGAACTTATTTGCAATTGCAATTATAACTCCATCTGCTCAAAATAAAAAAAAAATAAAAATCAAGGAGTTCCCACATTATCACAGCTATAAAAAAAACCCAAAAGATGCAAACCTCATAACAAACTGACTGAACAGCAGCAGAAACATGGAACCCATCTAACACAATAACGTAAATCAGACTCACAGAACATTTTGGATTGGAAGGGACCTTAAAGATCATCTAGTCCAACCTCCTCTGCAGTGTGCACGGACGTCTTCCACTAGATCTGGTTGCTCAGAGCCACATCTATCCTGACCTTGAATGTTTCCAGGGATGAGGTATCTACAACCTCTCTGGGCAACCTGTGCAAGTATTTCACCACCCTCAGCGTGAAAAATTTCTTCCTAATATCCAGTCTAAATTTCCTCTCTTCTAGTTAAAAACCATTACCCCTTGTACTACTGCTACAGGCTCTCCTGAAGTTTTTCCTGATCTTTCTTATAAGCTCCCTTTAAGTACTGAAAGGCTACAAAAAGATCTCAGAGTCTTTTCTTCTCCAAGATGAACAACATCAACTCTCTCAGCCTCTCTTTACAGGAGAGGTTTTCCAGTGTCCCTCCTCTGGACCCATTCCAACAGGTCCATGTCTTTCCTGTGCTGAAGGCTCCAGAGCTGGACGCAGTATCACAGGTGTGGTTTCACCAGAGCAGAGTAGAGGGGCAGAAGCATTTCCCTTGGCCTGCTGGCAATGCTTCTTTTGATGTAGCCCAGGATATGATTGGCCTTCTGTGCTGCAAGCATGTTCCGGGCTCATGTCCAGCTTCCCACCCACCTGAACCCCTAGGTCCTTCTCTGCAGGGCTGCTTCTCAATTTCTTCATCCTTCAGCCTGTATCAATACCGTGGGCTGCACTGACCCAGGTGCAGAACCTTGCAGCTTGCCCTGTTGAACTTCATGAGGTTTTCACAAGCCTACTTGTCAGCTTGTCAAGGTATCCCATCCTTCAGGGGTGTCAGCCTAGTCACTCAGCTTGGTGTCATCCACAAACTTGCTAACAATGTACTTGATCTCATCATCTATGACACTGATGAAGACATCAAACAACACCGGTCCCAGAACAGATCCCCGAGGGACACTGCTGATCACTAATCTCTATCTTGACATCGAGCCATCGACCACTACCCTTAGTGGCTGCAACCATCCAACCCATTTCTTATCCACCAAATAGTCCATCTATCAAATCTTTATCTCACCAATTTAGACAGAAGGATGTTGTGGGGGACTGTGTCAAAGGCCTTAGAGAATTCCAGATAGATCACACCCACGGGTCTTCCCTTTTCCACTGATGCAGTCACAAAGGCTCAAGGTACCACTTACTATTGCAGTGTTACATACAGGAGGGTGGAGAGGGGAATGAGAATCACTGTTTCTTGAAACCCATTCAGGGAAATAGGCATGTTTCTGTGGCTTGCCTCTCACAGACATAGGGTGTGATGACCCAGATCACCATTAGCCATTTCTTTGGTCTTTACCTTTGATTGTATTTTTGTAAACTCCAGTTTGTCAGTGAGAAATCCTGAGAACCACTGGTTAAGTACAGGTACACCATAGTGTAGTTACTGCAACACAGCATATACAGATTCTGTTGGATGGGGAATTTTACTCACTAAAACATATATAGAGAGATATTTCATTTCACATTTAAGAATGCATAAATTCTAAGCCATTCATGCCAACATTTTTTCCATACCCATGTTTCTGTCCAGACTGCTAATTTTCCTGAACAGAAATGGAAAAAGCATCTGAACACTGATTTCGAAACACTGTATCAATAAAATAAGCAGCAATTCCTATTTTGTCCTACTGCATTACCTGCTCCTCCTCCATTGTAAGTAGCAGTAAAACACAGCTACAAATACATTTTCAACACCCCCCAGCATGACTCTTCCTTTTAAGCTGTTCCTATTGTCACACAGACATGCCTCACAGCACACAAGCAGAAACAGAGAGAGATGGTGAGTCACACCATTAAAAGAAGTGAACCTCTGTTCGAGGCTGTTGTGTGGGATGCAGAAGGGCGCTAATGCTACCACAGCAGTTTCACCACTGGAAGTTAGCGTAACTTGCATTAACAGTGCAAGCATATATAATCAGTGCCCCTTTATTTGAGGTACTCCTTGGTAATAAAGCAATCTGGAGATTTATTGCATTTGCACATTTTGGGATGTATTACATACAATTAGCTGTGCATGTAGGTGGCTCAGACATGACACCAATCCTATTCGGGGAGAGATAAGGCACATTCTGTAGTCAGCCCAGCCTGAGCAGCACACAGAACAGCGAGTAACTTTCAGCCCTCTCTTTTCTCAGCCGAGTGACACAGCACATCTACATGCCACACATCCAAAAGGCTCCAGTACAGGTTGGTACGCCTGAGCTGACCCAGTGCTCAGCTATGCTGATGTCTCTGTATTGTGCTTCAAGCCCAACTCAGGTGTTCAACCTGACCGAGCACAGAAACAGCTGAGGTACAGCAGGGCTTTTAGGTCTGGCTCCAAACCACAGCAATACAACAGTATGGGGCTTTCAGACCCCATGCTGGCTCTGATATTTCTGGGGACATGCAATTTAACAAACAACCCTGCTGAGCTACAGACAGCTTGTGCCTTTCTATCTACATACACAATATACTTACCCACTGTTCTGGTTTCAGCTGGGATAGAGTTATTTTTTCCCAGTAGCTGCTGTGTTTTAGATTTAGCATGAGAATAATGTTGATAATACACTGATAGTTTTAGTTGTTGCTAAGAAATCAAGGACTTTTTCAGTTTTCCATGTTTTGGAAGTATACAAGCGCACAAAAAGCTGGGAGGAACATAGCCAGGCAGCTGACTCAAGCCAGCCAAAAAGATATTTGGTACCATATAACATTTTGCTCAGCATACAAATGAGAAGATGGCCAGGGATCAGAGCTCTCTGGTCAGCAATCACTGCTTAGGATGGGCTAGGTTGCTGGATCACTGGGTGGTGAGAAATTGCATTGAATTGTAGAATCACAGAATATCCTGAGTCAGTATATTCTTTATTATTATTATAATCATTATCTCTTCCTTTGTTGTCCTATTAAACTGCCTTTAACTCAACTCATGAGTTTTCTCACTTTTACCCTTCTGATTCTCTCCCCTATCCCACTGGGGAAGCAGGAGCAAGTGAGCAGCTGTGGCTAGGGTTTAACCACAACACTTGCAATCTAGATAAACCACCTACACACCGAGGATTTGCTGTACATCAATGATCCTGACAATTACAGATTACTTATGGCATGTTTATTACACGTAGAAAGGAAAAGAGCCACAGCAAATCCAAACAGCCATTACTCCAGCAGTTATTATGCATGCAGTTCCCCTGCAGAAAATTAAATTTTACCACAGTACAAAGATGTGCTTCTTAATAAAACATCAAGTAATCATATGAATTACAATTGAGTATATTCCACGTAGCAGCCCCTTCTCACAGCAATTAGCTATGAAGTATCCTTTAATTGCTCACTTTGAAAAAAGCAGGGGAAGTCATGTTTCAAAGAAGAAAAAGAAAGCAATTAAAATCTTTAATGAGTGCCTGCTGCCTGCCCCCTAATTCATGGGCATTCTAATGTTCAACTTGTGTCTTTTCATAATAGACATAATTGCCAGATCCACTGCAACCCATCTATACAGAACAGCAGCATGTTTTACACAGTGTACTGTAATAATGTAATTGGTGTGATTCAATACTAGCATTAAGCGAGAAAAACAAATGTTATGTGTGCAAGATTGACAACAAGCCTTTGAAATCATGCAATTGATGCCTCTGCTGCTAAGAGCTGGGAAATATTTAGCCCATATCCTTTGGATCTCCATTGTGACTGTTTTGCCTATACTGCCAACAAAATCAATGAATTCTTCACAATGGCAAGGACCCATTCATATGAAGAGGTTACTGACTTATCACCTAAGCTACTAATTACCTCTGCACAGCAGCTGAAGGTTCCCCTCACTAACATACACAAAAAAAATATTCAGACTTTACTTCAAAGTTGCTGTGAGAACGGAAAGCAAATGGAACAGGGAGAAAATACCATACTCCAGCCACTTCCAAAACTGCTCTTAGAGTGACACCACAACTTGCTCCATTTTAGACCAGAATGACGGCAAATGAAAACTTACTGCCTTGTGAATTGTGTGGCATCTGACTTATTTCTGCTAGGCAACAGATCACAAGTTACTGGAACCCCATTCAGATATCTCAGCAAAATAGTCCTTTATTATCGGTTATCAAATATGACTATATAGATATATCTTATCTCTCATCAGGTATATTTTAACATCTTGTACTGTCACAGAACTAATTCTGGAAATGTCACTGGAAAGAATGACAGATATTCACTCACCCCCAAGCCAAAACAGCCCAAGGACCCTACACAAAAGGAAGGGAGAGGGAGAAAGTAATGAAGTTTCCTTATGGATACTGTTTTGGTAACAAAGTTATACATTTGCTATCCTAATTTGCATTTAGAAAGCTGTCTTCCAAGGATTTGCATCTTACTTATAAGTTTGGAAACAAGGCTTTCTAGTGCAAAGCAAATGAAAAAAGTTCTCCATCCTACCTCCAACAATTCACTCTAGAATAACTTCTTCAAGCAGCAGTTAGCAGAGGTGGTGTATTTCTCACTAGAAACATCCTGCTTAATACCTTCACAGGTCCCAAACAATTAGCTGTGCATGGCAGACCAGCTAAAGAGACAGTCAGGCTTGCTATTGTAAATGCACAGCCGTGATTTGGTAGAAAACAACAGAATGGGACATTCTGTACCCCAGTTGTCTCTTTCAGCTGACACACTTTGATAGCCCTCAAGAAAATACTCATTAAGGTCATCTAGCCATTCCACCATCACTGGGTTTCATGTCATTCAAAAGATAAAAAGAAGTCTCCTACAAAAACAAGAATAAAATCTTTTTTTGCCAATCCATTTGTTGGACAGTGTTATTTTATAAAGATAGGAACTGTAGAGTTAACAGGTTTTAAATATTTCTGTTCTTAAAAATACATGGGCTTAATCTTATTCCGTCAAAGGCATGCTCACAGCCATGAGTGTGCTGTCACCAGTAAAATGAAGAGGACAAGTTCCAGTATCTTACTTCCCTCCTCACCATCTGTTCTGTGCTCTCAGGCTCTCCAAGGTCAAATCGCCTTTAGGGATTCAAATTGGAGATAAGATGGGGATGACATTTCTAATCTTTGTTACACAGCGACAGAATTTATTAGTTTTGGAATCAAGGAGCTTCATTTTTGGTATGAGTGAAACACAGAGCAAACAAAAATTCTCCATGATACCAGGTATGTTTGGTGAACTGCATCAGCTGGAATCCCCAGTTGTAAGAGCCAGCATTGCCAAGGGCTGAATACAGGTATCTTAGACTGCATGTTGGACCTCAGATTTAAGAAGGCAAGGTCTCCAAGTGCAAACAAAGAACTCTTTTTTTTTTTCACCTCAAAAGTAAACACAAGAAATAATAGAAAGTGTTCCATTCCTGGCTCTGAGAAACTTCTAGCCGACTTCAAGGGGCAATAGAGTCAACTCCAAATACTCCCGAGAACAGTTATTAAAATAAACAAAGCTGCAGCTAAGGGTTAGTCCTGCCAAAGCTCTGTTGCTTAAGCCCCACAGCACAAAGTGGCAGAGTCCCTAATGGCAGAAATAGTGTTGTTCCCACTGGTAAGGGAGATGCAGATAAACCACACCACAGCAAGCCACAATATGTGGTCTGTACTCCCCACAAACATAGCATCATTGGTTTTGATGGGTTAAATGCAGTAACAAAAACTACTAGTGGTTTAAAAATAAGCCAGTCTATTTTTCCATCATGTGATAGGAACACAACATTATACCACAGCCTAAGCTTGTAAAAGCTGTCACCAGCTGGTCTTCTCTTTGGTCTGAAGGAGAGCATTTTCCTCCTCTCATAAATGCAGCCCATCCATGAGAATTTAGCCAGGAGGCCACAAACTGCCACTAAAGAGAGCCCTGACTGGGGTAATCATCAAGCTGCCTGATTTGTTTCACTAAATTCCTTCATGAGAATTCTATAGCCAGCCACCATAACTAAATAACAGCTGGCACAGACGATGAGCACTTGTCAAACTCAACAACCGAGATACTTTCCATTGTTTACCGAGATGCCTTAGTTTAAGAAAATAGGTTTCCATTTTCAACAGAACAGGAAGAATACAGAAGGCAATTCAGAAGAGTGCCATAAGGAAAGAAGCTCCAATCTTTTGCCATAAGTAAAAGCATCTTCAAAGCTATGAAAGAGGCTATCACGTTATATGGCCCTCAGAAAAAGTTTTACATACTTAGGCTCAAAAGCAGAGTGAGTGAAATACTGAAGGAACCCTTGATCACTCCTTCAGAGGACATACTCATTTCATCCCACCAGAACACACAAAGTGGCTCCCTTCCAACACAAGATAAAGGCATAAGAAGAAAATCTGCAGCAGCATCGCAAGGCAGAATGCAGCACCACTAAGAGACAGAGGTATGCTAAAATGTAGCGTCTGGCTCACAACACCTTAAAGCTAATTTATTTTCTTACTTTGCCCTTTACAGGAAGAGTTCTTATAACCCCGTATCATCCCAGGAGTTGCACAGATCTGGTGAAGTAGACATTAGCTTCACCTTAGGAATGCAAACAGAAAAACAGTGAATTTCAGCAGCAAACTGATCTACCCCCTCCCTGTATAACTCATGAGGTAAAAAAAAAAAAACAAACCACAACTAAAAAAGGTGATATATACCTCTTGAAAAAGTTATCATGTCTTTCATCAAATTTATCACATATCTGCTTAGAGGTTCTCTCATGCTCCTGCCCAGTACATCTTTGCTCTGTGTCACCTCCACAGGCTGACAATTCTTCTGTCCCTCCTCCCTCCCAGTTTTGTCCCCCTTGAGCTCATTTTGGAGTAGCAGAAGTCAGGAATAAGCATGTGGAGCAGCTGGCTGGCTTCATGGGCCTGCAAATGAGTTATAATGGCATGGTTACTCTTTTGTCTCTTGAAAAATCAGACAGGAAAAGATTGCTCTGACAGAGCGATCAAAGTGTCAGAGAAGCTGAAGAGCTCCCAGCAACCCAATCCTTCTGTTTCATTTTAAGGGGCTCACTACTGCAAATACTGAAAAAACGCCTAACCCAGCCAAAACCCTGAAACACCATCTATGTCGCTTACCAGCCTGCAGAAACATCATTATGGCTTGCCACTGACACTCTCTCCAGGCTGTTTTATTCAGTTGTTAACATTATATCACTGGGGAGACCTCAAATGGAAATATGCTTCTTGTTAACAGTTTCCATGAGCTTCAAGTTTTAAAAAACTAAACGAAAACTGTCAAGCAACCAACAAACCTGTACATGAGAAAACTCACTAGCCTACAACAAAGCCTTCATGGAAAAGATGCCTCATGTCATAAATTAAACAAGTTTTCCCCTTCTTAGTACCATAACAGTAAAACTACAGGAAAATATTTATAGATTGTAAACATATGTAAGAATCAGATTGCTTCCTCTACTCCTTAACTTAGAAAGCACATTCCTGTGGTTCACTAGTTGTATTTCTATACACAGTCATATTTCTATACACTTGTCTTGTGTTTTTGTTAAAATAATAGCAATAGGCTTGCCATGAATTTAATTCAGCAGGAAAGCTCGGATGTTCCATTTCCCAAAAAACAGAAAAACAGTTATGGTTCCTGCAGTGCTCTGCTTCAGGATCTTTGATTATTTCAGTGCTTTATATGTAGTATATCAAAATGCCTTGTATCTACCTGCAGAAAATTCCTACATATAAAACGCAGCACTTAAGCAAACACAAGCTTAGTTATTTATCCTTGAAGTCAGCAAAGCAGCCCAGTTCCTATCAATAGCATTTGCACACTGCTTCATCCTTAACTTAGTAACAGGACCAGCTTGCCATTTTATGGGCTATTCAATAAAACAGGGATAACTTTTATTCTCCTCAGAAGAACAAGACTGTAGAGTTCAAGATCTCATAAGGCCTTTCTGATTCAAATCAAACAATATTAACTGCCATATTCCAAATAAGTTTGCAGAAAAGGGGGAGGACTTGAACCAGAAGAACCAGACAAAAACAATAATTAAGGAAGCAAAAAAAACCCCCAAAGTTTCCCCAGTATCTCTTTTCAACTTGTCTGAAAGCTGTTTAAAATTTCTTAAGAGGGTAATTGATGGTCCCAGGCTTTCAAATCTCACTTTGAGCTAAAGTGACCACCAGTATTTAAAGCAAAGTAACATTCCTTACCTGTTTTCAGAAAACATTCCTTACGCTACCGCTGTATGTTTGCGTTTTCTCAGAACATGAAAATGATCTAAGGCTACCATGCAGTTTTCCATGCAAATTTCTCTACTTTTTCCCCCTTTTTCTTGAAAGGAGTCTTTTTAAAAGAAACTTATGTTATAAATAGAAGAAATCTAATTATTTCCCTGTAGATGAAATTATAGATGTTTCTGCATGTCACAAACTCCTTGTATCATCAGCATCAGAAACTGCCAAAGATCACTCAGGACTGAAACAGCTAAAATATTATCCCTGGGGACTAAGGAATGTAAGCAGGATATTATATCATGCAGATGCCAAACAACGGGTACCACAGTCATGCCTGGCTTCAGGCAAGGCTCCCTTCCTTTCATTCTTGATCCATAAATCCACAAAGATGTTTTTAATGGAGACATCAGTCTACTGACAACATATCTGGATTTCAGAACCTTCATGCAGCTAAGGCGAATGCAGTCACTTCCTCCTCTTGACAATTCCCCAAACCCTTCATTTATGTTCCATTTAATAAAAGTAGTGTCACTAGCAAAGGAATAAACATCATTTCCTATTCAACACCTGAATCCTCGCTTCTGTTTATCTAGGGAAGATTCTGTAAACAAACCAACCAGAAGACTTGATACAGAAACGCTAGATATTCCTTTGTGCTATTAGTATTACAAACTCATTTTTGGCTTACCATGGATTCACTGATTAAGAGGAGAAGAAGAGCCTCTTCTACGTTGTCTTGAGGGCAGTATGCACTGAAAGACAGAACACATTTTCCTGAGGAAGGTCAAGAATTATCCTGTCAGCCTCTTTCTCATTTCATGAGAGGAGCAGTAACTTGAAACATCTCATGCATAATTCATTTGCTAGGCAATACCTTCTTTTGCAGGTTGTCACAATTAAAAGCTCTGCAATATATCCTAGATGAGCTATACTGAACCATAAATAGATTATTTCCATTTCATAGCAAAGACAGCTATTTGGTTGAATTTTCTTCCTTCCTGGGAAAATCAAACACTCAAGGTGTAACACGTTATTCTTCCAGTCAGCCTTCTGATAGGAAGTTAAAAACAAGAACACAACAAAACTACTACATGAATTGGTGACATAATTAGCAGTATCAAAGACTGTTCAAACACTTTCCTTCCTTCTGCCAATTAACTTAATTAAAAAAGAATGCTTACTTCTCTTCAGTGTACAGTTCTGGCCTCCGGCAAAGACAATTGCTAACATAAGACTGATCTTCCTTGTTCATGAACTCAGGAAGCGGATCAGATAAAGGGCTCCAGTAACAGTCTTCACTGAGGGAATGGAGAAGTATTTGGGCTAGCTGTTTGGCTGCAGTCTAGAAAGCAGTGAACAGTGCAGAAAAAGACACATCAGTAAAGCCCTCTCCAACACAAAAGATTGAGTCCTTCCCATGTTCACCTTGGGATGGAGATGTACCAACAACACAACAGTATCACTTTTCAGAAAGATAGAATAGTAAAAAGCTGGCATATTGTTAACGGTTTTCTCTCCCCTCTAAGACTGTAGGAAAAAAATACAGGAGAGTTGGCTCCTCAGGGCAAAACTGCCTAAATAATTACATATTGAGATGATAAAATGATACTGACTAATGTAGTAGGGCCCTAGGCCATTTTGCTCATGGTTACTTGCTATAAAAAGCATAGAAAAGCCTAGTTATTATAGAAACAGCACACTTTCTGTAACTTGTCAGTAGGAGTGCATGGAAGACCCTGGGGTTTTCACGGAGTCGTATGCGACAATGTTTCTTTGAGGCATGGTTGTACATTGAGATCACTGCCACTTCCTAGGTACATCTCTACTGGTTCACACAGAAGTAGGAGTACAGTTTGTAATAAGCCTTTCAAAATGCAAGCACCAAATATGTGTAGTGTCTTTGATTTTAACATACAGTACAGTAGCTGCGTAAATGAGGTCTACTCATGTTTTGAATAAGACCAAACAAACCAAAACAGGCCAAGACTCTGATTTATGTTATTACTGCCTTTGGCTAAAAAAAGCATCATTATGCTTGAAGAATGCTGTGATCCTACAAATTAGGAAAAAAAAAACCCTCATGTGTTTCACTTTCATGCTTGAAAAAGTTGTTTAATTAAGCACGTTCCTCCCTCTACTCTCTTGTCAGCTCTTTAAAAAATAAGAAAATGAAAATGCAACTTTCATTAACATGGAAATCCCAGGAGAAACTACTGGATGAAGACCTTCAGATTTCCCCTTAGGGATAAATCCCCTAGGGGTGTTGTACAGCTCTCCCCAGTTGCACTGGGACAGGAGCATTCGAGTGCCATGTTCTGTCATGGTATAGGAATAGCAGATGGTTAGACTTATTTCAGCAAAATGTTAAAACCAGCGAGCAAGAAAAATCCCCAGAACACTGATCTCAATCTGGAAAAGGATGCAGCCATTTGAGTGTGACAATTATTTAAGTAACCTATTCTAATTTCCTGTACAACTTCCACATGCATCTATATTCTCAATTAGGCATATAAGGTGATCCCAAGGCAGTAAGAAGATTAATTTCCAGACTGGAAGTTCCAAAATACACAGATGCAAGGAACTCAGGCTAAAAAAAGCACCCAGGATACCCCTTCTGCTCACATTTTCATTTCAGATCTGCATTTGCACGTGAACTAGACACACAGTCAGTCCAAGCACTGGAACCCGGCACTTTCAATTTCCAAAATGCTATGTAACCCCATGACCACCTCCCTTACTGAACTTCTCTGGAATTACACAAAACACAAAGTTGAACCCAGCAGAAAGACAAGTTTAGTTGTATCAATGTCAATGCTTTTAGGACTGGAAAGTTTTCATTCATATTCCCAAGACTGCTACTCTCCATCCTGTTGACCTTGTCACCTCCTGAGTAACTTCAGGACAAGATCTCTTAAAAGTGGAGACAAGGAAGAACCAGCTAAAGGTCTAGGAAGTTAAACAGGCACATAAATAGCTTTCTTCATGATTTCTTTACCAGAGACACTCAGGATAACAGGATGCAGATTTTCAATATCAACAAAAATTAAAAAAATTAAAAATCACTCTGTACAGTACTGTATTGAAGGGAGGTTTTACAGGAAGAACACCGAAGCACTTGAGTCTAAAAAAAGCATCATTTTGTTGCAAGAGACAGAAGTACTTAATGCTCCTAACATGCAAATGTAAAAAAGGGTGCATGCAAACACTGAAAAGCATTAAAGAAAATAAGACATTATCACCTGAGGACAGAGATGTATTTAATTTTATAGTGCTATTTCTACCAGTGCTAGAAAACACGCTTAAAAAAAAAAAAACCTAAAAAAAACCCCTCAAAGCAACTCAGATTCCCAGGTCTGAAGGCTCAGCGGTTTCAACTGCACAGGCTTTTGAATTTAGTGCATTACTTGACACGTCACTTCCAGAAGTAAAAAAAAGAAAACAACAACAAGAACAAAGAAATAAATATTAAAGAAAAAGGCAGCAATTAATCAAATGAGGACATATACATTTTTGTCCTGCTGCACTGGTTAATATACAGAGAATTCCTGCACAGCAGATTACCCCACCTTCCCATCTCCCATTCCCCTTACCATTCTGAAGGTCTGAGTAGCTTTTGTTTCCACAGTCCGCAGTATTTCTCGCAGACTCCTTATTCCTTTCACAATATTTCTATGGGGAAGGCAGGAAAAAAAAAATAAAATCATAAAATCCCCCCTCAAAGCCAGCACACTGAAGACAATATTTTTACAATGTACCAAAGCTTGGCAACAAATTTGACTCAAACAAACCCATGAAACAATCACCAACAGTGAGTGTGCAGTAGCGAGGCAAGTCACTCTGAGGCACAGATAGGACAATGGCACCGATCGAGGCAGCAACTGTAGCATGCCTACACCAGATGGCTTCCTAGGAGAAGATCATATTCACATTTGATGAACAGAGGGGACATTTGGAAGCCTTTCATAACTCGTATTTATAAAGCAGATGCTTCTTCTTAAAAGCATCCACATCTCCTCTTCACACACACAGATTGCACTTGTTTGAATTATATTGAGCTTCCACGTATATGGAGCTTACGTGACGCTTTTAAATGATGATCCCTTTTAGGTGGTGCTTATATGCCTTGTGTCTGATGGTCCAGACACATGATGGAATTGAAGTGTTTTCAAGGGTTTATTATCAGACAGCTAAGTTGCAGTAACTGTATGCAAGCAGTTTAACCTGCAATAAAAGAGGGTTAGCCTTAAAAATAAATTTTAAAAAATAAATCACATTACTCTGCACAGACCATAAGCAATTAAAGCAGATTAGTTGCCAAACGATATCTTAATCCCGTGT
The DNA here is from genome assembly GCF_017976375.1 of Cuculus canorus. NCBI lineage: Eukaryota > Metazoa > Chordata > Aves > Cuculiformes > Cuculidae > Cuculus > Cuculus canorus. The sequence continues at coordinate 105,564,377 of NC_071403.1, forward strand.
CTGAGTAGTAAGAGAGATGCAGAGAGGAAATATTAAATACTGGACATGTTAGTTAACACACTTGCAGCCTCTATAATCTCTCCAAGGCTAAGAATGTGTCCCTGTCACCACAATAACTACAAAATAGTTCAGCTCTCTTTCACTGCAGTGTGGAAGCTACCCACAGAAATAGAAGTTACCAGAAAAAAAGAAATGGTGTACTGAAGTAGAGAACCAGATAAGCAGTTGTACTGGTACATTAACCGCCACTTCAGCTTATTCCAGAAAAACTTTCTCTGCAGACAAAGCCTAGGATTCATAAAAATAAGCCATATATCATAACAACCTGTTCTATCAATCTCATTAAATTTTGAAGGTGAGCAGTACAGACTGTGCCTGTGACCACTTGCACGCACTGCACTCCAGAATCAATAGCAAACATTTAAAAAAAAAAGAGAAAATTATTATTTTTGGCTGGGGGTGGGAGGTGAAATAAGATGTGATCATATTTACCATAAATACTGGCTACATAAGATGCCACCCAAAAGCTTATGGTCACCAAATCTCAGAATGCAAATACATGTAGCCTCACTTCCAATCAATTCTCATCTAAGATTTAAGCTGTGAGGTAATCTGTACATTACCTAGTTGTGCCAATCTACAGCCAAGCAACAATGGCAAGAGAAAATACACTGGAGCACTTCCCCTGTGGAATAAGTCAGGTGCTGTCTTTTTTTTCCCCTTCCACTTTCTCCTAAATAAAAGATGTGCTTTGAATTTATCAGGGTAATAAGCTCAAGAAAGTTTTTGTAAATTGGACTTCAGTATTTAAGCAATTACAGGTCCAAAGACATCTAGTGCTTTCTGTGAGTCTAGAGAAGACTATACCCAGGAAGATGTAGTTCCAGATCTTTAACTGCAGAAAGCAATGAAACACATGATGATATTTATGCACGAGTGTTCACACCAAACCCAACAGAATTCTTCACATGCTATTTATTATCAGACAGTCAAAATCAATAAATTCCCCTGACTAAACAAAATGCACCCGCCAAACTGCTCTCCTCAGTTACTGAAAACTGCTGGTATTTCCTGTGCTTCTTTGGGCTCCCTAAGAGGCGGGACAAAAGAGTTATGGTGTTTAACAGTTCCTCAGCATTTTAAAATATGCGTATGTTTAGATTTCTTGTTTGGATAATAGTATTTGTCTAAATAAAGTGTCAATGAATTCCATTAACTAGTATTAGAAAGAAAATTAAGGATCACTTGCAAAGCAATTAATTCTACGTTTGGCACATACTTAAGAGATGAAAAACCCAGAGAATGTTCTAGAAAGAGGCAGTTTTGTTCCCAGAGAACTGGAACATCACTTCAGTTACACTTCTTAGACAAGGCCATGAACCAAATTAAGCCTCATGGCAGAAACATCTTGCTCTGGAGGGAGTGGGAAAGGAAAAGGAAGGAATACTGACACACTAAAGTGAATGAAAGAATAAATGGCAAACTGCTGCCCATCTGCAAGCAGTCAGGGTTGAAACCATGAACCACATGACAAATGCCCAGTAACACCTTCAACAGAAAGTAAGAGTGCAAAATAAGCAGCAGAGAAGAGCACTCGGCACTCATCACCTCCCAGACAGGTGCTTGTGTGGTCAGTCCTTCAGAGAGCACCTGCGCCACACTCCAAACTCTCGACTCTGAAACATGCAAAGCATCTGACAACAATACTAGTTCTACAGGACTGAGGGTTTGGTTTGGCAGCTTTTCCATTCTGAACTTCATTGAACATTATTGAGCCGCAACAGGAGAGAGAGCACACCTGCCAGTAGTCTGCAAAATACCTCACTAGAGGAGTTTGTCTTTCCACTCTAATGTTCCAAGCCAGGAGACTATCTAAGCACACATTTCATTTTAAGCATACAAATTGTTCGACTCATAACAATAACGAACTTACTGTTCCATTAAGAGATGTAGTTCATATACTAAACACACACGAAGATATTTTTTAAAGTATGACCTGACAAAGTTGACAAAAAGAAAAGCACGTATATGAACAGAAATACATGTACATAGATGAGTGGATGAGGATGCAAACATAAAGCCTCTGGCAACCCACGGTGAATCCATTTGATCTTGTCTAGATCAGAAACTACACAATCCTGAGCCCCTGCAGGACTTGGATGAAGACTATCTGGAAGTTCCAGGTACTGTTGCCGCAAGACATGGCATCAGAAGTGAACATTAAAAAATTAATTGAGTCGGAAAGAGACCAGAGGCTCCCACTGCACTGCTAAGATGCCAAAAAACGAAATGAGGGAGAACTGGAAGAGAAAAGCACGTGGTCATTAAGCTGCCCTGATTTCCGCCACAAAATTGGTATGAGAAGCATTTTAAAAAAAAGAAAAAAACAAGATGAAATACAGTTTAGGATTCAATCATAGGTAAGCTAATAAAAAGGAACACAGAAAATCACAGGCACAAGCTGTGATAAAGGGCACCTCGAGCCCAGTCAGTCCAGTTTGGCATGAAAATCTTTGTTGTTTGTATAAGTGCCCTGTTAATACAGGGTAACTAATTACCAGTCCGTGAAACAAAGCAGTTGTATCACACTTATGCCTTATTGCTTGGTTAACACTAAACAAAATTTTAAAATACAAGAAAATAAAGAAATCCACTGTTTTCTATGCAAATTGCTGGGAAAAACACTGATAACAAACCAGACTGGACCATGGGCACACAGGTCTGCAAAGACAGTCCCTCACCAAAATGGGCATCAGATGATCATGTTCTTAACCCCACTCTTAAACTGTTAAAAGTTAGTCGCTAGCAGATGGAAGAGACCTTGAGATGACTACACACAGTTTGCAGAGCCACGTCTCCAGGGGAAAGCAGAACCTGAAGCACTCAAACAGCAGCAATGCCATTGCCTCTGCCAAGTTCCTTTTGCATCTTTGCTTCTTATCCAGGTTTCTAAAACTTCACACTCTCTCCTTAAACTGCTGCTCATGCACAGGCACAAAAAGTGCCTGCAGAAGTAAGCCTCAGATCGTCAGATTCCTATGAATGAAGATACAAGACAAAGCAAGTAACTGTAACAAAGCACATTAGAGTTTCCTAATGGCAGCCTACATAACAGAAGTGGAGTGCTCAAAAAAAAAAAAGAAAAAAACAACACAAAACAGAAGCTCAGCTCTTAACTAGATCCATCCAGTAGGCAGTAAAGCTCACTTCCAAACTACCCACTGCAGTGCCCACATAGCCTGGACAAGGTGCCACATTGCAAGGACTGAAGAGGAGATAAATGACAAGAAAACCCACATAAATTCCTCAGAAGAGATGAACAGACTGCCACAGACTGTCCTGCCTGCCTTTGTACCTTAGATTCTGTTGTAAAACAACACAAACATGAAGTTACTCTTTCAAAGTGCTCTTGCAACAGAAGCCTGCAGAACTTCTAAAAGGGAATTGAGCACTCGAGAGGGGAGAGGGGAGACACATGAAACATCCTAAAAAGGTCTTCCCACTACCTTCTTCCTTCCTTAACATATCTCAATGCTGCTTATGCCCTCTCGTGGCAGAAACCACACATTAATATCAACTGGGGGTGACAGAGGGAAGCTGTGGAGTCTTACCAGATCCCTTTCCCAGACATGGACCTTTCACTTCCTCGTTGGTGTTTCTCACTTGCAGTGGAGGAGGTGAAGGAGCACATGGGGCTTCACATCCATCTCAGCCATGGGAGCTTCACTGCACCAACTGGGATGTTCTTTCATTAGGAGACCTCTACAGGGAACATTCTGCTGCTATTGCAGCAATTCAGCTTATTATTAAAGCACTGCTTCATTCATGTAAGTATTTTGATTCAAAATGGTTTTCCTGTAGATTTTTTGTGCATTGTTGGGGTGGATATTTTTGTTGTGGGCTTTTTGTTGTTTGTTTGTTGGGTTTTGGGGGGATTTTTAGGCTATCAAAACAATGTGGGAAGGGAGCAAGCAGGGCCCACAGTAACAGCTAAAACCCACTGGATATATTCAGCTGATGAAAACAGAATTTAAAATGTTGCTGAATAAAATGAACATGAGTGAGTTTGATATTCAAAAGGTGCCCAGAGGACATCAGTGCCATATGTTCTAAATGAGGTTTTATTTTATTAGAGAGCTAATGAGCTTACTGGCAAGACCTGAGCGTTTTGTTCACCATGAGAATGGTAAAAAGGGTAGGAAAGCACACACTGTGCCACAGCTGGTCAACCATCAACTCACCCAGGAAAACCACATACCTGTGCCCTACTGCCAAGCTGACACCTAGACTACACCTTGTACTTGCAAGTTGATACTTTCTTTACAAATAAACTTGTAGTCTCTAAAAGCCATTTTAGAGACTAAGGAGTCATTTCACAGCACTCGGGCTTTGTGTATTTGTCTGCCTTTGAGTTAAACAAAGCTCACCTGAAGGCACCTCACATGGATATGCTTACAAGTACAATTTCACTGTACATGCAGGCTTTTAAGTGAAGGAACCAGGAAACACAGAGGCTCTTCACAGTCGCATATAAAGTCATTCTTGGGGGATAATAAGCTAGAAAAAAAGCCCTAAACCAGAAGCAACACCTCATTCAACAGAGTCAAAAAACTGTATTGATTTCCTATAGAAGAATTTAAACTGATATCTGCTGGGACATTTTTTCTAGTTTTTTTCCTTTCAGTCTCCTCTCATTTTTTTGTTTTCTTCTCCATTTTACTCAGCAGGAAAAGGAGGAGAAGTGAAGAAAATGAGAGAAAATATCTATGACTAGGGGTAAAGGTGAAAAAACAGCCAAGATAAATAGTTTCAAAGACAGTTTGCTTAAAAAAGGTCAAAAAACTCTGACCAGAAATATCACACAGTGCAGTAAGAAATTCAGTATCTGATTCCTTTGGAAGAAATGGGATAATACGGCGCAAGAACAGGAACTAGGGATGGATGGATTCTTACAAGTACTGTTTACACACGGCAAAAAGATAACTCTACCTACTTGGCAATCTCTCCATCAGCTGAATAGAGTTGACTATGGTTTGGAGACACAATCTGTTTTAGAGAACGCTGTGCCCTCACCAATGGCCTTTGGAAGTGGGCATTTACAATGTCTTTTATATTGTCCTTGAGAAGGTTTTCCCCAGGTGAAATTCACTGTAGGCTTGTAGATGCCAACTCCTCTTGCCCTTCCAAGGCTTACTGGGAACTGTATTTCAGAGGCATAAATACCCTGGGAGCAGGACTGTTCCCACGTGCATTCTCTCTAGCAAAACCACACAGACTTGGGGAACTGATCAATACATTTAAGACCTTAAATAAACAAACAAGTAAATAAATGAAACAAACTACCCTTAAGAATCCACTGAGCCCTAAAGCAGGCTCTGTGGCTGAACATTCTAAAAGAACACAGCAGTGTAAATACCACTCCCACTTCACAGTCAAACTCCCCTCACCTCCAAAGAGAACAGAGCTGAGTCAAAACAGCAAAATCGTTCTACTCCACCCTACTCAGGGATCTCAAAAAATGAAGCTTCAAACTCTTAAGAGAGGCAGAAAGAGACAAACAGGAGGGAGGAAAGGACATTGAGGGGACTTGAGGTGAGCCAGCAGCAAAAGAACTCAAAACAGAATGCACACAAAGAAATAAGACTCCGTCTGTTCCAAGACAAAACATGCAACATTCTCTGTTTTTATTAATATCTGCATCCACTTACCCCTTCTTTAAATGAGTCACGTAGGCACTCTGCAGAGCTGCTTCCAGGAAGTAGGAAAGTTCAAACTCTGGATAAGTCACGTTACTGCCCTTGATACTTCTTGAATGTGTGTTTAAGGTCTGTGACAAGAGGAAAGAAATATCCAGGATTACAGACAACTATTTGAACTAGCTGGTTTCTCACGAGACAGAGAAATCTCTAACAATAAAATGTTAGCTTCTGCCATGAGATTTGTCCTCAGACTACTTGAAAATTTACTTACACTAGCTACTCACAAAACATTTCAAAGTGAACTTTAAAATAAACTATACAATGACTTCCACAAAATATTCTGCATGGAGTATGAGTTTTGAAATACCATCCTTTATTACTTTCCAACCTTTAATAAAGTAAGTAGAAAGGCACATATTAATACCAAAGACTTCAGTAGTACTACTCACAGAATCATAGAATGGTAGTGATTGAAAGGGACCTCTGGAGGTCACCTAGTCCAATCTCCTACTAAGGCAGGTTCATCTACAGCAGGTTGCACAGCAACATGGTCCAGGCAGGTTTTGAGTATCTCCAGAGGAGATTCCACCACCTTTCTGGGCAGCCTCAACCACGCAGATCCAGCATCTTGCACAGAAATACTAATCCCATGTTTGAGTAGGCATGCCTATCTTAACATAACACAAATATTTGTTAAGAGTTAGTAAGCTATCAGGAGTCCACATCAGAGAATCTTAGGCTTTCCTCTGTTTCTCCTATCAAATCTTTCTTGCTTTTGCTTCCTTATTGGTAAGAAACAGCTTTCATTGTAGAAAACTGCCCTGTGTGCACTCTCCAAAGTAGAGTTTTACATCCAGGACTGGAGAAGGCCTACAGACTTTTAGTAAATTAGTAAATCCATAAGGAATCCTGCATCCTTGCCCCAGTGTCTGGAAGATAGATGAATTATTAGGACCTGGACAATAATATTGTGACCTGGGACCAGCTATTTAATATTTTCATTGATGATAAAGACAGTGAGATCAAGTGCACCCTCAGCAAGTTTGCAGATGACACCAAGCTGAGTAGTGCAGATGCCACACCAGAAGGACAGGATGCCATCCAGAGAGACACGGACAAGCTGGAGAAGTCGGCCTGTGTGAACCTCATGAGGTTCAACAAGGCCAAGTGCACCTGGGTTAGGGCAATCCACAGTTTCAATACAGGATGTGAGATGATGTGATTGAGAGCAGCCCTGCAGAGAAGGACTTGGGGTGCTGATTGATAAGAAGCTCGACATGAGCTGGCAATATGCGCTCACAGCACAGAAGGCGAACCGTATCCTGGGCTGCATCAAAACAAGCGTGGCCAGGAGGTTGAGGGAGGTGATTCTTCCCTTCTACTCCGCACTTGTGAAACCCCACTCGGAGTATTGTGCCAGTTCTGGAATCAACATAAGAAGGATATGGAACTGTTGGAAAGGGTCCAGAGAAGGGCTACAAAGATGATCAGAGGGCTGGCGCACTTCTGCTGTGAGGACAGCCTGAGAGAGTTGGGATTGTTCAGCCTGGAGAAGAGATAAATCTCCAAGGAAATCTTCTAGTGGTATTGCAGTACCTGAAGGGGGCTAGAAGAAAGCTGGGGAGGGACTTTTTGCAAGGGCATGTAGTGACAGGACAAGAAGGAATTTCTTCAAATTGGAAGCGGGAAGATTTAGATTAGACATTAGGAAGATTCTTCACAATGAGGGTGGTGAGGCCCTGGCACAGTTTGCCCAGAGCAATCATGGCTGCCCCATCCCTGGAGGTGTTCAAGGCCAGGTTGGATGGGGCCTTGGGCAGCCTGGTCCAGTGGGAGGTGTTCCTGCCCCTGGCTAGGGGATTGGAACTAGGCAATCTTTAAGGTCCATTCCCACCTAAACCATTCTATGATTCTATGACACTGTTCAAATGCCTTCTCTCTTTTAAAGACACAAGCTGTCAGTGAAAACATTTACAGTGCCCAGTACTGGCAGGAATTCATCCTTCCACAAAGGAAGGACAGAACTTAATTGTTAATAAAAAAGCCATTCAGCTTTTTCCTACAAAGAAACAAAACAGATAATTTGTCATCTGTCTTTCCTCATGAATTTTTATATATGCACTAAGCTCATTTTTCCTTGTTTTAAAGTAACTGAAAACAAAACCTGGAGCAGACACACACTTCTGGTGCTGAGAAGAGCAGAAATACCTGATCAGAAGGTCAAAGGCCGTTAAGTTACAGAAGAAGAGGTAACATGCATTGCCACCAGTGCTGCTGGTGACAAGCATACCATGTGGCAAAGGAAGGGCATGGAACCACATAGTGTGTCCTGTTAAACTCAGCTAGGTAAAGTTACAGAGGCAGAGACCACTAAGCACATGCCCTGCAAATCAGTGGCACACATTGAGCTCAGCAGAGGCCTTAGAGCTTAGTGGAGGCTCATCTTATTCAGCATACTAGCCACCAACTGACTAAGCATTTATTTGCTACTAATGATCTACATTCCTCCAGTTTCACTTGGAGAAGGTGAAGCACTAGCAGTTAAACTGCTATGGCTGACCCTAAAGGGTTGCTTTCAGCTCAGCAGGGATCACAATATACAATACTGTGTATCATTTACATGGCAGGGATGAAAAATGTCTAGGGCTCCTTCATTCTGGCACTTGCTACATGAAGTTTGCAGTCCCTCTTTAGTAAGAGATAAATTTGAGATACGACCTGAGCATATCTGAAGTATTCAGTGCTTTACCACTGGCAAAACCGGTTTCCAGACCTCATTCTCGGAAGAAATGGACAGAGACCAGATAAACTGCTGGTTTGCAACTGCTTATACTAACAACACCTCACTTCTTCCAAATTGTCCTTATATTCCTCACTGCCTATGATTACTTGGCATTTCCCACCATTTTTGCAGTCAAAACCCTGGAAATTCCACCCAGGCCACCAGGTAACACCCTGAGCACATGCCTTCTTACCTTTTCAAGCTCTTGCAAGTACACCTGGGCAATGACACACGCTGTCTCAAAACAAGCCATGACTTCCTCCTCCCTTTCACACAGTCGAGCACGTGAGGCAATTGAGTTGGTTGAGCGCTCCAGTGACAGACCTGCAAAATGCCAACACCATCTTAAACTGGAGCCCACCAACACCAGTATGGACACATTATTCCTTTATTTACCAGCTGACAGGAAAGTTTTTCCACAGGTGAGTTTTCCCCCTTGTTTCAGTGACTTTCAGGGAAAGACTTCAAGGAAAATGTAATTCATACACATGCAAGGCATTTCTGTCATGCTCCTCTAACACACGCTGCCACTGCACGCTTCTACAGTGCCTAACAAACACTTAATGAAGAAAGGACATACAATCCTTCTGGTAGGGATTAGCAAGCAGAGAAATTAAGCCCTATATTTCTCCAGATGGCTACAGATTTTGGGTGCTTCAGTGCAAGTGCTCTTTCAGAAACACCATGGCACAGGATTCGAGCATTTCTAAGCATCCACCATCCCAAGTGAAGCTTTCAATAAGCAGCAGTTTTGACGGAAAAAAAAAAAACAAACCCTGGAAAATTATACCAAAACAAAATCGGAAAATCTGAGACCTGTCTTGGAAAATCTGAGCACAGGCATATGGACACAGAGGTCTTGGCAAGGCGCGGGAGAGTCTTAACCACAAGATCATTCTCTTTTCCAAAGAAATGAAAAAAAAAAAAAACCCCAAACCAGTCTTGTACTACTAAAACCCTTCCTTGTATCATCATTCAACCCCATTTACAAGAAGCACATTAAATGAGGACCTACAGCTATTGTACCTACATGGAAATCTTTTATCATCAGATCATTGTCTGGCATCACACTTTGACATCCTTTATATGTCTAAATTTATTTGGAGAGGTTACACATCCACGTACCGATTTTAATCCCATCAGTGTAAGTTCTTATGCCACACTGGATCTCTATAATACACCACTGCTTGCTAACTCAGGTCTTCTACATCAAACAATTGCGCTGATGGCCAGTAGCCCAACACAGGTTGTAAAACGTTTAGCAAATGCTTCCCAATAAATTTTATATGTAACAAAACTCCCTATACCAATGAAAAATATGGAAGATGTAACACAAAATCCTAGTGTTCCAGACAGTTCCACAAAGGTGACAAAGCCTCTCCAAGGAAGTGATTTAAACTCCTGCAGCATACAACAAAGTATTCTGCCCCACATGAGAAGCCACCATGTGTATAAAGAGCCACACTCTCCTGGGCCCCTGCAATCCTAGAAAGCACAGCACCTCAGCACAGTTCATTTCAGGAGTCTAACAACAAATCACTGTGAGGTGGCAGTGGGAACCCACGTTTCCCTACGATGAACAATGTAGTACAAGCACTTATGATGGAAGAGCCTGGAGTTCTTAGGCAATATTAGCTTTGTTTACTTCCCATGTTCAATGTTTCTCTTTTGTCCCCTTGGTTACCCTGTTAGGAGTTTCCCTATTTCATGTCTTACATTTGAGCCAGACAAGAGCAGTTGGTTCAGTGGGTTGAGAAGATGCCCCACTAGAAGCTAGGAAGGTGGCTCCTCCCACCCTCTCCCAATTCAGAATTGTACAGCATGTTCCCTCAAGGCCCTGTATCTTGGAGGAACGTGTTAATAACTTTCACTTTTGAAAATCCTGACCAGAGCAGAGAAAGGGGAGTGGATCTACCACAAATTGACAGCGAGTGGGGGACAGGGACGATTATCATTTTGCTGCTTTTAACTGATGTCCATTCTGTGTTGTCTTTCTACTGACATACACCCTGTACAGCATCCAATACATAACAGATTTTGTCTTCTAGTCCCTCTATGAAGTCTCTGGCTTTATATCATGGGTTGTTTTCCTATTATTTCAAAGCTTCTATTTCCTAACAGTGTTGCTATGTAACGAAGGAGAAAAGAGGATGTTAACTCTACAGAAAAACAAATCATCCAGTGCTGAAGCTAGAACAATCAGCCTACAAATACTCTTCTTTGGTCTGTCTCAGTTTTATCTACCTCTGAATTTCTAGTGATTCCTCTTAATTGAAAATAAATTTTAAGGAGTACTGCATTTCAGAGCCACCATCCCCTTAACTGCATAGTTGGGCTGAGGGCACCGAAAGAAATCCACTACAATCCACTGACATTCATACACATGCAGCATTTAATCAAACTGCAAGAGCCAGCACGCCACAGTCTGCACCGGGGTGGTTATTGTGGGAGATGTCACACAGAGAGAACAGGCTGATAAAAAGCCATTTACATATGTGCTACAGTCCACTGCAAGGAGCTACAATTGCTAAGCTATGGCATGGGTGAGGAAAGCAAGCAGCCTTTGCCAGCACCAAGTACTGACAATAAATGTGTCCATCCATGCAGTCAGAAAAATCGAGCTGGGCCTGGTCAGAGACAGCGGAATGAATATCTCCAAAAATGTTTCTTGACACAGTAAGCACAGAACAACATACAGTGTATTAAAACAGATACTATGCTACAATGCACATATTTTTCTACTTATGAAGGACAAAAAGGAAATATGACCCACATGATGTGACATTAGTCATGGTTCTTTCTGCTAATACCATATGCACTGACCTGATGCCATCAGAGTACAAAATCTTCTACAGAATCCCAACAGGGCTATTCTTCCCTACCACAGAAATGCAATGAAAAGAAAAATTAGAACAAGCAGACTGCATATCCAGTAGACAAAGTGAAAAACAGAATAATAACAACAGAAGTTCCTTACTCTCGCAGCTATCAATTCAGTTCTCTCAGTGCAAAGCCCAACAATGACAAATTTGCTCAAGGTGCACCTAGACAAGACTGTTCATAAGCTCTCCAGTCCCAAGAGCACAAATTCCACTAACTCTTCTCCATTCTCCAGTTATCAGCACAGAAAAAACTCAGTTCCCAAAAAAATGTCAGAAAGCCACAAAAGTGCACACTACTTCCACGTTGGATTTAGCAAGAAAAGCATAGCTCTTGCTACAACAGAATTAGCTTCCGAATAAAGCATAAGGCCATATGCTTTCTTGGTAGCTGGTTAAGGTAAAGGGACTTGGGCATTTTTCACAGCCAGTTACAGTGAGATAATACCAAGTTATAATTTGTGAATGCTGAGATTTTTCTCACATGAATTGGGTGCCCAAATTTAAATATATACATACATACCGTAAGAACGTTTTATATAGTGATGACACAGATTTCTAATAGAGTACGGCCCAAGCTCAAGATTTAGAGAGAAACATGCTTCCAGATGATCCTTTTTTAAAAACAAACTCTTTCCACCCGCTTCAGAGGCAGTAACTTTCTACACATAAAAACATTGCTTTTCTTTCCTGCATATAGATAAGGCTTCCATTCAACTCCTCTAGCTGTACCAAAGATTCATTTCTGACTTTTGATCTCTCTATAATCTTTGTCTCTTCTTCTCCCTTTCTAAAGCTAATCTGCATTTATGTCAGGAAAAAATCCAAACCTTTAAGTTTTATAAGAGGTGTCACTGAACTAATTTTTTCATAGAGCATTGTTCTCATTAATGGAAACCTGAATATAGGGTTTCTTTGTAACATCCTGACATCTGATTTTTGTAACATCCTGTAACATCCTCACATCTCCAGATATCATATCTGGAGGCAGTCTTGAGAAACTGATGAACTCAGCAGTCCATCAACTCACAGCTGAGAACTTGTCTCTCTTCAAGGAAAGGAGCATCACATAGGATGAATCTGCGATGATTTAGAGATTATGTGTCTTCCAAAGGAATTCATTTTTGTTATTTGCTATACTGTCTTCTGTGTATTAAATTCAGACATTTTGCCATGGCAGGAAGAATGAAAAAAAAAAAAGTGTTTCCCCAATCATATGTGGTTTTTCATCTTTTGGTCTCACATAAGAAACCTCAAGAAAGGCTTCTAAAAAAATTTCATAAACTTAATGATAACTTAATGATAATGAGTATCACTGGACTTCAAACACTGCTGCTCAGATCTGATCAAACTGTCATTGCTTTTACCTCATAATGTGGCTGATGACCTGCAATCCGCAGTTTCTTTGATGGAATCTTTAAGCTACTTGTTCATTCCATTAAGGCTAGTGTAGTTAAAACTACACAATATAATAAATAACTCCACTTAACCAGGCACATGTGAACTGCAATACACTGGAAGTGAAGGAAGAAGTAAGGGTGCCTCTGCAAGGCTCTCCACACTGTGGAACACTCACACTTCTGCAAGACACTTCACAGGCTGTACATGGCATGGGACCCTCTGACACACAGACTGAATGAGGGCAACACCGCCAAGCTTAATTTTAATTAATTTTTTAAAAAGAAAAAAATAAATATAAATAGAAGCTCCAATATTTTTCTTCTGCAACCTTGGGGTACACGCATCCCACTTTGGTGACCATGGCTAGAACATAATTAATGGTCCTGGCACTTGCAGCCACCTCCATCCCCTGATATATCTGATAACAAGGACATACCGCTCCTGAAGTGATGCTACGGGGTACAGCAAACACAGGGAGGAACAGCAGTCTCTTACAGCCTCACATCTGAAGGGCTTTGCCAACACCATCCACATCCATACACTTTCACAGCATGCCACAAGAACTACATTTTTCTCCTCGTCTAAATACAACAGGTAGAAGTAAAAGAGAAAAAATGAGAAGTGGATGGGACACAAGGCAGAGACATGGTGCTAATCACCAGGTACTGGGACTTATTCAGCCTGAGCTCATCTGCATCACCGCTAGGCATCACCAACAGTGAGAAAGTTATCTTCTAGCTGCAGTCACCATCACTGAACCAGCCTACCCCACCTTCATATGCACTGAGAACAGGAAGGAGAAGAGATAAGGGCAATCCGAACTTTACTATGCTGATTTATATCAAACACTCAAGCCAATTCCACTTACATTTTTTACAACAGTCACAGCCTATGAGAGGTTGCTCCTCCATCACTTAAAAGATGGTCAGAGACATTCGGAGCTTACTCTGAGGCAAAACAGCACATGGATATCTTCCCAGAGCCACTGGACACAAATTACACAACAGAGCCCCAGCACGGGGACAGCATCATAGCCAGCTAAAAGCCACCTCTAGCTTAGGCCACCTGAGAGTACATTTGTATTTGTTTTCTTCTAGTGAAAGTAAGAATGTTGCATGTTGTCTCAGGTTACCACACAACATTGTGGGTTCCTTGTTCTGTTTCCTCAGAAAAACACGTAAAATTATTGTTGTATCTCCTGCTGATGATGATTCCACAGCTTTAGAGAATTAAATCATAGTGCAGGAGGAGAAGGTTTGGTGTACATGTGCAACCAGCACCTGCAACTGTGTGGAGAACAGAATGGAAACTTTACTATCACTGAAACCAAATCATATTAACAGAAGGAACAAGAAGTTATTTTCTTTTTCCACTTCCCAAGCTTCAGTTAGCTGCAGGCCACTAAATGCAAATAACTCTCCTCAGAAGTCTAAAATCACACCCATGCACAGCAGACTATGCTACACGGGAAAAAAAAAAAAAAAAGTAAACTACCCTATCCAACAGCAAGGAAAAAAAAAAAAAAAGAGATCATAGAGCCAGCAGTGAAAACTGCTTCCCTGTCTGCCACAGGAAGCTGAAGTGCACCAAGAATGCCAAGCGCAGGCCTGGCAGCTCTTCCACATCTAAGCTGGAAAGCAGCAGCATCGAGGCAAACAATCCACCAAAACGCAACAGCACTGAAGTCATCACTGTCACAACATAAGATCAACTCCAACCTCTTAAGTTTCTATTCTGAAAACCCAAATAAGACACACTAATTGTAAGCCCTTTTATCAAGGCATCAGCATCTACCAGTTGGGGGTTTTGCCTATCAGACAGCCACTCTAATGCCAACACAAATAAACAGCATGCTTCCTGTCTAGCTGGCAGAACAGTGAACGCTAACACTTTGAAGTGTATACCTGGTATAGTACAAAGTCTCTCTCTCTCTCTCTGATGTGGTTTTACATTTAAAAGATGCAGTTTTGTCAAGCAAAAGCGAAAACAAGTTCTGCTAATAAAATGTCCTAGCCTCTGTTACTGGATTTTTAATGTCATATTGTGTCGCACATCCTTGTGGCTGGGACTCAATTTTCCTAATGGTCAGGCAAGAAAACCAGTTTTATTATTTAGGCTGTTTAAAACAGCCCATCTCCCCACAGATCTCAACGCTCAGAGATACGAGTCTCACTCATTTTTAATCATCGGAAAAGGATTCCAACATAAAGGATTTTGTATCCTGTCCCTGGATGGACCCCTTTAAAAAAATTAAAAAAGAAAAAAGCAACCAATTTTTCAATTCCACTGCAGTTCTACTTAGTCACCACGGCAGCTGAAAGCACTGGCTTAAATAACCTCACCGAGTAGCTACCAGCAGAAGAAAGAGCAGTTAAGGAATAGGAGGAGACTACTGCAAGCCAGTACACCATCTCAAAAGCAACATCTAGGTTAACAAAGCTGCACACTGACAAGTGTCAGTCATCCTCATGAAGCCCACTAACACCTAAGACCAACAGATTTGTATGAAAAAAGTGCAAGCAAAGCTTTATATAACTTTTCCCACAACTTTCACCCAAACTTATGCTTTTCTCTTATAAACTTTGTGCCCAATATAATCCCTGCTCATGATAATCAACAAACTTTTCTAAAGACTACAATGAATGCTGGTGTTGTCTTTAGGAAAGTCTTAGTTACACTCTTGAACACCACAAGAAATTCAAGTCAGCATTATTGCTTCCCAGGTGGGTGGGTTCAAGACGTTAGTGAATTGAAGCCCCAGCAAGGTTAGCACACTTTAAAGTAACAACTCTCCTGGATTAAATAGTATGATTAGGGCAGATAAGATTTAGACTCTCAAGTAAAAGCATGTACGTCTAGCATGCCATAATATCAACAGTGCCTAAACAACACAATAACTGACACTAAAACTTATAGGGAGAGGTAGAGAAAGAATTCAGGCTCTTCAGATTTTTGCTGCCCCTTTCAACCTGCTGCCCATTTATTAATTTGACCTCTGTCAGTCAGTACAAACAATATAGGCAGTATAAGAACTGAGCTTCTGAGTGGAGGAGGGACGGAGATGTGGGTGGGTCCTGACAGAGGGGAGGAAGAGCTGGGATCCCTCTTTTTTTACCACTGGCAGATCCAGATATACTCCTTGCAGTCATATGGCTACTGAACAATAATACCGAAACGGATCATCTTTATCTTGACGTGTGCAACTACAACATGCTTTTACTTTCCCCCATCAGTGCCTATAGAGGACAAAGAAAATTATTTATTTGAACACAGAAGAAATGCTATCAATTTTCCACTAATCCATTTCCTACATTTGTCTCAGGTGATAAGACCGGGTATGTCCTTACAGAATGAGATCCACGCACACTATCTCTTTTTAGGTATTACAGCAGTTTTTCTTAGAGAACTCATAAAAATCAACCTGTGGAAAAGACCCTAGGTGCAAGCGTATGCATAACCACAGGGCGGTTTCTTTGGCATCCAAGAAGCAGAATAGTATTCCAAATGCTCATATGGAAAAAGGAGAATGCACTTTGTAAAATGTTATGATCTCTGCAATGAGGAGCAGATTCAGAAAGTGCACAAGTAGCCTGTTAGCATGTTTGTAAAATATCACCTGAATTAAAAATGCTTCCGGTAAAAAGAAGTTAGAAGTGTAAATTCACTTTTAAATGAAGGTTATAAAATAAATTATGACCCTGCAAAGCCACCTAATGTTTCCGAACTCAGTTTATCTGTACTTGAAATTCTTCGAACTACTGGCACTCAAAATCATTCCACGCAGTCTCTATTCCAGTATGCTCAATAGTTTTGGTATCGCCACCTCATTCATCAAACATTAAATAGACAGAAAACTCATCCCAGAGAAGCTAACCAGAAATTCTGTTTTCATAAGGACTCTATTTAAAAGTAAGGCTGGTTAAGTTAAGGCTATAACACACAATAAGCCATTAACATTGTTTAAATGGAATATATCCTTGCACTATGGGACTGGTAGCGTTTAGTATTACTGAAAAAAAAATGAACCAGAGAAATTACTGGCTTTGGATCTGAAATAAAAGTGTGATGAAGTACTGAAATGACTCTTCAAAATAGAATCGTAGAATGGTTTAGGTTGGAAGGGACCTTAAAGATCACCTAGTTCCACCTGACTTGCCATGGTTAGGGACACCTCCCTACCAGACAATGTTCAAGGCCATCCAACCTGGCCTTGAACACCTCCAGGGATGGGGCAGCCACAACCTCCCTTGGCAACCTACGCCAGTGTCATCACCCTCATAGTGAAGAATTTCTTCTTTTTGTCTAATCTAAATCTGCCCCTCTCCAGTTTATAGCCATTGCCACCCAGTCCTATCACCACAAGCCTTTGTAAAAAGTCCTCTCCCAGCTTTCTTGTAGCCGCTTTCAGGTACTGGAAGGTCGCTATAAGAGCCTTCTCTTCTCCAGGCGGAACAACCCCAACTCTCTCAGCCTGTCCTTGTATGGGAGGTGCTACAACCCTCTGATGATCGTTGTAGCCCTCCTCTACACCTGTTCCAACAGTTCCATACCCTTCTTATGTTGAAGATTCCAGAACTGTACGCAACCCTCCAGATGAGGTCTCATAAGAGAGGAACAGAGGGGCAAAATCACCTCCCTCAACCTGCTGGCCACATTTCTTTTGATGCAGGATATGGTTGGCTTTCTGGGCTGCGAGTGCACATTGCTGGCTCATGTTGTGCTTCTCATCAACCAGCACCTCCGAGTCCATCTCCACAGGGCTGTTCTTAATCAGACTGTCACCCATCCTGTACTGAAACCAAGCTTGCCCTGACCCAGGTGTAGGACCTTGCACCTGGCCTTGTTGAACCTCATGAGGTTCGCACAGGCCAACTTCTCCAGCTTGTCCAGGTCCCTCTGGATGACATCCTATCCTTCTTGTGTGACAAGTGCACCACTCAGCTTGGTGTCATCTGCAAACTTGCTGAGGGTGCACTCAATCTCACAGTCTATGCTATTGATGAAGGTAGTAAACAGCACTGGCTCCAGCACAGATCCCTGAGGGACACCATTTGTCATGCGTCTCCATCTAGACACGAAGTCGTTGCCCACTGCTCCCCAAATGCAACAATCCAACCATTTCTTATCAACCGAACAGTCCACCCATTAAATCCGTATCTCTCCATAGAGGCACGCTCTTCAAGGGAGAACAAAAACCAAGAAAAACATCCATGTTTCTTTCTCCCTTTCAGCTCTCTCCGCTACTTTAGTTCAACTACTAGCTTTGCAAAGTTGATGAACCAACAAAGCTATGACTAAAACCAAACAGGAAAGATTATTTTTCCCATTTTAATCTATAAAGTTAAAAAAAATGCACACATGACATTTATCAGTTTTAACATTTATCAGAAACCCTGAGTTAAAACATTGTCTGTAGCAAGTGATATTCATTTAACTGAAAACATTTTCTTAATCAAATTCTTTAAAGAGACAAGGAAAAAGATTTATCAGAACTTAGGTCTGCCATAAAGCTATCTCCAACTGTATATTTTATTCTAATTCCCAAACAAATGCAGCTGAATACAAATCTCACCTAGGGAATTAACAATTCTGGAGAAAATCATATTAGAAAATGAAAAGCAAAAGCCTAAATTAAGACTCCCATAAAGTGTATAAACAAGTGGTTGATATATCATCTGATTAGCTAGTAAGCAATTTTCATACCAGACTCGTTTACTGAATGTAAACATTATATAAAATTCTATTACTGACATATTAAAAACATGTTTTTAATAATTCTGCAAATCAACAAAATAAGAAATTAATTAAGTGGCAAGTTAAGGAAGTTTAATATAGATTATTCAAATTTCAAGTCTTCAGTTGGTCAATTTAAAACCATGACCAAACCCAAGCAGGCAGCTTTCAAACCAACCGAGTAAAAGGTCAATTTTCCCTGTTTATTATCTCTGTGTTATAGCACCATTTTCATTTCAGGACACAATCATAACCCCCAACCCACCACTTCCAGTGTTACAAACCCAAGACAAAGATTTCAAATAGGGAGAAAACAGAACAATATACTTCCAAGCAATACTTACTTCATTATCAGTGAAGTTTTTAAAGACACAACCATAAGAGAAACAGGAAAACATGTAACATCAGCTGTTGGTCTAAAAACGAACAAACAAAGAAACCTCAAAACCCACAAAGAGATGGACTGAACCCAGAACCCTGGATGCAGGCTCTAGGCTGTTCAGCATTACCATGCTCAGGAAAAACCCTCACGGTTTTGCTTTCAGCAATAGCATTCACAGATCTTACGAAGGTTCTGAAGACCTGTGGCTCAATCCAGCAGCATTTCTCATGATTCTATGGTTTTTCAGAAGCATCACACTACAGATCTTAAACATCTTTAAATAACTAAAATAGGTTCAAGAACAAAATAAAGAATGCTGCAATCCACTGAACTAACAGTCTCATTTCCTTGGATGTGTGCCTTGTGTCATATAAAACACAGACTACAATCAATGCATCACCTTGTTCTCTTCCACATACATTTTTCCCAAAGTCTAAAAAGGCTGAACTCACACTGCAGCCCTTTGACATAATGGATCTTTTTCTAAAGTTTTTTTAAAAAACTTTCAGAAACATATTTACAAAGGATTCATCTCTCCCATCTTTAGACAGCCATGAACAGGTCAGTCCACAGACTTCTCTCACGGTTGCCAAAGCAAAGGCTGTATTGTGCAGCACCATGCACTTCATCCATGTCAGATGCCATTTGAAGAGGTGATGAATCACCCCACAACTACCAATTTCTGACTGGACAGACAGCTCAGACTGGATCTGCACAAGTTAAACCCATCCTGAGCTGAAAATGGCCAATAACAACATAAAAATTATAGATGGATTGGGAGAAGAGGAGAAAAAGAGGCAGTCAGCCTGTTAAAGCTTTAATTCACTACAAAACCAGCTAGATACTATTTGCAAATCTTTGTCATCACCGCATAGATTTAGGCAGCTACCCATCTCCAGACTACACACCACCAGGTAGACTAAGTCCAATGCCTGGGGTGACAGCTGTCTGATGGACAGTCCTCCGTGTGGGACTGACTTACATTGCAGCAGCTCTGATGCCGCACAATCTGACCACAAGAACTGCAGCAAGCCAAAGACACATTCAGTCCTTACAAAGACAGGATCCAGACGCCACATCGGCCCTGCCTGAGCCTTCATCGCTCGGGCTGGCAACAGTTTCCTTCAGTTAACAGGGCTTTGTGGTGCTCTCATGCAGCACAGCAAGAAAGGTTGTGGAAAAAAAAACATTGCAACAACACAGGAGTCTTTCTACAAACAAACTTGCAATTTAGGTGTGCTGAAGGGTTCGCTAGAGCTATGCTTTGCTTTGTAAAGGGTTAGGATGTGACCTACCCTACTACCAGGAAGATTTATCCACTGTGAGCAGAGATCTCTGCAGGCTTTAAGGAGCAAGCACAGCTGGAAGGAAACCAAAGGGGTCTAACAGTTACACATGTGGTTATGAAGTCTTTTTTGCCTCTTGTTTTGAATGGACAATGCCAGGCAATAGCCACAACACATTCCAAGTGTATTAGAAGCAAAATGAGAGCAAGTTTGCTTAATCAATAATGTTTTAGGCAACAGACAGAACTGCTTGCATCAGAGATTACCTGTAGCATACTGTGAACTTAGCAGAACATTTAAGGAGAAATTAACTCCATGGAGGATGGGGAGGATGGAAACAAGTACAGAACCACCATCTATTAACTAATTATAAAAGGTTAAAATTAATCATCAAGAAAAATCAAACTGTTGTCAGAGCTCAGAACTTCTCACAGCACAAAGATTTAAAAACAGGACAAGTCGAACCAGTCAACTGAGAAACAGGAAGAGTCTTGCCCCCTCTGCTATTTCTCCTGTTACTTGTCAACTGCTCAGGTTCCCGCATCTATAAACTTCCAACGTTTTCTGCTCAATACTCACCTTAAGCAGAAGCCTACTGAGCAAGGCAAGCAAGAAACTTTTTGCCTGTTCAGCTTCTGCAGTTCTATCAGAGCATGCAAACCCATATTGCTTCTAATGATAACATGAACGTACTAAATGCTATGGACTTTCAGAGGAACACCCCAGAGGCTTAGCTCAATGTCCAACCTTCAGTCTTATACAGCTCAAAAGGCGCTCTAAAAAAAAGTAAACTTGGTTCTGCTAGTTCACACTTCATTTCCACCACGGGCTTAGTCTATGCAGTTCCTCTCACTGGTGTCCTGTATTTTTCTCATTACATTTTTGTTTGTTTCCAACAGTAAAACGGTAAGCGTGAGTGCCTTTCGTTTGACTTTTCTTTCTCCCATGATTTTTCCAGCACAATCCCAAGTGTTCGAGTATCTACACTGCCATTGCGCATACAGACAACCCACCAGTACTAGCTACACAAAACCAAGGTGGTACCAGGTTCACACTAAGAAGTGATACAAAGTTCTGCTGTTTAACCAGAAGGATGAACAGGAATATTCTATTAAAACATCTAGTTTCTCCCATTACTGAAAAACTGAATAAGAGATTAAGTGGGAAGCCTAAGTTGTGCTCTGAAATAAGGACAGGACTATGGCTTTTCTGGATTGCTGCCTAAACGATCCCTGCAAATATTTTACTACCAGCAACGTTGAAGATCATCTTTAAAGAAGGTTTCAGTTTGCACAAGCTAACAGTAATGCAATCAAAGGTAATAATATGGTACAGATCAACAGAATTTCTGCAGAGACACCAAATGAAAAAGATGAATAAGAAAAATCTTCAGCATAAGGTAGAAATTAATTTTAAGTAATTCAACTCTGTGCTGTTATTTGCCCTGCTGAGGTAGGCTGGACAGACGTGTTTTGAAATTAAAATCTAAATCCACGCTGCTACTGCCAAAGATACCTGTACAAAGTTCTATCATTTAAGAGCTTATTTATTCAAGCATGGAAAGTTGAGTACATGACATGGCGGAACAGTGACCCTAGCAGTGATTGCCTTCTCCAAACTCAGCCAGATAAAATTCACTCTGCTGGACTTCTCCCTGTCAGAAACTCTGGTAGAATACTGAATGACTTATTATACCCTTTATAACTTCAATACTAAGAAAATCATCATCATGGAGAATAAAAACTGTGGAACGGTAGTAGCACAGAGGTTGCTCTGCAATGGCACAGGCTCCTTATGGTTTACACACAGACAGAGGGAACACAGTATCTACACTCCATGTTAAACCACAGGAAAAAAAAAATTATGGTCAGATCCTCTGGGGCAAACAACTCCACCCTCAATATCTTCATATGCAAGCGAGGTAGTCTATACCATAGAAGAAGTCTTATAGGAAGAGTGTTAGTCCATCAGCGTTCATGCACACTTTCATTCCATTCACACTTCACCAATTAGACCTTATCCAGTTCCCAGTGAGGACAGTGCATCTCCTTCAGACTCCAAAGCACGCCAATAGCTGCTGCCAAATACACTGCTATGAATGCACTGGTGGTTACTCACTCCTCTGAGCCATGCAAGTGTTAGTGTGAATTTAGAAGTAAATTAGCCCGGCTCCACAAAAGCTCAATAACGAAGCAGATTCAATCAGTGTCACAGAAAACAAAATGAAAGCAAGCAAAGCAGCACAAACAGGTTTTCAAAAAAAGCAGAATGACTGTGTGAGATCATGAAACACCCAAATTATTATCAGTCAAACAGTGTTTTGGGTTGATTTGGTTTCACTCTTTTTACATACCAGTTGAAGGTATCTGATCATCAGAGTTCTCATTCACCTAATTAGCTGGTGGACATGCTGAAAAGAGTAGAAAGCAGTAGATAGGTAGCAGTACTTGAGCAACATTTATAAAGGAACTGAAAGCAAATGAAGGAGGAGATTACTAATTATTTTCCCCCCCAAGTCAAAAACTGATTAGGGTCTTTCTTTCCCCCACTTGAAAAAGAAATGCAATTTCACTACCCATAGAGGCAGTTTTTATTAGGATCTCTCAAACAGTGCAATGTCTGTAGATTTACACAGCAGAAGAGAGATTCCTGTTTGTACACAAATTCTGAAACTGTGTGACATGCATTGCAAAAATATATACCTGCTTTGAAAGCACATATTCTGTTAGTCCAGAGTTTAAAACTTGGAAACATTATCCTTGCATAATTCACAGAAATCACTAAAATTTACAAGTTAATGATCTCTTTTGAAGAGAAAGCACAGTACCCAGTTCAGCTGAGTGCTTGATTTAGATTTTCCCAAAATGTACTTACAAGCTCAAGTGTGTTGCTGACTTACAGCCAACAGCAACTATAAGATTTCCAATTTCAAGCTTTTCTTTACGAGCCAGCCAAGTTTAAAAAACATGGACTAAGACTCCATAATGCCTTTAAGTTTAAACTACACAGACCATACACTGTGGGATTTTCGAAAGCACACAACACTGCCCTAACTCTGCTCCGATCAAATCACTTGAAGAAAGACCTTCAACTTCAACCGCAACACAGCGTACTTCAAATATGCACACATGGTCTGTTACCTTTAATAACAAAGGCTTCAGTTACCAAACGCAGCATATACAGAGGTTCATCTTTTGTTGAGAGGTCATCGATTCCTGCTCTTGCATACATGCTGATGGCATCTCTGTAGGATCCCTCTGCATAATGAAGCTTCCCTAGGATCAGCATAGCTTCTGTCATATACTTAGGCTGAAATAAAGGGAGGAGAGGAAAAGAGTGTTTACATGGTAAAGTATCAGATAGCAATCATGACATACTGTAGAACAACACTTCAGGGGAGTCACCATCCCTGGAGGCGTTCAAAAAATGTGCAGATGTGGCACTTCAGGACATGGTCTAGTAAGCATGTTGGTATTGTATTGATGGTTGGACTTGATCTTAGAGGTCTTTTCCAACCTTAATGATTCTATGAACAAATCAAGCAGATGTATAATGCTTTCCTCTCGAAATTCCTAGCTCCACAGGCCAGCGTAGGAAGCAATTAAGTGTCTAAAAGATGTTAGGACTACATTCGTGAAAGCAGTGGGCAGCAAAGGTCAGGCAACTACTTTGGAGCTCAGTTTGGAAATACACAGCTTAAAAGACACCTCTTTGGTTTCAGCTGACCTACTCTATTAATTCGCCAGCCACAGATAGCACATAAAAGCCTGGCACTGTCAGAACTACCTTTCAAAACATGAAGAAAACACCCTGCTTTTAAACAAGGCAGAAAGCATCATTTGTTAGTCAAGTGTTCCCCTCATCTCTGTACATTTAATTAAAGATTGATAAAACCCCTAAATTTTCTTAGGTTACCAAAGAATTTTCAGGCAGCAGTACAAAACCAGAAGGCATGTCTGCTATTTTTAAGATTTGTTTGTTTTCTTAAAGATTGAAAACATGCATACAAACCTGTGTAACAAAAAAAAAACCTCAGTAAAATACAACTGTTCAGGCTCTGTTATGCTTTGAAAAGCATGAACAGGTTCCTAAGCCTTCATACTCCTTTTTTTTAATACATGCAGTTAATGCGGGATCAATGCTACATGATTAGCCAAGTCGTCACTAACGAAGAAATAGAAATGGCAACTGATGCTGCCAAAATTAACACCAAGACCTGGGAAAATTCAGTGCTTCTGGCTGTTACTGGGGCTAGAGTATAAAGAAAGAGGGTTGGATAGGCACAACCCTCTTGTTCCTTCCCCCTTCCTTTTTACTTTTTAAACATGCGGACTTTCAAGAAGTTAAGAACAAGGAGCTCCCCCAGAGAGGCTGCTGCACACTCAGTCCCTGGAAAAGCAATATGATAAAAGCGTAACATACACTTCCAAGCTGACTAGCCTCTAAGTTTCAGGACCAAAAGTAATACAAGCCTAGAGCAGACTATTGTAATTCATCACCCTTTTAAAGTCAGTTACGCAACTGCGTGTCCAAGAACACCAACTCAGCAGCAGCCTTTGAGGCTGAGTCTTAAAACACTCCTAAAGCTCTGCACTGGAGTTGACAGGCTACCAACCATGCACTCAGACCACAAAATCAAATACAAGCACAACTTTGCATAAGTTCTCTTGCAGAAACTGAAAGCAAGGCAAGGCTGTAATCTTGGACTCGCACCACAACCTTAAGTATCTGACAGCAGCTTGGGGCACATTTTATACCTCTGTTCTGGAGGTGACCAAGTGTACACAATTCCCTTGGACCAGGAGCACATTTTATACCTCTGTTCTGGAGGTGACCAAGTGTACACAATTCCCTTGGACCAGGTCACTCAGCTGTGCTAGCCTGACACCACCGTTACGTGGCCTTGCGCCACCACCCCACAGGATATATACTTGGAGCACACAATTTCTTTGCATATGAAAAGATCTGAAAAGACCCAGTGGGTCCCTTCCAAGCTAGTGATTCTACGATTCTATGAAAAGCAAGTCACACAACAAAAGATGCTGCAAAGGGGTATTGAATCACCAGTCCATCAGTAATGCCTACAATACAGCACTGTACAAACAGGGACATGAACAGGCAACATCAGCACCTTGTATCAGAACAATAAAGACATGAAAGAAGCATTCAGTTAGCAGGAATTACAACAAAACCCACTTACTCGAAGTTTTCCTTTGTTTAAGATATCAGTCAGATACTGTTTAGCTTCACTGAGTTTTGGCTCATTCTTCTCTGTCAGCGGAATGGAGTCCTTCAGTTTGGCATAGTTTTCCTTCAAACATTCTTCCAGCAGAGCCTCTGCAAGGAGCATACTCCCATAGTCCTCTGAAAGCATACACCAAGCAACAAGAAAGATCACTTAACGCCATGCTGCAGACAAACAGCATTACAAAAATAAAACAGCACACCTTTAAGACACACAAACAGTAACTCAAACGGGGAGTAAGGAAGAACTAGCCAAGAAAAAGGTTCCATTAACTTTCAGCTACTGGAAACTATATGTTTCCTACGAAAAAATGAAATGACATTTCCTTTTAAGTTGAAGGTTTTCTCTACTGAATTCTCCAATTTTGACAGCACAGTTCATTCTTGTGTGTCTCTAACATAAGACTTTTCACCTCTAAACTCACTTTAAAAAGCATAACACCAATCTTTGCAAATATTTAAGTGCATGCTTTAGATTTAGAAGTGTACAAGCATGAAATGCAGGCTTCAGCTTACAGATAGGTTACGAATTTCACTGCAGAACACTAAACACATCAGAAACTTTTAAGATTTTCCTGAAAGTTCATAGGAAAAAAATCACCCAAAACTACAGGAATCAGACACATTCTACATGTTCATTACTAAAGGCACACAGGCCTTCATGCAGTGACATAACTAATACACCGCTAAATTCTT
Organism: Cuculus canorus; assembly: GCF_017976375.1. NCBI lineage: Eukaryota > Metazoa > Chordata > Aves > Cuculiformes > Cuculidae > Cuculus > Cuculus canorus. Next base: position 105,590,479 of record NC_071403.1, read on the forward strand.
TCCCCATTAAAATCCATTCCTGTTCACAGTTCCATGAAAAGGAATGCAAGCATAGGTAGTAGCACTGGATACAGCATGAAGCATCATGCAGTGCTGCAACCATGCGTTATAAAAAAAAGTTTCATCTGCCAGTGTATTTGGAGTTCTTGTAGGACGGGTCTAGCTCTGCCGTTCATTTACTCACAAACGTAGTACCTCAATCAGCTGACTAATGGGTCAAGCAGGGTACAAAAATCTTTGCAAATCAAAAAGCCAACCCCTACATTTCATATACACTTCACATTTCGAAGAATGTGAATGATTTTAGAATGCAGGAAACACGATAGTGTATCTACTTCTATATTTTCAGTCCATGGGACAACTTATCCCCACTTACTACCTACATATTACATAAAGCGTTAATAAGGAAGTGGGAGGGGGCTGTTTTTCAATTTTTTTTTTGTTGTTGTGGCTCCATATCAAATTATAACACTACCTCTTCCTGCTCAATTGCAGGTCTACAACTAAGTTGTATGAACAAAGGGAAGCATAAATGCTTGAGTGCACCCACCTTGTCCCAATCTCAAATATAATTACTCCTATACAACACTGAAGAGCTTTCGGGAAGTCACCAATCTCTTCACCAAATTTAAGGAATTACATTAGATCATATATAATTGAGAAATAAATGCTCAAAATATCTCAAAGAATCACAGAATCACAGAATCACAAGGTTGGAAAGGACCCATTGGATCATTGAGTCCAACCATTCCTAACACTCCCTAAACCATGTCCCTAAGCACTTCATCAATACTACTATTAAGACAATCCCATCCAGACACACTATTATTTCTATAAATATAAAACTGTAGCTCGTCCTTCGCTGGAAGAAAAGCTCTGTAGCAATAACAAAGCATTACCCTTTCGTAACTAGCAAATTATGATGACATAGCAGCAAATTAACAAGTAATGTTTTTACAGCAATCACACTGTTGTTACGCCTCTTAATTACAAGGAACAAGCAAATATGAAGTCTTCAACTATTAATGCCCCCAAACTGCATGATGACCTCTGCACCTGAGAGGCGCTGCTGAAACATGACTAACGTTCAAAGGTTGGCTGTGTGGTTTCCAACACAGGGATCAATCTGCATTACGTATACACTCGGAAAGCTTCATAAATAAATACCTGTTAAGCTACCAACATCTCCTCACACCATGCTTTCCCACTGTGAAGCTTACTGCACTCCAGCAAGCTTCAATTAACTCTAGGGCCACATTCTAAAAATTCTTCTGAAGAAGTGGGTTTATTCATATAAACATCTCCTCTGACTTCAACAGCAGAACCTCCTGTATCGGTGTGGAGGCCAGGATCAGGTGCTCTTCACAACTTACTGCTTTTGACTACAGACACAGATTTTTATGTTTCTAAGTTAGGCTGCTTCTCTTCTTAAAAGCCATATCATGTAAAAAGAAGCAAAGTAGCATGTTGTAACAGAGAAAAAAGATAAGAATACATTTGCTGTTTATGAAACCCATCTTGCATGTGGAAGGATACTTGGATGAGCCTCTAAATAAAGCAAGCCCCTTCAGAAATGGAGAGGGATAAAAAGAGGGCATGCGACGCACTGTGAGGAGGGGGCGGGAGGGAATCAGCATCGCACATATCGACAAGTTAAGGAGAAGCATTTCCAAGCACGGACGGTTTCAAGTCCATAACCTGGCCACAGACCAGCCGAACTTCTTAAATTAAAGGGCAGGTGCCGAGTGCAGCAGCTTCCCCCCGTGCGTCCCGGCGCTGATCGAGGCGAGGGCAGCATTCCTCCACCGAGGGCAGAATCCCCCCCGCAATTTACCCCGTGGTCTGCATTCCTCCCCCCATCTCCCATTGTCCCTCGAGGGAAGCATCCCCCTCCTACCCTATGGGCTGCATCTCCCACGGAGGGGAGCATCCCCCCGCTCCCCCCTCGAGGGCTGCACACGTTTCTCCGAGGGGAGCAACTCCACGAGGGGAGCATTCCCCTTTCCCCCCCTAAGAGGAGCACCCCTCCTCAAGAGGTGCATCCCCCCGCTCCCTCCCGGGAGCTGCATTTACCCCCAAGAGGAGAGCATCCCCCCCGTTCCCTCCGCGGGGAGCAGCGCCCGCCAGCAGGCTCGGAGCCTCCGACACGAAGAGGAAGCACCGGGTTATCCTCCCAAACGCCGTCTCCCGGGCTCCCTCTGCGGGACTGGGACCCCTACAGGGCACCCCGGGCTGTCCCTGCGGCTCCCCATCCCTCTCCCGCCCCCGGACAGCCTCATCTCCCGGCCCCGACACGGAGCCGCCCCCTCCCCGGCACCGCCGCCGCTCACCCGCGTCCTGCGCGCCTCTCGCCTTGCGCGGCGGCGGCAGCACTAGCTGCTGCGCCAGGAGCCGGAGCTGCGCCCATTGCCCCTCGGCGCGACAGCGCTCCAGCTCCCCTTCCAGCTTCACGTGCGAGTGGGAGCCCTTGGACGCCATCTTCGGCGGCGGCTCCGCCCCGCGGGGGAAGCGCCGGGGCAGCCGCTCCCCGGGCAGCACCGCCCCCTGCGAGCGAGAGGGGACGGGGAAGTGGGGGCAGCGAAGGAGCTGGAGGAGGGGGGTTGTGAGGAGCTGGGGGGGAGGGGCGCAGCCTGGAGACGAGGAGGCTGTGGGGTGACTTTATCGCCCCCTATACCTGCCTGAAAGGAGGTTGTGGAAAGGCGGGTGTTGTATGTATTAGAATCGTAGAACAGTTTGGGTTGGAGGGACCTTAAAGATCATCCGGTTCCAACCCCCCTGCCATCGACAGGGTCACCTCCCACTAGAGCAGGCTGCCCAAGTCCCCATCCAACCTGGCCTTGAACACCTCTGGGGATGGGGCAGCCACAGCTTCCCTGGGCAACCTGTGCCAGTGCCTCACCACTCTCATGGGGAAGAAATTTCTTCTTACATCCAGTCTAAATCTGCCCCTCTCCACTTTATACCCATTGCCCCCAGTCCTATCACTACAAGCCTTTATGAACATGCCGTCCCCAGCTTTCTTGTAGCCCTTTTCAGGTACTGGAAGGTCACTCTAAATTCTTCTCAGAGCCTTCTCTTCTCCAGGCTGAACAACCCCAACTCTCTCAGCCTGTCCTCGTACAGGAGGTGCTCCAACTCTCTCGTCATCCTTGTAGCCCTCCTCTGGACCCATTCCAACAGCTCTATAGGCATCTTATGTTGAGGATTCCAGAACCGGACACAATACTCCAGATGAGGTCTCACAAGAGAGGAATAGAGGGGCAGATTCACCTCCCTCGCCCTGCTCGCCACACTTCTTTTGATGCAGCCCAGGATACGGTTGTGGCCTTCTATGTGTTGGTCTCCTCTCCCAAGAGATAAGAGGAAATGGCTTATCATAGAATCATAGAATCAGAATAGTTTGGGTTGGAAGGGACCTTAAAGATTATCTAGTTCCAACCCCCATTGCCATGGGCAGGGACATGTCCCACAAACATATGTGTCCCACAAACATTATGTTGTACCAGAGGAGGTTCAGACTGGACATTAGGAAAAATTTCTTCACCAAAAGGGTTATCGGGCACTGGCACTGCCCAGGGAGGTGGTGGAGTCACCATCCCTGGAGATACTGAAAAGACAGGCAGATGAGGTGCTCGGGAGGGGGTTGGAACTAGATGTTCTGTACCATAGAACCATAGAATCACCATGTTGGAGAAGACCTCTTGGATCATTGAGTCCAAACATTCCAATCTGCCACTAAACCATGTCCCTAAGCACCTCTTCTACCCGTCTTTTAAATACCTCCAGGGATGGTGACTCAACCACCTCCCTGGGTGGCCTGTTCCAGTGTCTGATGACCCTTTCTGTGAATTTTTTTTCCGGATATCCACCCTGAACCTCCCCTGGTGCAGCTTGAGGACATTCCCCCTTGCCCTATCACCTGCCACATCCAAGAAGAGGCCAGCACGCTCCTCTCTACAACCTCCTTTCAAGTCCCTTTAAGGTCCCTTCGAACCCAAACTATTCTATGGTTCTATGGTTTAGTACTGGACAGGTATGGTTGGACTCAATGATCTCAGAGGTCTTTTCCAACCGAATGATTCTATGATGAGGTTGGATATTAGGAAAAGGTTTTTCACCCAGAGGGTGGCAGAACACTGGAACCGGTTCCCCAGGGAAGCAGTCATAGCACTAACCTGACAACAGAATCATGGAATAGTTTAAGTTAGAAGAGACCCTAAAGATTATTTAATCCCACCACCCCCCCACCACAGGCAGGGACACGTCCCGCTAGATCAGGCTGCCCAAGGCCCCATCCAACCTGGCCTTGAACACCCCTAGGGATGGGGCAGCCACAGCTTCCCTGGGCAACCTGTGCCAATACCTCACAACCCTCATTGTGAAAAAATTCTTCCTTATGTCTAAATCTAAATCTTCTCTCCAATTTACAGCCATTGCCCTTAGTCCTATCACTACAAGCCTTTGTAAACAGTCCCTCCCCAGCTTTCTTGCAGGCCCCCATCCTGTACTGGATATTCAAGAAGTGTTTGGACAATGCCTTCAGGTTATAAATGTTGATGTTGTCCTATGCAGACACAGGAACTGGACTCTACAATCCTTGGGGATCCCCTCCAACTCAGGACATTGGAGACCTTACTGCAGCCTTTCAACACTTAAAGGGGACTTATAGGAAAGATGGGAAACACTTTTTAGCGGCGCCTGCAGCAAGAGAACAAGTGGTGATGTTTTTTATATAAAAGATAAGAAGTTTAGATTAGATATTAGGAAGAAATTTTTCACGGTGACAGTAGCAAAAACACTGGAACAGGTTGCCAGGAGAGGTGGCAGATCTCCCATCGCTGGGAACATCCAAGGTCAGATTACACAGGGCTCTGAGCAACCCAACCTTGTTGAAGATCATAGAACCATAGAACGGTTTGGGTTGGAGGGACCTTAAAGATCATCCAGTTCCAACCCCCCTGCCATGAGCAGGGATACCTCCCACCAGAGCAGGCTGCCCAAGGCCCCATCCAGCCTGGCCTTGAATACCTCCAGGGATAGGGCAGCCACAGCTTCTCTGGGCAACCTGTGCCAGCGCCTCAGCACCCTCATTGTGAAGAATTTCTTCTTAATGTCTAATCTGAATCTTCCATCCTCCAATTTAAAGCCATTCCCCCTCGTCCTATCACTACTTGCCCTTGTAAAAAGTCTCTCCCCTCATGACCCTGCCCACAGCAGGAGTGTCGGACTGGGTGACCTTCATGGTCCCTTCCAAACCAAACCATTCTATGATTCAATCACAGAATCACAGAATCACCAGGTTGGAAAGGACCCACTGGATCATCAAGTCCAACCATTCCTAACACTCCCTAAACCATGTCCCTAAGCACTTCATCCACCCTTTCCTTAAACACCTCCAGGGAAGGTGACTCGACCACCTCCCTGGGCAGCCTATTCCAGTGCCCAATGACTCTTTCTGTGAAGAATTTTTTCTGATATCCAACCTGAACCTCCCCTGGCGGAGCTTCAGGCCATTCCCTCTTGTCCTGTCCCCTGTCACTTGGGAGAAGAGGCCAGCTCCCTCCTCTCCACAACCTCCTTTTAGGTAGTTGTAGAGAGTAATAAGGTCTCCCCTCAGCCTCCTCTTCTCCCGGCTAAACAACCCCAGCTCTCTCAGCCGCTCCTCATAAGACTTGTTCTCCAGCCCCTCACCAGCTTCGTTGCTCTTCTCTGGACACGCTCCAGAGCCTCAACATCCTTCTTGTGGTGAGGGGTCCAGAACTGAACACAGTATTCGAGGTGCGGTCTCACCAGTGCCAAGTACAGAGGGAGAATAACCTCCCTGGACCTGCTGGTGACCCCATTTCTGATACAAGCCAAGATTCCATTGGCCTTCTTGGCCACCTGGGCACACTGCTGGCTCATGTTCAGTCGGCTGTCAACCAGCACCCCCAGGTCCTTCTCTTCCGTGCAGCTCTCCAGCCACTCTTCCCCCAGTCTGTAGCACTGCATAGGGTTGTTGTGCCCCAAGTGCAGGACCTGGCATTTGGCCTTGTTAAACCTCATGCCATTGGTCTCGGCCCAGCTGTCCAGCCTGTTCAGATGCCTTTGCAGAGCCTCCCTACCCTCCAGCAGATCCACACTTCCTCCCAGCTTAGTGTCATCTGCAAACTTGCTGAGGGTGCACTCAATGCCTTCATCCAGGTCATTGATAAAGACATTGAACTGGGCTGGACCCAGTACCGAGCCCTGAGGAACCCCACTTGTGACTGGCCTCCAGCTGGAGTTAACTCCATTGACCACCACTCTCTGGGCCCGGCCATCCAACCAGTTTTCAACCCAGGAGAGTGTGCACCTGTCCAGGCCAGAGGCTGACAGTTTCTGAAGCAGAAATATTTTATCTCTGCTCAGAGGTCGTGACCATGAGAGGCAAAAGCGACTGTTCTTCATACCTCGAGTGCAAACATAACGAGGCCAGGGGAGGAAGCAAAGAGAGGGGACAGTTTATACACGACACCCAGAGACGGCGAAGGGTCGCTGGGGCAGGGAACGCTGCAAGGAGCTGCCGGAGGCTGCGGGGCAGCAGGGGCAGCCCGGGGGCGGGCACACGCAGGGCAGGCGCTGCCCCTTCCAGCCCTGCCGGCCCCCTTCCCTTCGGCTGGATCCAGGCGGGATCCTGGCGGTGCACCCTTAGGAAGAGGGCTCTCCTGCACCCCGGGAAGTGAATCCCGACCGGAAGGCAATGCGTCCCAAAACGGGAGGGGATACTGCATTCTCCCGGGGCTATCCCTGCCATCCCTGTTCATTCCCCGGCTGGATCCTGGCGGTGATCCATTGGAAGGGAGGCTCTCCTCTCCCTGGGAAGGGATCCCGGCAGGAAGGGCAATGCGTCCCACAACAGGAGAGGCGCCAGCCCTGCCACCCTGTTTCCCTCCCCTGGCTGTATCCCGGCGGTACTTCCTTGGGAAGGGGGCTCGCCTCCCTCCGGGAAAGGGATCCCGGCGGGAGAGCAATGTCTCCCATAAAGGGACGGGATGCTGCATCCTCCCGGAGCCGCCCTGCCATCCTTTTCCTCCCCAGCTGCATCCCGGTGGGATCCTGGCAGTGCTGCCTTGGGAAGGGGGCTCTCCCCAGGAAAGGGATCCCGGCGGGAAGGCAATGGACGCTGCATCATCCCAGTGCCAGCCCTGCCATCCCCGTTCTCCCCCCTGGCTGGATCCCGGTGGGATCCTAGCGATGCTCCCTTGGGAAGGGGCCCTCCTCCCCCCGGGAAGCGGATCCCGGCGGGAGGGCAGTGCCTCCCACAACAGGAAGGGATGCCGCATCCTCCCACCGCCATCGCTGCCATCCCTGTTCCCCTCGGCTGGATCCTGGCTGTTCTCCCTTGGGAAGGGGGACTCTTCTCTCCCCGGGAAAGGGATTGGCGGGAGGGCAACGCCGCCCACAACGGGAGAGCACGCTGCATCCTCCCAGCGCCACCCCTTTCCCACCCTCGGCTGGATGCCGGCGGTGCTCCCTTGGGAAGGGAGCTCTCCTCCACCCCGGAAGGAGATCCCGGCAGGAAGGGCAAAGCATCCAACAACGGAAGAGGGCGCTGCATCCTGCCGGCACCAGCCCTGCCATCCCTGTTCCCCCCTCTTCTCCCACCAGCTGGATCCTGGCGGAATCCTGGCTGTGTTCCCTTGGTAAGGGGATTCTTCTCTCCCCGGGAAGCGGATCCCGGTAGGAAGGGCAATGCCTCCCACAACGCGAGAGGGCGCTGCATCCTCCCGGCGCCAGCCCTGCCACCCTGTTCCCCCCGGGCTGGATCCCGGCAGTGCTCCCTTGGCAAGGGGCCTCTTCTCTCCCCGGAAAGAGATCCCGGTAGGAAGGGCAATGCCTCCCACAACGGGAGAAGACACTGAATCCTCCCGGTGCCATCCCCGCTCCCCCTGGCTGGACCCCATTGAGATCCCGGCGGGAAGGGGAACGCCCCGCGGCGGGCGGAGCGGTGTGGGCTCCACGTGGAACGGCGGGAGCGGTGACGCCGGGCGCGGGGCGGGGCGTGCGCGGGGTCGGAGGTGAGTACGGAATGGGGCCGCGTTGCAGGTCGCGGCGCCTCGCGGAGTCACCGGGCTGGCGGCATAGCGGGGTTTGGAGCTGCTGGAGGTGGGAGGAAAAGGAAGGGGGGAGGAGGGGGAGAGGAAGTGTTTCGCTTCCCTGCGCGGTGAGCCTTGCTAGTGCGTTTTTGGGGTTGTGCGTTGTTTAGGGTGCGCAGGTTGAATAGGTCAGCTAATTATTAATAGTGGTTTCAGTGCAGGATGGGAGATGAGATGCGATTGAGAACAGCCCTACAGAGAAGGACTTGGGGGTGCTGGTCGATGAGAAGCTCGACGTGAGCCGGCAGTGTGTGCTCGCAGCCCAGAAGGCCAACTGTATCCTGGGCTGCATCAAAAGAAGTGTGGCGAGCAGGGCGAGGGAGGTGATTCTGCCCCTCTGTTCCTCTCTTGTGAGACCTCATTTGGAATACTGTGTCCAGTTCTGGAATCCTCAGCATAAGAAGGATATGGAGCTGTTGGAGGGCTACGAGGATGATGAGAGAGTTGGAGCACCTCCTGTACGAGGACAGGCTGAGAGAGTTGGGATTGTTCAGCCTGGAGAAGAGAAGGCTCTGAGGAGAATTTAGAGTGACCTTCCAGTACCTGAAAAGGGCTACAAGAAAGCTGGAGACAGCATGTTCATAAAGGCTTGTAGTGATAGGACTGGGGGCAATGGGTATAAAGTGGAGAGGGGCAGATTTAGACTGGATGTAAGAAGAAATTTCTTCCCCATGAGAGTGGTGAGGCACTGGCACAGGTTGCCCAGGGAAGCTGTGGCTGCCCCATCCCCAGAGGTGTTCAAGGCCAGGTTGGATGGGGCCTTGAACACCTGATCCATTGGTAGGTGTCCCTGCCCATGGCAGGGGAGTTGGAACTGGATGATCTTTAAGGTCCCTTCCAACCCAAACTGTTCTGTGATTCTATGATTCTAATTAGATGCAGCCCCTTTGGCACTGTAAGCGACCTTTGCTCCCATGGCTGTGGGGACAGGTCTGTGACTTCTCAGCACTTTCTTCTTCCAAAAAAATGGGAGCAAATCAACAGAAACGGGGTGACCCAACCATAAGGGTAAGGCCTGCACTTCTCTCCCTGCTGGCTTAAGATGAAATTAACTCACGTTGGCTGCAAATGGCATAGATAATCTGGACATGTAGTGAGGGGCCCCTCACTACAAGTGAGTGCTGGAGTGCTGGAGCGTGTCCAGAGAAGGGCAACAAAGCTGGTGAAGGGGCTGGAGAACAAGTCATGCGAGGAACGGCCGAGGGAACTGGGATAGCTTAGTCTGGAAAAAAGGAGGTTGAGGGGAGACCTTGCTGCTGTCTACAACTACCTGAAAGGAGGTTGTAGTGAGGTGGGTGTTGATGTCTTCACCCAAGTAACAAGCAATAGGACAAGAAACAGCCTCAAGTTGTGCCAGGGGATGTTTAGATTGGATATTGGGAAAAATTACTTCACCAAAAGGGTTGTCAAGCACTGGAAAAGGCTGCCCACGAAAGTGGTGGAGTCACCCTCCCTGGAGGTATTTAAAAGATGTTTGAATATGCTTCTAGGGACTTGGGGTTCAGTGATGGACTTGGCAGAGTAAGAGTTGTGGTTGTACCTGATGATCTTAAAGGTCTTTTCCAACCTTTTTGTAGGTGATCATGATGTCCATGAGGGTTTTTAGGATACTTCTGCTCTGCTTTCTGGCTGTGTTCTTCATCTCTGTCCTAGCTGAGGAACATGTAGGAGAGAGTCAACAATCAAATATTCGCCTCGATAAGAACTTGGTACAAGATAAAGAGTATGTATTCAGTGTTCTAAAAATGTAAACTTTACTTCTTAATGATTTGCTTATCTCTTAAGTTTTGTTCCATGAGTTGGAATTAAGCCTAGGGTACCCCTCCTTTCTCAGGATGTTGTATGACTAGCTGGAGTCTGTTATAAGATGTGCTTGTCCGTAAGTTTCTAGGTACACTAGACCTAGAATGTCTCTGTGGACCCTTTAGCCCTACTCATACTGTAAGGAATTATGCTTACCTAGATCAGTGTGCTCTAGACAAAGTAATATTCTGAATAGATTGAGTGAGAGTTTTTTCTCCTTTGCTTCTTCGTGGAGACAAAACAGTGGAAGCAGCAAATAAAACTTCCTAGAATACTTCATGTTTGACTGGGAAAGATCTTCCTCTGGTTCCTGTGCTTTGGAAGACAGCCAAAAGCAGATTTTTGGCACTGCTTCAGTTCTTCTGATAAGCTGCTAAGTAGGACAGAAGATAAACAGAAGATATAACATATTAGAGGCCACAGCAGCACCTGTAACAAACAACCTTTGTACTCCCTTCATCTTGGTATAAAGCTGAAACTTTCTGTTGTCCAGGGTGCTTTTAGAGATACAGTATTTCCTGTGTACTTGACTGTCTGATCAAAGAGTAAATTTGATGTAAACAGAGCATTAAATATTAACTGACAGATATGTTGTGGGTTTGTTGGGTTTTTTTCTTAGCCACATCATGGAACATTTGGAAGGTGTTATTGAGAAACCAGAAGCTGAGATGTCTCCACAAGAGTTGCAGCTTCATTACTTCAAAATGCATGATTACGATGGCAATAATTTGCTAGATGGGTTAGAACTTGCTACTGCTATATCACATGTCCACAAAGAGGTAACTGGAATTTTGTAATAGTGTGTGTGTTTGAAAACAGTTGTGACTTTCTAAAAGCAGCTTACAATGGAACAGAACAGATACAACACATCTTCAGTGCAGTTACAGTTTTGCCTGAAAATGAGATTATTTTTCTCCCTGGTAATGTTGGTTTGATTTCTAAATGTGCTAGTTTTAATATAGCTTTTCATGTCATGTTGCACTTTTCAAGAAGTCTCCATTGTAGTCTAAACTTTAGAATGAGGAAGGACTGCAGAGTGAAAACAATTTGAGAGAGGGGATAGTTTGGTAGGCAGAGATGGGGAGAAGGGGAAATTATCCAAAATGGGATAATGTTCATGAGGGTTTATAGAAACAGCACGTGATACAATGGTGTTCAAGGTTGTAAGACTGCTCTTTTTCAACTTCAAACGTTACTGCTGTGGATACAGAAACTATAAGAGACTCTTGCACATAATTGGCATTAAAGGAACCAGTCCGGTCCGCCTTTTTCAAAACACGAATTCTCTTCTCAGCTAGGAACATTTAAGGACAAAGTAAGAAGATGCAATCCTTTGGAAGATAATACCAGCACATTATCTCATGCTGACCTTCTGGAAGTTACAATTCAGAATAGCATAGCTTCCTGCATGCACCCGTGGCAAAAAATACCTAGCTGAGAACAGAATAATGATTTGCTGTTTCCTATGCAAAGGCATGTCTTTGTGTTCCACTTTGCATGTAAAGGGTGTTAACAAGAATTTTACTGACTTTAAGCTATAGTGCTGGTTTTTTTCACTACTCCGTTGCTGTCAGGCTCTGCATTTTTGCAAGTCCTGACAAATAGGAAGATATTTCTGTACTGTATGGAAACTATAGTGTCTATAATACATCAAGATCCAAATTAAGAATACATCTGTTAGATTATTATCCATCTCTGTAGACTGTACTATTCAGCTTTTAGAACTTCTGGTTAAGAATATTAACTGGATACAGTCACTTGTTCTGACATTCAGAGACTTCGTAGCTTGCACCTGGTAAAAGTTCCTTGAACTGATATAAATGATAGTGCCAAATTAGGCACCGGACATGAACAGCTGAGCAAAATCTTGGTTGTCAGTAATCTGTCATGTGTGCCATTAGATGGGATGCACTGCTAAACTGTTCAATGTGGTTTTGTTCTTGTAGGAAGGTGGTGAACATACCCAGGCAATGAAGGAAGAAGAGCTGATTAGTCTAATAGATGATGTCTTAAGAGATGATGATAAGAACAATGACGGATACATTGACTATGCAGAATTTGCAAAATCACTGGAATAAGATTTGCAGGGGGCTTGGTTCTCCTTCTAACTACATGGAAATGTGAACCAGTATAATGTGATTCATTACTGTCTCATATCAACCTCTGTGCTGTGAGAAGGAGAGTTGTACCAGTTCTAGCTGAATTTATTTGAAAGTTGTAGGTGTTGAGAGACTGGCTAACTCAGAGCAAGAGCCGTGTTTGACTAAACAAAGCCACACAATTGAATCTTGAAGGATGGATGTGTCAACAGTACTCACATAGGGCTCAGCTGGCAAACTCTCCAGTGGCTGTTTATGAATACTAAATAGATCGTGTACAATATAAATTTCAGTTTTTCTGTCATTGGGTTATATAGTACTTGTTTGCTTACATCTTCTACTTAAGCTTATAAAATAACTTGAAAGCAAGAGAAGATTACTGCATATAGTTGTACTTCAAGGATAAATGTCCTTGCCTTCCCACTAATTTCAAAGGAAACTTCCATGTAAGTACAGGTGCTAGAAACAGGTGTTGTAGAGGAAGGTGTTTGTGGTTTTTGTGTGAGGTCCACGTGATGCCATATGGACTTCAAGACAATCTTTGAAGAAAACTAATGTTTTAAGAAATATATATTTCCTAGCATACCCTTATATTTTACATAGAAATATATACACATATTTTTCAGTTTCTTCTCATCTTTTACAGATATACCTTTTTATATCTTAATTTACTGATTTTTTTTTTCCACTACCTGCCATGATGCTTTCTTAAGGAATAGAAAGTATTTTTCTTACATTTATATGTTGTATTAATGCTGTATAGCATTTACTCGAGTAGCTTCTGCTATCTCGTTTTCGGAGGTCACATTAACCGCAAACTAATTATTTAATAATAAAAGCTTCTGTTCAATTTGGTTTTTAGAGTATTAAGCAGCAGGATAATCTCAGTGAGCAAGTATTGCTGCCTTCTTAAGGTTTAAGTTCATATTCCCTGACACTTAAATTATGGTGTTACTTTCAGGAAGTATTTCATAACTATCAGTTTTGAGATACTCGATCATGTGCAAATTAGCATGGTTCCAGGAAAATTTTCAGTGTCTTGACTCAACACTTGGTAAGTCAAGCAGTTTTAAGGATATTGGAGAAGTGATGTATTGCTGTTTTATTGATATTTCCTGACTCTGAACCATAACTGAAATCTTAAATTGCATTGAATTGTTGTCCATTAATAGAAAAATCTGAATGTTAACATATTTCTGTAAAATGTTAAAGAGCTATTTTCTGTACAAAATTGTTCTTATAGAAGACAAACATGTTTGTAAAAGAAATTATTTCTTCTGTTTAAATGTTTATGCAACAAATCCTGAGTGTCAGACTTTTTTCTCTTGTACTGATTATTTATTTTAATATTTTTGTGTCAAGAGTTGTGCTGGTTGTACAAGCAATAAAAATAAGTTGGGGTTTGTGCACTGTGGAGCTTGCGGCTAGGAGGGGAAAAGAGGTTAAGCTCATCAGCTTTGAGCACTTAAATCAGGTTTCACGTAGACTTGCCAACTCTGTTATGGTTATTGCATAAGGCTCAGAGTTTTGGATTTATTTGGGATGAAAGAACAAGACCAAGGAACTGACTTTTAAGCACTGCTCTTAATAATAATGGTTTTCTTATCAAGTGCAGCCTGGAAACCTAGTCCTGCAAGCACCTCTAGGGTACATTTATATACGTATGTTGTATATATATACATATTTATTAACTGCTATTCTATGTGGCAAAAGACATGGACAGTAGAAACTTGATGTCAGGAATAATTATGATAAATACAGGTAATGTGAACGTTGTTTGCCAAGTATTTTAAACTTGTTTAAGAGTTCGGGAGTATGTATAAATAGAAAAATTATTTACTGAAAATGGAAAACAAAATTGGCACCTTTGACTTATGGTGCATCTTAAAGAAAGATCAAACCAAAATTTCTGCCTTCCTAGAAAGAACAGTTCAAAAAATGCTACTTAAGATGAAACGTGTATCATCATGTCTTTACTCAGCCTCCTAAAACAAATATCCATATTTAATTAAGTGCACTCAAAGATAAATGGTTTAACAGCTGTCTTGGGAGCTTTCTTAGTTATTAATTAGAAAAGTGAAAAATTGCTGAGAGCAATGGTGAGTCAGACTCTTTTTTTTTTTTTTTTTTTTTTTTTAAATACAACCCTTTTTTGTGCTCATTGTAGCTCATGTAGCACCCTAAATGTTCTGGTCATATGTTATATAGTATTTTCTGTTTTCTGTTTTCTATATCTAATATAGAAAATACGGCCTTTATCAACTATAAAGCTATTTTAGCATCCATAGAACAGTATTATCTCCATTTCACAGGTAAGATAAATAACGAAGTAGAAGGGGTACGTGATTTACTGAAGGTCAGTCATTCCTGGCAGAAAAAGAAAAATGGGAGAATGCTGCTGTGTGTTATCTTCACCTCTTCTTAGTCTATGTTCAAGGGATGGGTGTTAGTTTTCCCCATTAGAGGAGAACACAAGTGGCCTTGCATTGCCGTATACGATGTGCCAAGGTTAAAGTAGATTGTCTGCTTTTGCCGCATAAAATATTACATAATCTAGCAGCTAAAGAAAATATTTAAACTTCTTCTTGAAGCATTCCTAAACCAAGCTGCTTTTTTTGTTAGTCTATCTAGAGCATAATCTGTATAAGAGAAACAGCTATATTGCTTGTCCAGTGCCTGCCATAATGCCATCAATGACAAGAATGACTGCCTAGAACTCCCTAGCGACAGTTTTGTCTGCATATTCACAAAGGTTTTACTATCTTTTTTTATTATTATTGTTTGTTGCCTATAACCTCAAAATGTCTTGGATACATTAAGGAATGATGACAGACTTACAAACCCTGCTTTCATCTAACGTATTTTTTAATACTACAGTTCATAAGTGGAAGAACAGTAATTCAGGAAAATGTCATAATTGATATAGCCACTAGATAGCGTATTGACACTGTGCATTTATTCCCTGTGGTTTGTATTCTAACTTGGATTCAACAACCTGGATTTCTCTAAACCAACATCACTGCTCTGGTTATAGGTGAGGCTTGCACCTCTGTCTTCCATCACCACATTACCACTATGATAGCCACATTTTTATTACTTCAAACCTGTCATAAAAATTTACCATAGCTGGGAGTGGTTACTAGTAGTTAATTTTCATTGTTTAGGGAAGACAAATGGACATCAGTTGATACTAAAGAAACTTTCATTGTACTACTGTTAGTAAAAAGAATTGTGTAACAGTAAGGCTTTCTAATATAAGCACTAGGCTTGGCCTGATGTCTTGACTACGTGTAGTTGACTTACAGTGGGGTCCACAAGGTATCTACACTGATCTCAAACAACATTAAAGAACATTTGAGGGTTTTAAGAGGACCTGAATCCTTACTGCTTTTGCATTAGATGTCAGTAAGAGCTTCTGTTCTTAGAAGGCATAGGTCCAGTATGGTCTGATCAGCTGTTTTTGCTTAAGGTGAAGCTTATTGCTTTTTTCTTCCTCTCCCCTATTACAGTCTCACTGCTGATTGCACCATGGAACAGCTGCAGAACTTTCTAATTTTTTAGTAAACAAGTTAGAGCAAGGATCATTTCATATCTTAGCCTGGATTATCTATTATCATAAGGAATTTGTGTTCTAAATGTTTCATCTGCACAGATCGTCTGTCGATATTGAATAAGATCCATTGTAAGGGCAGTTATTGCTGCCTTAGAGAAGGTTCATCTGAAGTTACATTTGTCTTCCCATTCTTCTTTCTAAATTCTGAACAACACCCTAAATCCTAATGGCTAACACACTAATAATTTCTACTTTCTTCAGCTGAGCAGCAGTTTTAGAGTTTTAACTTCCTGACACAACTGGTGAGTGAGCCATCTAGGGAAGGCACCTCGCTGGACCTGCTGTCTGTGAACAGAGAAGGCCTTGTGGGAGATGTGGTGGTTGAAGGACAACTGGGGCATAGCAATCATGAGATGACAGAATTCTCAGTTCTAGGAGAAACGAGGAGGGTCAGCAGAACGGCCGCTTTGGCCTTCCAGAGGGCAGACTTTGGACTGTTCAGAATCTGGTTGATAAAAGTTCCATGGGAGACAGTCTTTAGGGGCAAGGCAGCCCCAGAGGGCTGGATGCTCTTTAAGAAGGAAATCATGGCAGCGCAAGATCAGACTGTCTCCGTGTGCCAGAAAATGAGGCAGCGTGGGAGAAAACCAGCTTGGCTGACCAGAGAGATCTGTGTGGGTCTCAGAAAAAAAGCATATGAGCTTTGGAAGGTGTCAAGCATCTCTGGAGGACAACAGGGATGACGTGAGATCATTTAGAGACAAAATCAGAAGGGTTAAAGCTCAACTAAAACTTAAATTGGCCAATTCTGTGAAAGAGAATAAAAAATTTTTCTACAAATATATGAACAACAAAAGGAGAGCGAAAGAGAATCTCCATCCTTTACTGCACAGGGGGGACATTAGTGAAAAGGGACGAGGAAAACAGTGAGGTATTTAATGCCTTCTTTGCCTCAGTCTTTTATAGTAAGGTAATAAGGTAAGATGTCCTCTGGGTGATCAGCCTCCTGAGCCAGAAGACAGGGATGAAGGACAGAACAAAGCTCCCATGATCTGTGAGGAAATGGTTAAAGACTTGCTCAGCCAATTAGACATTCACAAGACTATGGGGTTGAATGGGATCCACCCGAGGGTATTAAGGGAGCTGGCAGCAGTACTTGCCAAACCCCTTTCCATCATCTACCAGCAGTCTTGGCTGACAGGGGAAGTTCCACTTGACAGGAAGCTGGCTGGTGTTATACCCATTTACATGAAGGGTTGGCGGGAGGATCCAGGGAACTACAGGTCTGTATTCTGACCTTGGTGCTGGGGAAGATCACAGAACAGGTCATCTTGGGTGCTATCATACAGTACATCTAAGAGAACTGGGTGATCAGGCCCAGTCAGCATGGGTTTATGAAAGGCAGGTCCTGCCAAACTAACCTGATCACCTTCTACAACAAGGTGACCCTCTTAATGGATGAGGGAAAGGCTGTGGATGTAGTCTTCTTGGACTTCAATAAAGCCTTTGACACAGTTTCTCACAGTACTGCTTGAAAAAACGTCTGCCACTGGCCTGGACAGGCGCACCCTCTCCTGGGTTAAAAAACAGCTCAATATCCAGGCCCAAAGAGTTGTAATAAATGGGGTTAACTCCAGCTGGAGGCCAGTCACAAGTGGTGTCCCCAAGGCTTGGTGCTGGGTCCAGTTCTATTCAATATCTTTATCAATGACCTGGATGAAAGGATTGAATGTACCTTTAGTAAGTTCGCAGATGACACTAAATTGGGAGGAAGTGTTGATCTGCTTGAGGATAGGGAGGCTCTACAGAGGGATCTGAACAGGCCGGATCAATGGGCTGAGGCCAACGGGATGAGGTCTAACAAAGCCAAATGCCGGGTCCTGCACTTGGAGCACAACAACTGTATGCAGTGCTACAGACTAGGAGAAGTCCGGCTAGAAAGCTGCCTAGAGAAGGACCTGGGGGTGTTGATTTACAGCTGACTGAACATGAGCCAGCAGTGTGCCCAAATGGCCAAGATGGCCAATGGCATCTTGGCTTGTATCAGAAACGGTGTGGCCAGCAGGTCCAGGGAGGTGATTCTGCCTCTGTACTCGGCACTGGTGAGACCGCACCTCGAATACTGTGTTCAGTTCCAGGCCTCTCGCTACAAGAAAGATGAGGTGCTGGAGCGTGTCTAGAGAAGAGCAACAAAGCTGGTGAAGGGCTGGAGAACAAGTCTTATGAGGAGCAGCTGAGGGAACTGGGGCTGTTTAGCCTTGAGAAGAGGAGGCTGAGGGGAGACCTTATCACTGTCTACAACTGCCTGAAAGGAGGTTGTAGAGAGGTGGGTGTTGGTCTCTTCTCCCAAGTGGCAGGTGACAGAATGAGAGGGAATGGCCTTAAGCAGTGCCAGAGGAGGTTCAGATTAGACATTAGGAAAAATTTCTTCTCTGAAATGGTTAGCGATTACTGGAAGGGGCTGCCCAGGGAGGTGATTGAGTCACCATCCCTGGAGGTATTTAAAAGATTGGTAGATGAAATGCTTAGGGATATGATTTTGTAGAGGACAGGTGCAGTTTGACTTGATGATATCAAAGGTCTTTTCCAGTAAAGGAATTCTATGATTCTATGTAGGTAGAGGGCAGTGTAATATATGACTCAAAGTCTACTGCCAGGTATGACATTTTATGATAAATCATTACTGCAGTGAACATAGTGTCAACTTCTGCCACTTGATCCAACTGAGTGACTGACAGCACTAGATTTCAAAAAGGCAGAGGCCAATAAATTCAGAGAACAGGTAGGAAAGATCTCATAAGAGGCAAATCCAAGGGAAAAGCAAATTATGGAGAGCTGTCAGTTTGTTCAAGAAATGCTAATAAGAAACCAAGCGCAGCATGTGCCAGTTTAGAATAAAGTAAGGAAATTCAGGAGAAGTCAGCTAATTCAGAACCTTTAATTGACTGCAAGCATAAAAGAGAGATACCTGTGAAGGAGAGACTAGGTCAGCTGGTTGAGAACCTAGCACAATACTCCATTTATGGGGGAAACGCGGGGGTGTATGCAGTTAGAAAAGACAAAATGTGCAAGACGCAACTAGCGAACTTACCAAAAGTAAAACAAATGGTACAGGTAAAGTTGTAAGAGAAAAAAGGGAAGTTTGGACCACTACTCAAAGATGGGAAGGGGTGCTATCTGCAGAGAATGTCAAAGAATCCAAAGACTTTTATGTCCTTTTTTTCCTTTCTTTTTCATCAATCTTTACTGAAAAGGTTAGCAGCAAGCAGACTGTGCAATTATTACTGGGGAAAAGTGGTAGAATTCAGCCTAAAATATGCAAAACCTGCAGGGTAAAGTAATGGCCACAGATATGTATTTATTTATTTATTTGCCTGTTTGTTTCTTTATTTATTTCATTTGCAAGGCCTTTAGCAGTACTTCCTGTAACATCCTCATGAACAGGCTAGTGAACTGTGATGTAAATGAAACTGCTTTAGGAAGGGGCAGGAGGTCAAGTCTGGTTGGATAATGTATCCAAGGGGTATTTCCCTCATAACGTATAAAAATAGATGTGTTTTGCAAGGGGTTCTGTGGGCCTTGGTCCATTTCAAATTTTATTTGATGTCTTCATTGAAGGTGTAGAAGATGGAATATGAAATATGAAGATTAAACTTGCAGATGGAGCAAGGAAGGACTGTAGATGTTATAGATGCTAAAAGATCAGAAATTAAAATTATCTTGATATATTTAGAGAAGTAATATAAAATTAATGGAATTCAATAGTGCAGAATACCATGCTTACACAGAAATACTCATCTATACTTGCTTAACTGCCTAGGTACCAGCTCACAAGAGAAATATCCAGGAACTGTGGTGCAACAAGGTGAACATGAATGGCAAAGCCCTCACATTGGATTGTCTAATGGGTCTTAAAGACTACTGAAAGAGTCCATGTGGACTGATCCCCATTGTTAAAGACTCACCTGGATGACCATGTCCTATTTAATGCACTGCACTTCAAGAAGGTGTGAACTATTTGGCAATAGGCCAGAAGAGATCAGCAGAAATCGACAGAAGTCCAGAAAATGTGAGGGGAGATTGCAAGAAATGTGTGTGGGAGGAGGTTGCTGAAGAATTAACCACTTAGGAGAAGGAAGGTTAATAGTCTTTCACTAAAAAGTTGTTGCAAAGACTAAAGAAAAAATATGTTCTTGGTGGAAACACCAGGAAGAATAAAGCATAAAGAAATATAAACAAAACAGCTTGAGATATTTAGATTAGACATTGGGCAAAGCTTCGTTATCAACAAGATACTGTAGCTTGGGGTGATTTAACTTGGTCTTGGGATAGAAAGATGGAGTCAACTTCCCCAGATCACCTCTGGTGAAAGCCTGTCTCTCAGTGAGTCTATGACTGTCAACATCTATGTGGACTTGTATCAGGAGAAGAAGTTCTTTACAGTGGGTTCCACAGCCAAGAGGTGAACACAGAAAGAAAACACAGGATGCCTGTGCTCAGCTCCAGGTCTCAGAGAAGTCTTCTCCAAGATCACAGACCATCCTTCTCTTGCCCTGCTTTAAGCCTTTCCTCTTCTCCTTACCATATCTGCAGACTTTTATTGAGCCAGCCATATTCTAGTTTCTCCCTAATCCACCTAGATGTCAGTTTTACATTTCAACTTCTTACCCTCACAACACATTTTCCCACTTGAAAACCCCTGGAAACTTGTTCATCACTTCTGCCTTCCAGCCTGGCAGTTCTTCAGTCCCAGAGAACAACAGCCTGCTGCACTCTGTTCCTGTGCTGTGGGGCAGAGCAGTCTGCAACCAGCATTTACTGCTTAGTCCTGTCAGGGTATGTTCACTGTCAACAACATCTAAGTGCAAAAACTTTACTAGGTTTCTACTGAGCGTGTTCAAAATGGGATTGTCAAGAGCCAGAAGTGAACACTTTGAACCAGAATGGGGGTAAAAAGCATATCCTTAATGCCAAGATAACGCTTTGCTTAGGATTCAAGTCTTCACAAAAAGAACAGTAAAAAGACTAAGAGGCCTTAAAATGATGAATTGACTTTCTACCCCTGTTTTCATCCAATAGTTCACTATTTTTGTTGACACTGAGAATATATAATAGTGTAAGAGCATCCACACTGAGTCAAACAAAGGCCTATCTAGCCCAACAGGTTGCTTCAAATAGTGGCCAAGAACAGGTGCTGATGGAATATAAACAGAGAAAGCGTGGTGTCATACTTCTCCCAAAAACACACATAGGCTACAGCAATTTGTAGGTAGTCAAGTCCAACTTCAACAACAACAAAACTGACTAAAGTCAGGAGCTCAGAAAGTTCAAAGCTTAGATGTTAAAGTCTGGCAATACTATTAACTAAAATCAAGGTCTCATGAAACATGTCGGGTGTCCTATAGTTGGTGGTACATGCTGGGCAGACTTTACTGTTGACATTGCTACACCATAACCTTTAGTACAAACTAAGGGGGTGGTGCAGTGGGTAAATAGTTATCCCAAGAGACCACATTAATGCAGTAGCACAGCTATACCCTTTCCAGATGTCACATTCTTATTTAAAGTAAGCAACACTGCAAATTGTCTAAAGAATCAGTTTGCCTCTAGTTTTGGTCACACTTCAAGAACTATCTTTAAAAATGACCTGCTAATGAGAAAGCCTAAGCACATATTTTGAAAGAAATCCTGTTTAAGAACAGTAACGTTATGCCTCAGAACTTATTTTGTCATGAAACCAGAAACAAGCCACAAAATACATACGCTGAAAAGTAATATTGACCACTGTAACTCTCATCATGTGTGGTGTGCAGCTATCAAGGACTGATACATTGGCACAAATCATGGCAGGCATGATTTTTTTTGAACCAGGAAAGAGGACTGGGATGAGTGGAAAGAGATCTGAATGCTGTTTTTTTTGAGAGAGTTCTCCAGAGAGTGCGCAGAAGGGACTGTAAAGCCACGCTGTCAGCCTCAACATGGATTGGAGTGGGAGTGAGGAAACACACCGGTGTGGATTTTAGACAGCAGTCAATGTAGGTAGGACTAGTCTTGGAGAAGGACCAGGTCTGTTTAGGATACATGAAGAGTTGTTTAGAAACCTTACATATGCCACCTTAAATTTATGAGCACGTTGGCACTGAGTAGTTGAGTTAAGTTCTCCAAAGAACACATAAGACGTATACGTACACACACTGAGGCAGGAACCACTTTCAGTAACCAAATAATTCTGTCACCAGACAGCCTAAAACTATTCAAAGGCACTGTTTCTAGCCAAGATCAACAGATCTGAAATATTTTCTGAATCTCTAGGCAAATGAATTTTCAGGATATGACAAGCCAAAAAGTCTTCAGGAAACTCTCCAAGCAGATGATCTCATTTTTTTTTTTAGCCATCATCTCTCTTAAACACCTTGACCAGTTTCCTCCAACTCTTCCAAAATATCTTTCCCAGAATAATACTATGCCTGTGAAGTTGTAGGTGTACAGGGCTAATTTTGGCAAAGGGAGGAACAGAAATAAAACAAAGTTTCTAATGGAAACTTAAGGACATCTGCAATTTACTGAATACTGTACAGTGTGATCTGTATAAAGCATGATCTTTCCATTGTAGCAAAAATATAAAGTCATTTTATTATGACCAAGGGAAAAGACCACTTCCTCCATATGAAGTCCTACCTACGAGACAAAAAGACCTGGCAAGCCATGCAAGCATTTTTGCTTCCCCCCACTAAAACGTTTATAGGATCCAGATTAATTTCCTAAGATCTGGCTTGAGGATTTGTGCAGCATATTACCCCATGCTGGCAGTGCAGAATGACGACAATTTCTGACTGCAGATGTGTCTCTACCACAGACCTTATTAAAATTGCAGTATGGCAATGACATACCCAACTAGCTTTAAATCAGCCAGCTAAGATACTGCTAACACCATGGCAATGCCATTACAGGATACGGTACAACTACAAAACCCAAAGCAGAGTACAGGAAACGATCAGCTATTTTTTGCAGGTCATCCTGAATACTGTTTTCCTAGGCTAATGTTACTAAATGGGCCCAAGCTATCCAGTTTAATTGGAATTCAAGTTTATTGGAGTTTATTAAAGTTTACTATCATCTGAAGGTCCAGTAGTGTGGGTAGTTAAATGGAAATATTCTAGGTGGTTAGAAAGTCTTCCTGTAGACAGTTTCTAGCCAATAGCTCCTACAATTCACATTGATGCACAGTTTGGGAAAACATAGCACACACAGAGCTTTTACTGAGATCTGGAAGTTTTCTAGGTTGAGCAATGGTTAAGGAAAAACTCATCTAGGGACCTTAGACAAGCCTTCTCAGATTCCTGTGGCAGTTAGAGGTCCTTTCTAGGGGCTTGTAAAGCTCACTGTAATAAATATATTTCTGGGGAAAGGGTTATACAGACTGCAGATCAGAGTGCACATTTCCACTCAATATGCAATTGAGCTGTCTTCTGCAGATACTATTCTCAGAAATGGTATATCATCCTCAAAAACTTTAGGTCTGCAAAACCCCATCCCGCTCCTGGCCCACACCCGTGCCACTTGTTTCTGGTCACCAAAGGCCTCCCGACACAACCACCACACCTGGAGACATATCAGCCTGAAATCTCTTCCTGTTGACATCTCCAGTATTGTTTGGAAATGTGGAGAAAAATGTTGATTCAGTGGACCAAATTAAAGTCATTCTAAAACTGTCAAAATAACATCTCCAGGAACTAGTAACTTCAGCCTGGTGCTCAGACTAGCAAGGAGATCTGAAAAACTGGTCCTGATCCTATATGACTGGGAATGCCACTCAGAAACAGGACAACTGGACAGCAGTGGAGAAGATAAAGGGTGAACAGCGGAGAGCTGTGAAGCCATCATACACATCCAAACCCAAGTTATGGTCAAACTTCAGCCATTAGATGCCATCTTCCTGAATTGTGCTCTCTGGTAGCGTAATCTCAGTCTGCTTAAAACAGTTCTGTCAACAACATGGGCTACAATATGGAACTAAGTATGTCAGTGGATCGAAGCACAGCTTCAAAAGACATTGGTCATTTTGGAAAAAAAACATCAAGAATGTCTACTAAAGTTGAGAGCCTTGGACTTGGAACCTCTTGCACCCAGGCTGTTTATCTATGACTACAACTTCAGCCTGAGCACCGACGTCTGGGGAGCATCTAACGCCAAATATTTTTCCTGCTTCCTGAAGAAAGGCGAGATGTACAGTTACCCTCTGAAAATTTGTGTTTAAGTGACTTTTCAGTGATATATGAGCTTGAAAATGCCATGACTATTCATCCAGTTTCTGGCGACACATGGCATGGAAAATTCCAACTCAAGCAGCTGAAGCCTGGCAAAATTATAAACAATGAGAAGCGAGACCTTCTAATGGAAACTGTTAGACAGCATTAGCTCTTGGGCCACTGTCATCTTCACAGCGAGAGAATGATTTAATCTGTCAGTTATGTGAGCACTAGGAGTGATGAATAGGTCTTTGTATTCATTCACAGCTAGTATGTACCATGACGTACCATGTGGGTTGGATATTTTTCTGATAATCCACTAGGTCTCTAAAGAGGTGGGAATTTGCACAACATGGCTAT
The DNA here is from genome assembly GCF_017976375.1 of Cuculus canorus. NCBI lineage: Eukaryota > Metazoa > Chordata > Aves > Cuculiformes > Cuculidae > Cuculus > Cuculus canorus. The sequence continues at coordinate 105,614,660 of NC_071403.1, forward strand.
CCAAAGGACTACCACAAAAGATACCATCCGTGTTCAGAAAGAGGGATTCCCAAGGTGGCTGCCTAGTGTTCTTCCTCCTGATCTTAACTTGTCCACCGTTACCTACACAACACAAATCTCCCATGTCAACAAAGTTGCCCGGTTTTTCCCTCGGTTTTAACCACCCCTGATGGCCACACATCAGGATGGCACAGGGGCACAAATGCAGCTTGTGCATGACTGCCAGCACAAGGTTAGCACCGTCACAGTTCTCCTCTGCAGACCCACAGCACTTAGACCTGTCAGGGCCATGCTAGCAGCCCAGAGGTTTTGGGTGATCCCACTCCCAGGGGTGCTCAGCTGTGCTGGCAACAAGGGGAGCACGGCAGGGGCATAGGGCTGCCGAAGCCAAACGACTGCTTTGTTGAGTGATTTCACACTTTATTGGTGAGTGCAGTTTTCTGACTCCTGTTGTTCCTACAGCACACAAGCACTGGAACAGGGCCAGAAACTTATATCATGTTTTTACCTGGTATAAATGAGAGCAGAGTATGCTCTATCGTATGTTCAGAAAAAAAGCCTTTAAATAAAGCCATTTACAGCTCTGCCAAGCTCTGGTGGACATAGTGGTCCACTCTTCCTTGTCATCTACCTAGGCTGAAAATGGGCTGGATATAATCCCCTGTAGAACAGAGTCACAGGTGGACAAAAGTAAGGCTTGTCTTCTGGTCAAGGTCATTTATTAGCTTGACTTTTGTAATTCTTGGGAAGCCAGAGGCAACTAGTCCTAAGATAAACTCCTTTTTCATTGCAATAGATAAAAAAGATAATGCACGCCAATTAGATGACTGAGTCTTCCAAGAATATTTTGAAATGCCAGCCAAAGACTCTCTGAAAAGTCTCAGTTTGAGATAGATTACCACATGCCACCCTGATAGCCTCTCCCCTCCAGCTCAGGCACAGTTTCTGAACTCATCTGTGCTGTAACTGGTGCAAAATATTAAGTCTATCACTGACCATCCTTCAACACATCCCATTTTATTCTGGCGCCACTGCCAAAGGTGATTTCTACTGTTCAGATTAATATGGCCTGTTTATTTTCCTCTTATTCTGTGATCAGCTATTTCTTAGCACTTAATCTCAGTGTGGACAAGATGCTTAGACTTTGTTAGCTCAGTCAGACCCTAAAAAATGTGAATTATGCTTTTCCACTCTCTTTATGTTTCCTGAGCTGCCCTTAAATATACATACTCTCGAAAGCAAGCTTATCCTCGCACAACAGAGAAGAGATCCAACAGGGGATGGTGGTATAGGATTTGGAAGGGTTGAGGCACAGCTGCCTCCACCAGATCTTTGTTGGGGGATTGAGATATTATGACAACAGCACAAAGGCTTGACTCCCTGCTGTGCTGCTGGTGTGTCCTGCTCCAGTGCTACCAGTGGGCCACAACCAGCAAAAGTGAGGGAATCTTTCCCACTCACATTTTCCTGGAGGTTAGACCTAGTTTTCTGGAGAACACCTTTCCTCGGTCCTCAGTGAGCAGCTGGACTTGGAATCCATTAATCTCTACTTTGGAGTATCATGAAAGGTTTTAATGGTGTTTTCCATCACTACCAGAAAGCAAACCGTTCCCCCAGGGACAGGACTATAAGGGATGGCTCCTAACTTTTATCTTATCTGGCCACTGCAAAGTGCTGGCAAGCTGTGAACTACCAGTAGGCACTTAAATCCATCTCTATTCAATGAAAGTACAGGAATGAAGTGCTTAGAGCTACTTGTGTCCTTAAGTGCTTCACTGAAAGGCATAAACCTCGAGGTGGTTGTCAGAGGATGGGAGATGAGGGTAGGAGGGAACATTCACCTACAGCTGTTACTTCTGAAGGCACAGCGAGTTGTAGAATCATAGAATGAATCATAGAATGGTTTGAATTGGAAGGGACCTTAAAAATCATCTAATTCCACCTCCCTTCCTCAACTTCCCTTGGCAACCTATTCCAGTACCTCACCACCCTCATTGTAAAGAATTTCCTCCTAATATCTAGTGTAACTCTGCCCCTCTCCGATTTATAGCTATTCCCCCTTGTCTCACCACTACATGCATTCGTAAAAATTCCCTCCCCAGCTTTCTTGTAGCCCCTTCAGGTACTGGAAGGTTGCTATAAGGTCTCCTCAGAGCCTTCTCTTCCTGAGGCTGAACAACCCCAACTCTCTGGGCCTGTCCTCATAAGGAAGATTCTCCAGCCTCTGATCATCTTTGTAGCCCTCCTCTGGACCTGTTCCAACAGTTCCGTATCCTTCTTATGCTGAGGATTCCAGAACCGGATATGATACTCCAGCTGAGGTCTCAACAAGAGCAGAATAGAAGGGCAGAATCACCTCCCTTGCCTTTCTGGCCACACTTCTTTTGATGCAGCCCAGGATACATTTGGCCTTCTGGGCTGTGAGTGCAAATTGCCAGCTCATGTCAAGTGCTCATCAATGGCAGCATCTACTCTCCAACCTGAGAGAACCCAGCTGCCTTTGGGAACCATCAGACTAGAAGTGAAGTTAGACTGGGACACTACACAGGGGTAGCATTTGCCATTTAAACATCACAGAGAGAGACCATGCAGTACCGTATCTGTAAATATGCAAGTCGCTTCAAGTGGCTAATAGGTTAATTGAACAACCATCAACCCAAATAATTAGAGAGACAGTACCAGCTTCTCAGTGTGTTCTCTCCTTTTGATAGATGTCTCCCAGAAATCATGCATGATTTTCATAAGGTGAGATAACACGTTGTCAGTCGTAGGAAGCCTAGAGTGAACCACACAGAAAATCACAGTCTGAAAAGAAGAAACATGTCAAACTGCAAAACCAGTTTCTATTAAAATAAAATAAGAGAGTGATTTGAACAAGCGAGATTTAGCTTACAAGTCTGTGAGACATCAAGGTAGAGAGAACAAGATGGAGGAAGGGAGATCGCAGGACAGTGAGGTTGGAGGAAATCATAGAGGAACAACGTATAATACCTCTGCATGTTATATCCCATATGTCATATATGTGTTTGGAGTTACTCATGTATTTACTTACAAAAGTGACAGGGAAGAATTAGATGGTCATTAAGTCTTGTGAGCACAGGATGTCATCTCGAGCAGAAAACACATGAGAAAAATCATGTAACACATGGCCATTGCCAAGGTACCACATGGACTGTGGGAGGGATGAGATGTGGACCTGAAAGCGGGCCTGGCTCAGTGGGACCTAAGGCTGGGTAGGGTCATGGAGAGCCAGAGCCCATCCCTGCTTTGGTATCACTGGGCAAAGACTGATAAGCTCCGGGGGCTGATGTGGGCTCCTGGGTCTTGGGGAGGGTGAGTGGGAGGCTGGGCAGAGACATTAGGGCCCCTGAGTGCCTCCAAGGCCCTGGCAGACATGTACCAAATACCAAAGATATCCCAAGCCTATGAGAAGACACTTGGCTTAAAGGCAGGTTATGCAGCTATAGCTGCGCCCAGATGTTCTGGGGCAAATCCAGCTATTCTGCTAAAGGGAGAATGTAAACACCATTATCCCCAAGCAAGGCCGATGCTGCCAGCCATGAAACACCCTGACACCTCCATTTCTAGAAATGGCGAAGAACAGGTTTTCATGGCCTAGAGGGTCAGCAGAAGAAAGGACCAGCTTGAGTCAAAGCGCTCTCATCTTCTCCTGCTCTGCTCTTGTCCCTCTCTGGGACTGCCTGTGACAGTGCTTTCCAAGGTGGAAAAGGAAGAGGTTGGAAAACTGAGGTCATCACTGCCTTCTTGACACTTTATTTGCCTTGAGGAGGACCAGACTCCTGGGTTTATTCAGGTGGAATAGTCACCATGAGGTCTTCATTAACTTTTTTTTTTCAGAAGAGAGAGTAGAAAAATTATCACCAAGTTTATGTTGCTCGGCTTAAGTGGTTTTTATTTTTCTCCTCTTGGCAATTTGTGCCAACTGTTACTTCATGCAGATGAAAACCACAACTTTCAGCCCTTCCTCACTGGTGTGAAGTAAGAGTTTGGCATGTGTTGAAAACAACGAGCAGAAATTAACTTGGTCTCTCCCTTCTTTAATGTCAATACCCGCCAGTAATTATTTGGAGAATTAAACATCTAGTCATCTTGCCATCACCTTAATTTTCCACATTAAAAAGAGATTACATAACAAATTAGCCTGATTTAGTATATCTTCCCAGGATTTACCCAGCACTTCACTCTTCTTTATTAAGTTAGCAGTCAAAGAAGTGTTTGGCTTTCAGACAAGTTATGAAATCTTTCCCAAGACCACCAGTTCTAGGAATTGCTGAAGTGCTTAACTGCTCTGGAACCACCTCCTCCGTATTTGCAGAGCCTAAACTCCAGCTGACCCACCACACAGTGAAAACAGGCGGGTAGACACTTAAAATCTGCTTTTCTGACATTTTCTGACTTCCAGTTTAGATAAACCAATCCCCCAATTCACTGGGGTCATAGCGTCTTTAGACTCTTTCCTGTGCTCATTTAAATATAACCCAGGGTTCAGATCTGGGGTATACGACAATGAAGTCTCTGCTAATTCTGTCTCTGGTGATGGCTTAGTGGGAAGAAGCAGTTGCAAAGCAGTTACATGCCACCAGTTGTGCAAGAACACCTCCATTGCCTGCAGTGACAGGGATGTCTGCTGACCAGAAGGATAAGTTGCAAAGACACAGAGCATCTTATTCCTCCTCAGCTGACTGTACATTGGAGAACTATCGCTTCTTTCATAAAGAATTACACAGAATGAAGTCTGCTGATCGCTAGTCATCCGAAGGCCTGATGCAATGTCACTGAAGTCAAAGGCTGTTTTTCTTCTGTCTTTATAGCCTTTGGATCATTGCCTTATTCAAAACACTAAACCTTTGAGTATTTCAAGCTTTAGGGTCAAACCCCCTTACTTTCTCCGTTCTTTGCTTTTAACTGTAACAAGTCCATATCACCACCACAATGCTAGATTTGATGGCAAATAGATCTATGAATTAGTACAGAAACAATCACGTACTCCTGTTCTTTCTCTTGCCTTCATTCAATTTTCCCCTTTAGGGTACAAATTTAACTGCTCCAAATAGGCCCTTCTCAGACTCATTGAAATTGCAACTCCATGTTTGCTGTCCTACAATGAGATACATATATTAACATGGCCAACAGATAATTTTTACTAAGAATTAGAAATATTAGATATTATTGCTTGATTTTAAGCAATAGTTCCCAGGCTTCTTACTGAAAATAAAAAAAAAATATTTTAAAAAATATGCCTGGTGAGAAAAAAAGAAAAACAAAATCATATCCTTATTTTCAAGACTAGGCAGTAACCTCCTGTATACATCTTCTCAGTAGTCTAAGCTGCATGCCTTTGCAGCTGATCTTGAATAGCTTGTGAAAGGTGTTGGCCTGAAATGTGGGGTAACTGATCTCACTCACAGAGTCACAGAATCATATAATAATAGAATCACAGAATCGTTAAGCTTGGAAAAGTCCTCTAAGATCATCAAGTCCAACAGTCATGTAACTGCATTACTTTTACAGCACAGACAGGGAAAGGGTGCTTGTACTCACCATGCTTGCAGCACTTGCCTCAAAAATTCCTAAAAGGCTAATTGCTGATAACAGCTCTGAGTGCTGCTTGCTATCAGAGTTTTCACATTGCAGACCTGCACTCATGGGTGTATCCTGTGGCAGAGGTGTCTGCGCTTCTGTAATGATTTACTCTTCATTCAGTAGACAAAATAGACTCTGAAGAAAGAAGAAAATATAATCTCTTGTTTTCAGAGTTTCTGATACTTACGACTAGTGATTGTGAACAAATAAATATTCTGATTAAATCTGGGCTATGCTACAGTGAACAGTTCTTGACTAGTGAAGTTTGGAGATAGATAGCCGCAGTAGCTCTAAGGAAATGCATCCCTCTTAGTTTTGATTTCTGTCATTCTCTGCTATATATCTTTTTTGCCCACGCAGTCAACCCACATTGCTTTGAGAAAGCTCAGTTAAGGAAAATCCAATGTAAAGCCGTATTTTCTTTCTAGTACCCTTATGTTCTGCCTACCACAGTCATAAAAGAATGGTGTTTATACAGTGACACAAATGATCAGTGATGTTCAACTGACATTGACATAAGGACTCGAAAACATCTTCCTGAAGGGTTCCTTTTTTAAAAATTAAAACCTGGTTCTGTCAGATGTTTTTTTTATTCCTAACAGCCTCTGACTTAAGAGCAGCTAAACATTCTCATGGTAGGTATATATTGTACCATGCCTTAATATTCACCAACATAAGGATAGTCACCAGAAGAGGAATTAATTTGTCATAAAATTATTGAATAATTAAGTAATACTTCACCTTAAGTTTTCCATGGAAAGCAAAAACTATGTACAAACATGCAATCTGAGATTGAAACACTATGTACTTGCCTAAGGAGTGATGGGTTACAGTAGATAGGCTGGATATATAAAATTAAAAAAACCAAAACCCTCAAGGGACAAACTACATGGGCAGCAATAGTGGTTCCTGCTGCCTTTAGGGATCTTCACAGCCAGAAATGGAAGAATTTACAGTAATTGTGCTTCCAATCATGCTATTATGTGCAGCTTATTTCAAAAACTCTCCCACCAAAAGCTAAAAGCCTCTGTCCCCTCAGATTGGATAAAGAAAATAAAGAGGAAGCCTTACAGAAATGGACAAGGATTAAGAATCTATTTCTATAGAAAGCATTTCTGCATATATCCAAGTAATAACTCAATATTTTGGTAATGTATTTTTCCCCCATTTTTACAATTTTTCAGGATTTTATAATGCTGATTTAATCATCTACAGTTCTGCAGCCTGTTTTAATGTGATCCATATGGAACATGCCCCACTGGTGGTGTGAACTACATGTTCCCCTGTGCCAATACACAGAGCTTTAGTTCAAAGCTTGTGCTTTTCCATCTAGTACTTTTGCTTTGGTCCCCAGTGTCAGGCAGTATGGTAACAGTGAAATGTAATATTGCAAATAGTACATTAAAAATGTCTCCTGTTCTATAAAATGTGCTAGTCCTGTAGAATTGAAACCCTGTTGGAATCCTGATAACTCAACAAGAGTTAAAACAACCAGACATTGGCAGTTTCTGTTCAATATTTGTGACCTTCATTATTAGTCCAGCAGCGTGGACAGGGTAGAATTGCATTGGCAAGCCCACACACTTGTTAAAAAAATTTCAGCCCCCCCATGCAGCTACAGGGGATTCAAAACACCGCAAACAACTTCTGACTTCTCTGAACACCCCCAATCATGGCATTCTGCAAACTGGAAAAACAAACGAAGACAACTAAAGTAAAGAAAACTGGTTTTACATAAAACAATAGACAAACAAACCACAAAAGTTTCAAAGGGAGAGACTGAGCCAAACAGCTATGCGTTAGGATATCTGCCTCAGAGGGATTTTCCATCCCACCTCAAAAAACTCTCGAGCAAGCCACGCTTTAGTTATTAATTTGAATGTCTTTTCTGCGATGTTTTGCTTTACAAAAATAAAAGGAGATAAGTTGGAGATGATAAAAAGGAAGAGGAAAATCCCCTCCTAAGGTGTTGAGGGGCATATTGCTCGGTGAGGAATGTATTCATAGAGGTTTCACTGAAGTTCTTTACATCAATCCTGTTGACAACTAGGACTTGTGGTGCAGGGCTTCTGAGCTCGTGTCAACAGGACTGCTACAAAACCAGAGCAATGCCCCGTAGCAAGAATAGAAAAACAAGTCTGGATTACATAGTAATGAAACTAGAGAGAATAGTATGTGGTTTTTAAGAGCAAGGAGAACACAGACACAGTGAAAAAAATATGAAAGTAGGAAAAACTTTCAAAACTATCATGTGTTAAAAGATTCATATAGAAGTGTCTCCTCCAAAGCAAAATATTCCTATTGACTCACTTCATTGACAATGTCATTTCCATAGGGTCTGGAATATGATTTGGCACATCTAATTTACAGATCTTATAAAATTTCTTTACTATAACAGCACATGAACGATGATGTACTATGGATTTTACATGAGTATTTTATTTTTCCACAGAAGTCAATAAAGTCATGCCAGCAGAAAACTTGGTTTTATATTCACATACAATATTCTGTCTCAAAGAATAATAGAAACTCTAATCAGACTGCATTTTATATTGTTACAAACCACAATTAATCTGTTCAGACTGAAAAGCCATACTAGGTTTTGACTGAAAGACATGTCATTAAATTTCTGAGTTGTTTACATGTAATGCAACATGACAGAAACTTGTGTGGAGATGACAGAAAATGAGCTATTTGAAATTAACTGTTTGGAAACCTGTCTATGGCTGTTTGCAGTCTGCAGTCAATTGGCATGGCTGATTACAGGCATTCATGTGGAATTTGCGGGAAGAGTTCTCATATTGGGTTGTTCTTTAAGGAATGCTTGGTGAAAACTCACTGTGCTTTTGGGTGTTCAGGTCTAGGGATCAAGGAAGTCTGCATCAAAATCCTTGGTTTTCAGCAAGAGTAAATAATAAATTTTTATGTGGCAATATGTGAATCATACTAAGCAGGACAGGTAAAACCACAATTCGTATCTCATATGAGAAGCATGGCAAGTACCTCCCCCAGTCCTTTCTGCAATGGGATGCCGAGACAGGCAATGGAGCTCCGCAGAACAACTGGGCGAGTAGCAACAGATGGGCAATCATGGGGTCTCGTGTGTGATCACAGGAGGTGCTGTTCAGAAAGACAGGAAGGAGATCTGCATTAGGTTAGCACAGTAGAAGGTATGTCAACATACAGTGACTTCTGGGTGTTATCTTGGGTGTAGAGAGTCAAGGTAAGTACAGGACCTAGACTCCATACTCAGGCCAGAGCTGTAGGTAGATACAACCCATTTAAGGAAAGTTCCTTCAGTTGTGCAATTATTTTTAATCCCTTAGCCTACCTAGTTATTAAGGAAGCAAGGCAGGAAAGAAAACTATTGAGAACCCCTAAATCACTAGGCACTTTTAAAACCTTAATTTAAAACCTTTTCTGTATCAGAGAAGATCCTCTCCATCATCTGGAAAAGTGTGTTTGATAACAGGAAGAGAAGGAGGAAAATTCATTAAACTAATCAAAAGGCAACTGGAAAAATGGAATTCATTCTCAAAAAAAATAATATGCTCACGGAAAGCCAGCTGAAAGTTAGGGATTCAGATTAATCCAGTTAGGAAGAGGAAGAAATTATATTGCTGGTGTTAAAAAGACAAGTCTTGAGACAGATGTAATCATTCCTTCCACTGGCACAGAGCTGGTGCTGAGCAGTGATGAGAGCAGTCATCGTTGATAGCTTCCACTTCCCTGGCAAGTTTTGTGACTGCTGTCAGGCACAGATGGTTGCTGTGGTGCCTTTGCCTCCCCTAGTTTCCCAGCTACCTTTCATGCAGGTGCTGTGCTGACTCCCAAGTTGCTGGTGGCCTGTACCCAGTTGCTTCCCAGTGGGACTGGACCAGCCATTCACATGCTCAGGGATTTGCTCAAGACACAAACATGACCTGCCTTCACCTGAGCACACTCCTGGTGCAGCAGCTTAAGGGTGACATGCTTTGCCTTATTTACCACTATTGGTTGTTTTTAGAGAACTGGATTTTCTCATGGATATGCTTTTATTTACCACTATTGACATAGAGCAGCTATTGCTCATCATCCTCAGCAAATGCACTCCAAATTACATGGGTGCCTTTCAGTGGAGATGGATTCCCTTATACAGAAATAAACCCTAGAAGTCTGAGAGGGAACCACAGAAACACAAACCACAGAGCAAAAATCCTGTTGATCTCTATACTAGTTGTCCCTCAGTTAGGTAATTAGATTTGCAAGAGATTGAAAATGTCTCTGCAAAGATAGTGAGAGAACTCTCTTCACCATATCTCAGCCAGAGAAGGAAGACAGGTTCAGTAAAGCCAGTGGAAAATTATTAATAAAGGAGGTGCTTTATGCGCTGCTCTTGTTTCTCTCTCTAGCTCATTCTTGATTTCGACTGATATGAGTTACAGCAACTGGTTCTGCAAGAATAAATGTACTGTATTTCTAGCTTTCAGGTTTGCTTTAAAGCTTGAGTCCAGTAAGTGGAGACCAGTGAATTTATAAGGCGTATTCAAGCTAGTCTGTAGAGACAAGTTATGAGACTCAACTTCTGGCAAACATCTGTGTCTGTTCTATTTACTCAGAGGACACAAGAGAAGACACACTACTAAAAGGCGGCTTAAATGAGTTACTAAATTAGGTCATTCAGCACCAGCATTAAGACTGGTAGTGATTATATATTGGTTTATTTTATTAATGTAGGCAGTTACCTCTCTAATGGGATTCAGATGAGGATGTTCCTGCTGGTAATGGGAAAAATAATCATCTTTTCTAGCTCTTATTGTCTCCTCCCTTCTCACTGTGTATTTTAAATGGCTGAAATCCAATGGCTTCTGGAAATATAACCTTTGAAATAGTGCTTTCTTGAAACAAAACAAAAAATCATAAAAAACTAACCGACTAAAAAAATTTGGACCATACACAATACTGTGAAAAGCCTTTTCTCTAAATGGTTCCTCTGACAAATACAATAATGGAAGGAAACAGAGTACATTGAATGAAATCTATCCCATGTTAATTGTGTTGCTTTTTTTGCCTTAGGAGAGAGTGTTGGGTGTATGGCAGATAACAAACTGCTGAAAATTAAAATGTGCTGCAGAACTGGAATCTTGTTAGCCTGTGCATAATGCTTAGCCTTTCACTCGCAAGCTGGGAAAGGATGGCAGTTCACGTAGGAAACACCATGTTTCTGCCAGGCTGTGTATGACAGGAGTGATCAAACAGCCTGCACACAGGGCACACGCACGCACTCATTCATCTCAAGACAAGAAAGTGGTTGTGAGGCACAAACATACAAGCAGCTGCTGCAGCAATCTGAGGTGCTGTTGTCAGCACCTCCAACCTCCTTTCTATGCTATGGAAACGCAAAGGAAAACATACCTCCATGAAATTCTGCATTTTTAATGTAACTGAAACATGGATTTTTTCAAAATTAAAGTACTTCTGCCCCTTCGTAAGTGGCACTTGTCCAGCTAGAAAGTAAGAAGTCCATTTCTTATTCTTCAGTTACAAGCTGTTACAAGTACATCATACGGTTAATAAAACATGGCTACAGCTAAGCTGAATACTGGAAATGTCACTCTTGATTTTGAAACGCTGCATGATACCAGAGGCCCAGTCATACCATAGTATGAATTCTAAGTGTCAGTGACCATGTTCCCACATAAAGCAGATAAAATACCAGAGCTGTTCCTTGAATTTTTGCTTTCCAGCAGAGAATATCGGTGTAAACAGCAATCCATCAACTCATCCACTACAACAGAGAGCATCACTGTTGCAATGAAGAACAGACAGCTTTGTCCCCAGAGCATCCCTCAAGAGCAGGGTCCAGACCAGAGCATTTGCTTTGATCCATCCAGCTGCCATTTGCATGAATCTTTTTCCCTGCAGATCAAGTTTCAGCTGGGGAACTGAAGGCTTTGAAAGTTTAGGTCAGACCATGCATGGAAAAGGCAATTTTAAGGGAATTAATTTGCCCTGGCACGAAGTATCATGAAAAGTTCAAAAGGATCAGCATCTAGTACTGGACAGGTTAAATACCAGTATTTATTAGTGATATGAGTCAGCAGATAATTTCTTGCCTTGCAGAGTCAAAAAATTTGCAGCTGTCAGGCTCCCCATAAAATTTTACATAAAGTCATGAAATACACTGAATTTATCAGTGACTTTAGCCTAGTCATGAGTCAGAGACTCAGGCTGCCCCACCCTCAAGCATGATAGTCAAGGTCCTTTCATTGCCGGCAATAGGATTTGACTCAGAATCACAGAATAATTCAGGCTGGAAGGGACATCAGTAGGTTATTTGGGGTGGCAGCTTGCCCAGAGTAGGGTCTGCTGAGGTCATGTTTGTTCGAGGCTTCATCCAGTCAAGATTTGGGTAACTTCAAGGCTGGAGATCCATCTCACAGCCTCTCTTGGCATCAATTCCAGTGCTGCACCACCCTTCCAGTGAGAAAAAAAATCCTAATAATGAATGAGAATTTCCCACATTGGTGCCGCTCGTCTTGTCACTGCGTTCCTCTCAGAAGAATCTGGATTCAACTTTATACACAGGTGAGTTTCTCTTGCTGCCTCCAAGCCTTCTCACATTCTCCATCCTCAGAAAAATTACTCCTTCTCTAAAACACTCAGTGAAGATGATCAGGATGCTCCTTACTATCATCCTTATTCATGATTTGTAGTCTTCCTTTATGCCTCATTGGAGCCACACTCACTTTACTACCTTGACCAGTGAATGAGTTCAATGCTGAAACAGAGCCTTCATCTTTTTTAAAAGAAGTTAGACAATCAACAGCACCCTACAACTAGGCAAGGTTTTCTGAAACAACTGCACATGACCACTCATTTGAGTAGCAGGATCCAAAGTTCCTAAAGGCAGAAGGCTCATGCCAAACTTGATTAAGCCTTCAGTAGAAGAAGGCATATTGTTTTCTCAATATTTTTTCCTCTGGGCATTTAAAATTCACTCCTTTCTCTCTTACTTTCTCTGTAAACTTTTCCTCAGCCTGTGCTTCCTATGCAGCTCATGCCAGTGGGAATCATTCTGTAATGTCAGCGTTCCTTTGTTGTCTGTCTCTGCTCAAGGCAAAAAAGTATGGCCCTATTCAGGACAGAAAATCTATTCTGCACTACATTAGATCAAAAAGTATAAATATTCTCAAATATTCTCATATCTTCTTGTCTTTTAGTATTATGACACTCTGACCTATTTCCTCTCCTTATAAAAAGTATATATATAAAGCGGAGAAAAGAAAGCATGCCCAGTAGCATGAAAGAATTGCACGATATTCTTACATTCTACTTATTGACCCTCCAGTTGTGATCAGGTTTTGATGTACACAATAGGGAATTCATATGTATCATGAAAATTTACCTATTGTGACATTATCAAGATGGAGTTTGTATGTCTTGAGGTAAAAAGCGACTGCAGTAATCTGAGATTGAAGTGTCTTGTCTAACAAGTTCAGTCTAACAAGCCCCCAAAGAGCTGCTCCCAGTCACTATATCACAGGCTTGTTCTATATCTCTGAGCCACTAAGATTATGTTCACTCACTCTTATAAATTTTACACAGCAACTTCATATTTCTAAAATAATTTTCCACTCTCTCATTTTCAGGACTAGCCTAACCTATGTTTTGGTCCCAGAATGGTGAAATCATTTATTTACTCTCCTGCCATTTGAAAAGTAACTGAAGTACTTTTTTCTTTGTCATTTCTAGCAGCCAGGAGTTGATGGCAGTAATCAATCAGCTCAGTTTTATTGGAAAAAAAGAACAATTTCTGGCTAAAAGCCAAAGCTTGCATTACAGCCTTGAGGATGCTTTAGTGCAGCACAAGTTCTGGAAAGCATTTGGGTGGCTTAGCGAGATTTCCACATGGCTCCAGAGAGCAGATCTTAAGGAAACTGCAATCTTTTGAAAGAATGTCACATGTTTTCCTTCTTTCTCCTCACTGTTCAAATCTGTGAGTTTTCATGATCAAAACCCCGGCTCAGCCCAAATCATCAGTGAACCACCAGCCACTCGACCCTTATATCAAGATCCCACTTCTCAAGTAATTTTTGGGTGATGGCTAGATGGAGGCACAAGCGCAAAGCTACACTCATACAGCATTGCACAAATCTAGTCTGAAGCTTTTCACACTTCAGCAAAGCCCAAGGCCATTTATGCGCTTTCCTGAACACTAAGTTCAGGGTCTTTAAACTGGAAAGAACATGTAAGCCAGCAGGACTCAAAATGTCAGCACACTGTAACTAACCATCGCAAAGCTCACAAAGGATCAGGGGTCACAGGCTCTGTCTATGTTTTACCTGCAAGAGTGCTCCCAAGGGTGCTTTGAAGTTGAAGATCTCCGGCATCTGATGGCCAGATTTTCTCAGCCTCACCTTGGGCTGACTATAAATTCAGTCTGCTCTTGACCAAGACACGTCAGGGCTCTTTGCAAAGGCCAAAGATCCATGCAAGGTAGGATCTGGGTCATACTTTCTGCCTGACATTATCACCACAAGACCAAGCAAGATGGTGGGAAACTGCACAAAGCGCCAGGACCGCACCATGTGGTAGGGGAGCCTTCATGTAGCAGTGTGATCAAGCTATTGAGTCCAGGTTCTGTCACAGACATAGTGTCCAGAAAGGTTTGAGATTATCTGCTCCAGCTCCACCTTAATACTAGGTAGCTTTATTCCTCCTATTTCTCTTATTGGCTCTAGATTGTCACTGCTTTGACAATTAGACCTTTCTAATTGCCATCGTGAATATATTCCATTTGGGTTTCTGCCTTCTGCTTAAAAAGAGTATTTTCCTCCCCAGAAGTTATGCTTCTAATCTCCTCTTAGCATCTGACCTTGAGTTGGGAAGCTAATCCAAATCCTCACTCTGCTGAAGGTAGACTAGAAATTCTCCATTTCCCACGGTTTCTTTCATCCCTGATATTGATTCTGGCTCTGACTGCTGCTTCCCAGTGGAAGCATCCACCCGGGAAAAATGAGATTCAAAAAACTATGATACACAGTGTTAGCAAAAGCCAAAGCCCCTCAACCCCATTAGGATGAGATACTTATAGTAGTGCTATCATTTTGCACCAGTGACACCTCCACCTCACTGGACAGCACTGTTCTTTCTTGGATTTCTCCTAAATAGAAGACACAGCACCAAGTGTTGCCACTCATTCAGGGAAAATTATTATTATTATTTTTAGAGAAAACTGATCAATATGCCACAGACTTGGAGCAACTGGATTAGAAGGTAATAGAAAATTCATGAAGATGAGAAGAAAAAATCCCCAAATCACACATGAAACAAACTCTGCCCCCAATGTTACATTTAAGCCAAATATATATTAAAATTTGTTTTTAACTTGTAAGTACTGGCAAGCAAAGCTAACTCTAGAGCAATCATGGTGCAATAAAATAGCAGCCATAAAAACCAGATTGGATACGGTGAGATAAATTCCTGCACATCAATTTACACAATTAATAGCTGCCAGAATAATTGCAATTCATTTAGGAGCTGGAATCAAATCATAAATCAGTCCTCAGCAATGTGTTAATCAACAAATATCAATTTTAATACAGAACTCCTCAGTGTGGCATTAGTAATTTAAGGAGTGTTGTAAATACGGGTGCTTATCCCTTGGGGTCACTCACAGTATTATGCACATACATTGCATTAACATTTTGTCCCCAGTGGTATCACATACTATGGTGTTATTTCCAGAGTAGCATATTACTACTTGCTGATCTTCACGTACCTACTTGGCCTGTTTCTCAATGGATTTCTGCCATCTCATTTGCCCAGCAAACATAGATGTGGTTAGCAGTCCTTCTTTAAGCCTTATCAGAAAGAGAAGGTTTTCCAGGCTGCAGCATTGAGTTTCTGTGATGGAAGAACCACTCCCAAGTACAACTGACTGTTATTATGACAAAGCAAACCACAATTCCTCTTTGTTAACTATTATTATAGGACCTTAGCATGCATAATCGTAAAACTCAGTCTTCATAAAGGTTTTACTTACACCACAATACTTTGTGCTTATAGCTTGTTCCAGAAGAGAAGGAACATGTTACGTTCATGACAGATGTGCAGTTTGCTGACCACCTGTGATGGCTCTCTTCTCCTGAGCAGATGTGGTGAGGATGAGGCAGGGGTTCATGCCCGTTTCCTTCATTCCTCCTCTGCTTCCAATACAGCATATACTGGCTTCTTCCCCTCTCTCAGTTCTATGTAGGGAGCCTTACTCACTTCCCTGTCCCCTTGGATATGACTCTGGGGAATGATTCAGAAATTAACTTTATCATTATATTCGCCTTGTGAGGAAAAGACCCTCTTTCCTCCCTCTTATCTTTTGTAAACTTCACGCAGAATGAGACTGCAGTTTAGTGGAATTCCTGTGTCCCTGCATTTGAGATAATTGTTCTCAAAACCCAAAAAGTTCCATAACATATGCAATATTCATGCACCATGGGGGATTTTCTTCGGCTTCACTGAGCTTTGGATCAAGATTCCTGTCACGTTAAACTTCCCACAGTCTCAGACTTCATCGTTATTAGACTCTCTACAAGCCTGCAAGAGACCCATCAACACCCCCCTACCTCCCTTGCCCCCCCTTAGATTAACTTCATCTCCATTAACTCACTAGTTGATTTAATGATGTTTTGAGTGAAGCCTGTTCCACACTTGCTAATCAATACTACATCCCAGCCCTAAAGATGTCTATATTTATCTTGCCTGAGATTACAGAGAGGGCAGAAGGAGACTGTAGATAGTTTGCACCATTCTTCTTGACTTATCAAGGGCTTCGGGTATGGACAAGAGTGCTGGCAGTTTGAAACCAGTTTGCAAAACCAGCTTATTTACGGACAGCCATATCAAGTGTAAGTACACGGGGAGGGGAGAGGGAGAAAAACATTTTGCTTGCATTTGTTTACATGTTACTTAATTGTAAGTTTCCTGTCCATGGTAAAGCAGGAAGTATATTTCTGTAACATTTTCCTGATGAAACCAGGTAGGTATACCTTCAGCGTACATCTACTGTAACACTTTATGCATACCATACAATAGTCCGTATTTCAGGTGAAGTCTCTAGGACGCATCTGAGGGCTTGAAACATTTATTGCACCTCTATTTCTTTTGGGATCATTCTGTATTGTGCTATCTTGTTATTTTGCCTTTATAGGACACACTTTTTAAGCACTTATTTGGACAGCTATCACATATACTTTACAACTCCCACAGATGGAGAAGCAGATGCACTGTAACCATCTGGGGCCAGAACTATGATTAACTTTCAAGTCAACGTGCCTGTAAGAATGGACTGCATGTTAGAAATGTTTCTTCCATTTCAACCAGTAAAACCAAAACAAGGCTTAAAAGTGGCCTCTGGATTAGGGTGCCCAGCATGAGAAATTTGTTCTGTTAGGCATGCAAAATCAGTGGTACTTCTGCAACTGTGGAAGCTGATTCTCTCCTGTTCCTAAACCAACAGAGATCCTCAGTTCTCTGCACTACCAACTGAATTGCATTCACAACTCTTGCAGAAGTGCCTCTTGGTTGCCACACAGGAATAATGTCCAATGACTATTGGACCTACCAATATGACCTACCTTCCTAGCAGAAGGAGAACGGCCACTTTTGTGCCACTAACCTGCAGTATTTAGTTTCAAATATCTTTATCTGTCGTTTCAGTTTATGAAGGAATGAAACCAGGACATGGACATCAGCCAGTTGGAGCGACTGAGATGGTTAATTGCTCCTCATCTTCCTTGGAAATTCTCTAGCTGTTTCTGTCACACTGTATGAATGTCTGGAGACCTGTAAGGTAATGATCTATACGTGCAAGCTTTACTGATCCTGTAAACCAACAGCTCCCAAAAGAAGAGGATTTCTTCATTGCTGGACAGAGAGCATCTCCTACAGTAGCAGCCTGCATGTTTTTACTCCTGAATACTCCACATACTCACACCTCACACACATCCCTTGGGGCCTAATGGTACACCAATTGCTCTTACCATTAACAACCATACCTATTTTAGCTTTCAGCAAAGCACCAAATGAATCTCCTTCCCTACTTCCTCCTGCTTGATTATCACATTTGGTTACCTTTTACCTATCTAGTTCATTCAGAGGAACATAAGCTTCCTAGATGAGTGATGAGGAGTCTATGAATGAGAACAGGTTGGGCGAAGTCCAAGTAATGGCTATGTAATCACAGGTAGACTGGCACAAAGATGATCCTTCATGTACAGCTCATTGTGCTTAGGTTGTGAATAGTCTCAGTGCTTTAAGAAATATGAGAGAACTTGTTTCTAACATATCCCTTTTTAGCCCCATGAACTTTTCTTTCTCCCTCAAGCCCAATCTCATTCTGAGATTACTCTAGATGCAACAGTGGGTCAGAAGAGGGCATACAGAAACAATGTAAGCCCCACAAACACTAGTTGTGGGACTAACTGGTGAGCCACTCACCTGGGAGAATAGGACAGGTGAGATGTGGGTGTACAGATGTTCCTCAGTCTTCGACAGTTAAGGCTGCTCACACCTCAGTGGAAACAGTGGGACTGAGCACAGGATGCTGCTTTCTCAGGCTGCGTCGAAGGATAAAAAGACACAAGGCCATCTTAAACCTTTGTCTCAAGAGTCCATGCAAACATTTGGAAAGAATTTAGCTCAGCACTTTCAGACCTTGCATGCTATGGACATGGTAGCAAGTGTCTACAATGCTGAAAATAAGCTGGCATTTTGCAACTGCCTACTTTTCTATGCCCAAAGCACCAAGAAGAAGCAAATCTACTGTGGGGATGAAAGCCTGTTTACCCATGCATATGTAATGCAAACAGTGGAGTGGCTTTATGCAGCTCCCTTGTTTGCATCACCATTATAGTGAGCCTCTGAGCCAGCCATGTATTGCTGTCATATATAGATATCAAGGAGCACAGTGTCCTAAGGCAAACTTCCCAAAACTTTGAAGATGCCAAGACCAAGGGTGAGGAGAAGACTTTCTTTGGGCTGTGTCTGACATGAATTGGGACGAAGAACTGCAGCCAGAAATGTCAGAGTGATTTGTAAACTTTAACTAATTAATCCAAATTATTACTTTGAAATAGAAAGGCCACATGGACACAGATCACTTCAGCCTTCAAGTGCAGTCACCACTGAAGTAGAGAGCATCAGCTGCTTAGTATCACACAATGTATCTTCTCCAGTTTAAAAGGAAGTGAAGATTATCACCTCTAGTTAAATTTCATGCAGAGTGTGGGAGGCTGGGAAGCTTTGTCCAAACACTCAAATTGGACCTGGCGAGGCTAAGATTTGCTTTGCAAAGCAGCTGTCACTCTGTCACAACAATATTGCTCAGGAGTGATAGTGATCAAGGCATCAAGGCAGATCAGAGTCCACGCATTGCAAGAGCTTTGGTTTCTCTGTCAATGGCTGGTTCAGCTTGGAAATAAATCCGAAGAAAAAAATCCTCAGCACCCTGTCAGTCTGCTGGCAGCCCACACTGAACCACACAAGTGCTTGTTTGCACTGTGCTCCCTTCCCACCAGCACATCTCCAGACACTCTTAGTGTAAGAACAATATCTGGTAAGTCCTTCCCTACTTAGGGCAGTATTTAAGCATGTGCTTACCTGAAAGCCATTTCCAACACTCGTTCCAATGCTTCCCCATCTTATGTCAATAATTTCTGTAACAGCAATGGATGAAGACACAAAGAGATTAATGAAATTATTGCTCCCTCACATGATTAATAGTGATTCCTCTTCAACAGTCTGCAGGTGAAGAAACCTAGCAGTAAAGTTCTCCTGCAAATAGAGATCCAGGATACAGCTCCCAGCTTAACAAGAGGATGTGTGTATTGGATCCATTAATTTAGGGGAAGAGAAAGGCAGAAGGGAAGGTGTTAATTGTTCTTTGTGGGATGAATGAAATGCACTGTACAATTAGCACCTTCTGTGGTCCTTTCTAATGACAGGATTAGCTTAAGAGAAGTCTCCTTACTGTCCAACGTATCACTTTTCCTCTGACATTATCTTCCTTTTCTTGGCTCTCTACATAGAATTTTAATGAGATCTTAATTGTTTTTCCATCAGCTGCAAGGATTTCAAACCCAAGTCATATGTTGGTTGTCATTCTGCAGAACGCGGTATGAGGAGCTGTAGAGATGTTCTCTTGCTAAAAAGGAGCAAGAGGCAGCCCCCACACCTCCCACTGCATCCTAGGGAAGGACTGTCTCTATTTCAAGTGCAGGCCTAGAGACTAGAGGTTGGTATTTCTGCAGTTACACAATGGGGACCGGAAAAATCAGCCACTCAAATGACCATCACCATCTCCCTGCAACTCCACCACCGCAAGGAGATTTGAGGTGTTGGTTATTGTGCCTGCCTCACTTGTGTTCACAGGGCTTAATGAGCAGTACAGCCCTTTGCTCAACACAGCCAGAGGACTCACAGGTGCTTAGTGAGCTGTACATCTGCTTCCTATTTTTTGTCCTTTGCCATCTGCCAGTCACTAGCTCCCTTCTTTTTCTTCATCGTTCAAGTCATTTTCAGTAATGCAACCTAATTAAAGCATAGATTTATTTACTTTTCTTTAACCTTTTCAAGGGCACTTTTGATGATGTCACAGATTCCCTGAAGCATCACAGGGAATACAGTATGTTGCAGGAGCAACTGGGAAGACCTCACCCTACGTACTGAACTTAAGGAGCATGAAGGGTGCTGTGCTGTTATGGTGAGAGATACTACATGTTAGAATTACTATTTAGGGTCATCAGACTTCATGAAGACTAATTTATTACAGAGTGCCTGCCCTGGAGTTCACTACCAAGCTATTTCAACAGCTGATACTGCCCACAGGAGCCTGGCATCAGGCAGGAGCGCCTGCCTGGGAGCAGTGGGAGCCAGGGTGGCACTGCAGCAGGTAAGCAAAACCCAAGCACTGGGATTTGCTCAAGGCTGGTGGGAGAAGTCCCAGACACAGAAAGTGAAACGCAGTCACTTCACAGGGCTGTAAAGTCTGCCATCAGACAGCAAAGGGCGAGGAGCCTAAAACCAATTTTGATTAATTAATATCTCAGACTTCCGTAGCTATTAATTCAAGGGGGCTAATATAACTTACAAACAATACCTGGCAGTGGTCTGGAAGTTATGTTAGCAAACAACAACATTGTAGAAATGAAGAAACTTGTGTACATGTTGCTGGTCCAAAGTGTATGAAATCAGTGAAAAATACAAGTTGCTGAGGTTTTAGAGAATATTCATTTCAGGGCCATGAGGATAAACTCAACTTCCTGCTCTGAATCCTGTGTTCCTCAACTGGACGATGCTGCACAAGCTAGCCAGACATGTTTAATTAATGCTTACATACTTTTGTTAGTCATCCACGAACCTAATATTTATTAAAATATTTCTAACAGCCTTGTTCCTGCACATTACTCCGTTTCAGTGCTTGCAGCGTACAATGACAGTTTCCATGTAGCTGTCTCCTGTAATCACATCTTCTGCCCTCCCAAAATATCTCTCTCCCTTATGGGAAACAGTACGGCAGCAACAGCATTTTTCATATTATAGCTGCTGTGTGACAACTGTGTAGTTTCCATCCACACCTTACAATTATTGTAGACATTCACTTTCTAACAGCTAGATTCTTCATTTTGGGCTTTGGTGCCAATCCAAATATCAGTAAAGTATAAGGAAACAAATTAATTAGCAGGCACTGGGGAGTCTGAACGTTGTCCAAAGGTGAACTAAGAGAAGGCTATAATTCTTATTATGTCATTAGAGTCTGTTTTTTATTTGCAACAACACAGCTCCTGCATGAGGGGACTGTGGGCACTTCGGCAGCTGGAAACACAGCCAGACCTCTGCCCTGAATCTTTCTGTGCTCTGGGCATGTCCCCTGCTCTACCTAAGGATGACATCAGGAAAATGCCTCAGCGCTGAATCGGAGCTTTCAAAGTGGGCACTGCACTTTACATTTTATCAGTTACTATAAAAAAAGCTGAGTCAGGCTCCCCACATTTAAATCCAAGGCTGATAGATAACCCCATGAAGTGAAATCTCCTTAGTGATGGTCGCTACCCTCTCTGCCATCCGCAGAGCATCATAGCCTTTCATACAGGGCTGTATTTTTGACCACAAATAGGAAGACAACACAAGTAAGCTGATGGGACCTGGGAAACTTGCTTTGCTCCCTCTTTCTCCAGCTATCTTTCATTAAACATGACAAATATTTAAATTACAGCAAACACTGCAGATGTTAGGGAATTTTTAATTCATTGACAAGATACGCTGCCTCAGGAACTCTTTCATGCCCATTATAAACAGAAAGCCATAGAACTGCAAAACTAAAATCAGTGCTGTTAGTCCAGCTCTTGCCTTCTTTAAAGAAGTTGCCAAAATGTGCAAAAATTTAAACATTCAGAGAGATAACACTGCTTACTCAATGCACCTCATCTATAATTTACAGATTGTTATTGCTGACATCACTCGAACACTCCATACTTACTTAAAAAATGTGTCCCTCGCCTAAAGCTTTAGACAGATCATCTAATTTCCTTAACACTCAATCTACTCAGTCCAGCCAGTAACACACTTAATCGAGTGCTGTTACTGGAGCAGAACAAAATATGTTCTTGTTGTATCATAAATGGGAGACTGCTGAGTCCAGAACTGAAATGTAAAGGTGCAGGCAGGGGCTGATGCGTTTGTCATCACTTACATTTCTGGGTGAACTCCTCTTTCAATGTATAACCCTATTTCTGAGCATGGGAGATATGCAAAAACAAGTGAAGAGTTAGCTACATCAGCTCTGGCCAACACCAGATAATTTCCTCCCTCCTTTGTGACTATGAAAACTGTGATACTTCAAGTAAAAGAAAAACTAAAAATATTTCAATTTGGAAATTTCCTAGTATGTCTTATGTCAATTGTGGCTCTAGTGCACCTCATTTTCCTTTGCATACCTTACTCCCTCTCTGAGCCACATTTTCCAGGACCGTGTACCTTTTAACCAGAAGGATATTCAACTTTTTCCACACCAAAAAAATCTCTCAGCAGCCTTCTGAAAACAGACATCTTTCACAAACAACCCCCAATTAAATTGGATAATAGTCCCACTTAGAAAGTAAGCAAGCAAACAAAACCCATAAAAGTCCATGAAAAAGCTGTGTCTTGAGGGAGAATGACCCGGCACTGAGTTGAGGGTGTGATCAAGCAGCGATATCTCTGGGGACTGGAAAGCTTCCCAAGGGATTAAGAGATCTTTAAACATAATTCCCTCTACATCTAAAGCCAAAATTTCAACTTAAGTCTTTGGAATTGAAACTCCAGCCTATGCACCCTGGTAACCTCGTGTTAAGGCTCCATGTGAAGTGCCTGGTTTTTCAGGCTAAGGCTTTCCATACCAGTTGATGGAAAGCAGCAAGATGGATGGTCCCTGTGCGGAGGAGCTGGGTGGTCTCTTGTGGAGGCAATTAGCAGCAAGCTGATACCTGCTGATACTTGTACATTGTGTGAGGGTGGAAGTGCAGGTAACATGAATAGTGTATGAGCCCACGCACATAGGAGGGGCTGTGGGTTAATGAGGCACGAACAGTGTAACTGCCTCCTTGCGGTGCCCTGCAGCAGTTAACCCACCCAGAAGCACCTATCGCAGCTGGCAAGGCTTTTGGGTGCCCGAAGGATTCCTGCTCAGCTGCCAATTTTCCTCCCCAGGAAATACATAGATAGCTGGTGTGTGTTTGATCACACAACAGAAATATATCTTGCTATAGACATATGTGTGTCGAGTAACCTGACTGGGGAAGAAGGTGGTGTATGTGAATCTCATTACCAGATGAAGTATAAAAATTCACACACGATTCATATGTGCTTTCCTCCACGTGACATACAGGGCTCATGGTCTTGTTTGTGCCTTACCTGGCCTTGTGAGAGGCTGCATAGGTCAGTTTGGGAAAGCACTTGGGATCCTTTCCTTCAAAGGAAGGAAAGAAGAAAAATCTCCAACAGATCTGAGATTCTGGAAAGCTGCAGGATCTATCTAAAGTAAAGCACAGAAAGCACACCATGGAACACTGAACATGGTACTTGTCTTCCATTATTTCTGAAAAGGCTAATTAGTGTCTTTGCCTGTGCTGTAGAAATCTGTGAGACCAATTTATCCTCCAGGAATAGGTCACAGGAATATCACACGGAGAGGTGACATACAGTCAAAAAAAAAAAAAAAAATCAGCTTTCCATTCAGTTCATGTCTGTGTGGTTCCCACCGCGAGAGCCAAGAGAGGTTGCTTTTTTTTCCCCTTTGATTTTAATAATGATGCAGAAATTGAAAACTACATAGCACACTCCGTCCAAGCTAGAGTGACAGACACCGTGTCTCCTATCCCCTACAATAGCCTTTTGGGGCCACACCATCCCTGACCATTCAAAAGCACAGATTTCACGACAGTGTACACAATTTGACAAGTAACAAGTACGAGATGGTGAAGGAATTTTCTTCTGTCTTCTCTGGGTTTTTTTTTCCCCCTTTTAGTTCCACTGTATCTTTATAAACAAGTTGTATCACTGACTTTGCCAGTAGATGAGCCTTTCCATCTGGGAACAATATTCCATTTAAACCAAGCGGTTGGAAACTCTTTGCAAGAGACAGGCAGAACTAGCATTAACACATCATTCTTAAATATACTGTTTTTAAAAAGACTCAAAGACAGAGAGAGAGACTAAGGGACTGACATGGGCTATGGGCTTTCAGTGAGAGTATCATGGTTTATTCCCTGTCTAAACAATTTCTGCAGCTAAAACTGAGGACCTGGGCTCACAATTCCCTTCTCCCCACACCCCAGGGAAAGGAAAATGAGAGGAAAAGACCTGCGTGCTGGACACTAATACTAAGGCAGTTTTAACGAAACAAGAATGATAATAATGAAGAAAATACTATTAGTAGGAAATTAATAAAATATAAACAAATATAAGAAATTATGCCCCCACCCCTCGTGACTATACATCACCACAGATGCTGCAGAGCAGGTATAGAGAAGTATCCAGGGCCAAGAGGAAACTGGACTCAGGCACTGGATTCAGGAATGCACAAATTCAAGATCAGGGTTAAAAAAAAGGCTGAGGAGGTCCTCGCTGGACGTCAGCCATCAAAGAAGAGAATGATGCCCCTGTGATTCCTCAGTTTTATACAGAGTATGACATATATGGGATGGAATACTCTGTTGATTACCTGTCCTGTCTGCTCCTCCCTGCAGGTGCAACCTGTTTTCATCCTTTTGACTTACAGCATTCTATCAGCTCAGGATGGCCTCAGCTTTATAGGAATAAGTATAAACAAAGGCCTTTGTACACACCAATGCCCCATGTTATCACTTTTGGAGACAAACATTGTCTGAAAACCAAGCAGTTAACTTTCAGAAAATGCAAGTTACTGAGGCAAGACTTAGCTGAAGTTAGAAAACTGATACTACTTTAGCTCAAACCAGAATGGAAGGAGGTCAGTTGCCATCTTCCTGAAGTGACAGAAACCCTGACTTTGCCCTGGTGTGGCTCGAAGCTGGGAGGAACTGGATGAGCAAAATGAAATAATGTAGCACAGTCACTGATTGCTCTCCTTCATATTTCAAGTAAGATGCTCCCGCAGCCGCCTCGCGGGGCCCCTCTGCTACTTCCCAGCAACCAGTGCCTGGCGGGTATTGGAGCAAGGGGTGCAGAAGAAAGGGACGGTGCTTGACCTACCCCCAACCCAAGGTTCCCACACCACCTGCATGGGCTGCTGGGGAGAAGCAAAGTTGAACATTATCCTTCTCATTTCTCTTTCAGGAGAGCAGAGCAGCCTACCCCATATGAGGGAGAGAAGATCTCTTACTTCCTGTACTGTGAGAGGATAGGGGATGTGGAATTGTGCCTCCAGCCTTTCTCCAAAAGCAAATGCTTTTCTTAATGATTTCAGTATAACAATGAAGCTTCCCACTCAGGCAGAACATGAGACCTTTTAGATACACTCAAACCCAAACATCTTCCTCAGATTTATTGGCAGAATGGCACCAGAAGCTACAAGTAAACCCACATTTTTTTTTTTTCTGTTGGTGCTGGGAAGCCTTTACCTCAGTGCATCACCACTAGAATTTAACAAACCTTATGAAAATCATTCTCTCTTGTTTCTTCTTAACAATGATGTGAAGTCAGGGCATAATGCAATCAGTAACTGACCGTACATATTAAGCTTCGAAATGTAATGTGTATTATGTATTCTGACAAGTTTCCATAGATGTTTTCTGTTACTGATGCTTAAACTCACCGCAGTCTCCTCAGGTACGTAGGTGCAGTAGTCCCCAGAGGGATTTCGTGAGATATCGCAAGGTCTCCGAGACAGTCATGGGCTACACTTTGGGCTGACCACACAAAGAGGGATACACGATAAGGTTACAAGGTCACCCACAAGCCAATAATCAGCTTTCTGTTCCTGTTCCTGTTTCCCAGGAAAACATGACTAAATACATTCATCTTGTTAGAATTACCTTGATACAAACATCTATTACAAAATTTCATGTTGAGACAAACTTCTCAAAAAGTTCATCAAAAAATATCATGTGAATTGAGTCAATGACTGGAGGATAGGAGGGAAGGGGTATTCAGTTTTTCCTGCCAATTCTTCATATAAATTCAGCAAAATAATTGCTCTTTACTTTCAGTCAATGTACAAGTTCTTTGTATGTTTCTTTTGGGGGGGCAAGACTGAAATTGCCCAATTCCAGTGATTTCATCTATCTTTGTCAACAAGAGCTCTCAGCCTAGACAAAAACTAAAATAAAGCATACCAAATAAAAAAACACGGATATATAATTGTCATTTCCCAAAAGCTTCTTTCAACTCCAGTTTCTCAGAAAACTACCCAAGCATTAAAGCTGCTGCCTCTCAGGGAAACTAATTATAACTCAAAAAAGGAAAAAAACCATCCCACATGTCTAACTGAATATATAAAGGATAATTATGTCATTAAAACTAACAACATTTCAGATGGCAAAGGAATCACAAGGCAAGAATGGATGTGTTGGACACCATCAGGCTCCCATCAGATTATTCACAATAAAAATGCAGCCGTCACCAAAAGAATCTAATCCTTGTGTGTTTCCAGTGATACGGCTCATATGTGCGTGCTGGTATTTTTGAGCCCCAGCAGAGCTGAAAGTGTCAGCAATTCATTGTTTACTGTCTGGACTGAATTGACTCTTCGAGCTCCTTAATGATACACAGACGGCCAATGCTTCATCTACTGAGGCATGTTGATCACCATCCAAGTAAGTGTAAGCTTTCACATAGCTGTAAAGAAGGATCTTCCTCACACAGTCCAAGGAACTGTTCACAAAGGCTCTATTTAATCAGCCCAGCTCCATCTTAGAGGCGTGGGCACAGCAAAATAATCACCCTTCTAAGAAAAACTAGGTCCTGGGATCAAAGAAAGCCAGTGGGTGCAGTGAAGAACACAGATAGCAAAGGGTAGGTATGCTTTCTGGCTGTTATTTATCACGAAAAAGAGTTGCTACCTCTATCAGTACAATTACACAGCCCCAAAGAAATCATGAGAGCATATTTTCTGAATAACTTCAGTCATTCCCTAGCTTAACCTTGCCAACAAAGAGCTTGATGAATTCTTCTGTGAGCAGCTGAGCTAAGGAAACTCAGTTTTCTATGGATTTTAGTTATATCCACAAACTACTGCTGAAATTAGCCTACTATAACCTACTGTCCCCTCCCTGTTACACTTCTGGGCTTACTCTGCACCCCTTAAGCCCTCCTCCCCGTCACAATATTCTCAGGTTTTCTGATGCTTTCTCATCCTTTAAAAATAGTCATATCCTTGAAAAATGCAGTGCACAATACCTTTTAGGTATCTCTTGCTTGTTGCCATCACCAATTCAGCAGAGTGGTCTTGCTTATTTCTGTTTCCCTTCAGATACTTTGCAGTTCCCCTCCAACTCCCTGCAAGTATTCAGTGACATCTCTGACTCACACAAAATCTTTACTTTTCCATTGCTCTGAGGTGAGCAAGAAATGTCCCGTGCTGTAGCCGGTTTAAAGCTACTCACACAACAACAGGGCAGATGGGTTTCGTACATCAGGGCAAACAAAGTGCAGTGGATGAATAATCTCAGCTTTACCTTGAGGGGACATCAATCAAGCCTTTGGAAAATTTCCACCAGTCTTTATGAAAGTCATAAAAATGGTAATTATCTTTGAGATGCTTTCCTTTCTTTCCAGATTGGCTGAAATTTGCTGACAGTTTGAAAGTTATGGAGAGGAGCAGGGGGGGACCAACAGATGGACAGCCACTGTGACTGTAAAGGCCTCATTTTCTTAGAAAATCAGACTAAAAATAGAAGAAAAATACAGTGGCTGACAGATTTAATTAACATAAACATACAAGGCTTTTAGTCCACTAACCTTACCAGTCTAACTATTGCATGAGAGGTTTGGTTGCCTTTTCAGATAGAAAATAACTCAGCGGTATAATGATCTGGCTGCAAAGAGTCCCAAAGACTCCGAATTCCTAAGGAAAAGACCCTGTTACCTGCTGCTTCTTGGCTTTATCCAAGAATTGCCTCTAACATAGAGAAATCTCTTAAACTTGTCCTGTGGGTTTTTTTATCCTTCTCTCTGTTTATTTGTATTTAACTTGGAAGAGATATAGATTGGATAAGGATATTAAGACTCGCATTTGAAACCATGCATTATGTATTAAGGGTATAAATCAAAGCCTGATATCAGTGGAAATGCTCTCATTAAATTCAATCAGTTTGAAGTGTCAGTTAATAGAGCTTTGAAACTCTTGGTAAGAAAGTGTCAGAACACCTCATGTGGCTGAGGTCTTCCAGGCACCTTAGCTGGGCCACCCTTTGTGAGCTGGATGCAAAGTGAGATACACACGGCACCACGCAGTGTCTTGCAGGAACACTAATCTGAAGGAATATCTCCAGCAATATGGCTCTTAGGGCTGTTTCTAGCATTAGTGCAGACGGTGGCACCTCCACTTACAAGGGATACAGTCTAAAAATGGAGTATGTCCTGATACTACAAATATTAACAAAAATGCTCCTTTGCTCAATCTTTGGGATTAAAGTTCTTATGTTTATACATTTAGCCTAGGCAGTAGCTAAGATCTCTGTCTGAATGCTGCCCTGGATTTTAAACACCTTGACCACACTTTGACCTTTGTCTATTAAATGACCCACTAGAGAAACCTTTTCAAGTGAAGTGGAATTTACCCAATGGAAAAAGCCACTACAAGTCCCATCTAAAATTCACCTTGAAACATCTTTGATAAGTGGTGAGCCAACCTTGTTTGGGCAGGGGTATGAAATTAATTTCAACTAAATATTAGAAGTGTTTATTCTACAGGATACTGACATATCAAACATACACAGACCTAGCAGTTTGTTATTAACCTTTTTAGATCTGTGATGGCAGTAGGGTAACTGAAAGACTGCACTGATAATTGCAGCAATATGCAAGGACAGCTAAAAGTAAAATCACTATAATTCATTTAAAAGTGCTTAATCTTCTGCCCAAGGAAATCAATGTCATAGGAAGAGATTATCTGAGATAGGATACTGCTGGGACACCTCAAATCTCTTTTTATTAGTTGTTCTGCTCCAGGTAAGCTTTATTTCAACTTATGCACTGCAATCATACTCGGGAGTTCTTAAACATTTGGTGACCCTAAAATATGTCTCATTATTTGGTTTTGCAGATGCAGTCACCTTAAATGACCTGAGCCTTCCTCAGGGGCCTGGGCAGACCTCTCAGCCTTACAAAGACTGAGAGAGCCACCCTCGCAGCCTCACTGGTTTGGGTTAGTGTCCTGTCAAATGCTCCAGAAGCAGTCACTTCCTGCTTGTGCGCCAGTAACTCCATCCATTGCCAACACACCAGAGTACCTGCTCACACCCCTCGAAGCACTGTTGCTCAAAGCTTCCTCTCTGCTGCTTCTCCTGCAAAACATTGCCTATGGGGAAGAAATGGACAGATGTCAAGGTTAACTCATGACTGACAGTCAAAGGCTTCCAATTCTTTTTGCTCTCTTACAATCAGTTTAGCCTTCCCACAGCTGCTAGTTTCATTGACTGCTACAGCTTGTCATCTGTTGAGATTGTGAAATGTTAAGGGCAAGCCTGCCTTCTTCTTGGCTATTTGCAGATCTTCAGTGCACACAGACACCACAATGACATGAAAACAGGTCAGCAGCCAAGTCAGCTACATGGAACTGGTCAGAAGCAGAGATCACATGAGATAAGAAATTGAAGTTCTTGCAGAGATTTGTACTACGATGAAAAAAAGTCAGCCTCAGCAAAGCCACCTTCTGCTGTGACTATTTCAATGGGTGCAATACCTTAGGAAATTATATTTGGTTTTCTTTTGATGCTTTCCACCGATCTGATATAAAAGCTTCCACATATTTTCTACAAACTTCTTGTTGCAAGAAAAACCCACAAACAGCTTAGCTACTTGTGAGACCTGCCTGAGGGGTAAGAGATGCACTTGATGGAGATGCACTTCAGCTGGGCTGTAGATGCCACTACACTCCTGAGGGGAATAGTCTCAGTTTCTAAGCGACTACTCACTGAATTTTCTAACCCATCAATAATCTTTAGATCTGTGCTGTCATTTGAAGTGCCATCTCCCACTTCCTCGGAGGTGGCAGAACAAAGGGCCTCACCAGCACCCCATTCCCCAGACAGGGGAGTGCCATTCCCAGGCTTTTTTCTGTCAAGCTTTTTTCCTGTCTGCTGCACCAGGCAGGAACCTGCTGCCATTCTCCTCCATCACCTAAATTTATCTTCTCAGCTGACTGGAGAGAGGATGGGGAGTCCTCTGTCATACAAGGCGTGCCTGCCTGCTGGGTCTGAGACAGGGAGCACAGGGTGTTATTCCAGTGGTCAGTCTCCCTCTCACACTCCATGGTGGTCTTCAGCCTGCTTGCCTCCTACCTCAGTTCTGTCACCAAGGATAGGAGTTCCTCCACTCAAGCACAGGTGAATTCCCCATTGGTGTCTGATACCAGTGCAAGAGGGACATGCCCTGCAGCCTGGCGTCTGGGTGGCAGCATGTACCAGTGGGGCTCTCTATGGGAGGCTGCATCAGTTGTGACTGGTGCAGTGCTCGGAGCAGTCTTAACCTTCTGCCAAGTGACCGCCATGGTTCTCTGGTCCTTCTGGCTGAGCTCCAGCGCTCTCCCTGCTTGTCCTGCCTGCACAAACTGCTGTACAAGCTGTGGTGCCCCACTTTTCTGACATGCCCCACACCTATTTGTCCACTCCTGTTTGCAGCACTCCGGTCGCTGGCACTCCTTAGGGTCCATTTAAATTACTCACGGCTGCTTCTGCCTTCCCCCTTGTCAGCCCCCATATGGCAGTTGTCGCTTCCACAAGTCAGGAGCCATCCACCACTTACTTGCTCCCTCCTGGATTTTCTGGGCTTCCCCCATTCAGGCAACCGCCTTTTAGCCTTGATCTGGAGCCCAGCCACAGCGCTTACCATCCCTGTTGTTGATTCTCACTAAAGTCAACTGAAAAGCTGAGGGAGAAGGTGACATAGAGGGAAAAGAGACATAAGAACAGTGGGCAAGTGGACACTGAGTGAATATTTCACTAGAAACCTCAAGACAATTCTCCTTGATGAATGCTCAGATCATCTCTACAGGAACTACTGTAAGATGAGGCAGGCTCCACCTTTAAATGACTTTTAAGTCAAAATCCCAGGTAATGCCAGCAGCACTACAAAGCCCCTTTGAAAGCCTCACTGACGCAGAAATTTTCATCTCATGGGGCAGCCAGGAGCAGGAGTTCCTGAGGAACCAGGCCAAAAGCAGTTTCCTCATAAATAGTAGTAATATCAGAAAGTCTCCTGGACCTCAAAGAAACCAGTGGACCAAGGACCTAGTCACTGGACTGCATTGGTCCATGGGATGCTGCTCAGGTTATGAATCATGGAAGCAAGGCAGTCATATCCTGTTATGACAGTAGTGTTTATTTTTCTCGCTCCTTCAGCCCTGAACCTCTGTGCTGCGCCTGCCACTAAGTCTGCCAGCTGCTGAGGTTGTAAGGTGGATGGTTGTCAACAGGAACTGAACTATAATCACCGAGTCATTTCACAGTGGCTCCTGAAGAAGCCACTAGCTGGCAACCATTTCGGAGAAGAGCCAGGAACCTGCAGGGCAAAATATTTTCCAGACTCTGGCTTTTTCTGTTGATGGGAATACAAAGCAGGAGAATGTACAATTCTGATTTGGTACTCTCCATAGCCAATGGCCTTACCGAGAAGTAAAAGACTGGCCAAGGACAGCAGCTGAGGAAAACCAAGCTCCCTGTCTGGTACACACCGCGTCTGAGGTAGTTTTCTTATGTAAAATCATTTGATAGACAAATCTAGTTCTGCCATTATGTCAGACTTCAAGATTGTATCACAGACTCTGGAGCAACAAACATTAATTTTGAGCACAGGAACTTTGTAGGTCATTTTCTGGTTGAAGATAACAAGACAGTAACAAGTACTGTATTTAAATTTTGTGATGCAAGGGAAGAACTGTAGCCCCTACTCGTGATGTTCATCTCAAGCTCCTCAAATAAAGATTAAATGAAGAAGCCTTGGCTAATTTAAGCACAGTAGGAACTTCACCAGTGGCTTCCACGGGAGGAAAGTTTCATTGCACAGCTATGGTAACATCATCCCAGCCACTGTGGTTTTACAGGGTGCCAGCAGACCTAACACGGGTGATATTTTTCCAAGAGTGCCCTTATTAAAAGTGACACTGTGGCTCATCCAGACAACACAACTGTGCAAAGGTTACCTTGAAAGGAATTGTACTGAAGATCCCAGTGCTTCTCTGCTAGAAGATGCAATTAAAAAAATATAACTTTAAATAACTCCCAAGGCTGTGTCCTCATTGCTGCAGGAGAGTGGGAAGGCAGATATTTAAGGGACTTGTCTTTCCTTGATCTTCTTTAAAAAATGCTATTAATGCTTAAAAAGTTCTCTTTTCTGAAATTAGCCATTTAAAGCAGAAAAGTACTAGGCCTGTCAAAAGCAAGCTTTAGGTTAACTGGTACAAGCACCACAGTGCCGAGTGAGGCCAAAGTTTCTGTAAGGAAATAGTTGTACAATACACCCCCTCTGAAACACATTAAGATCCAATCTTCCTGCCCTGGAAGATTTCGTCTGACCTTAGCAAGACTGAGCCCACAGGGTACACACCTTGCAAAGCCTTCCTGCCTCCCTTGTGCCACAGAGCAGGATTATCCCTGGGTCCAGGTGTTCAGGGACCTCCTGTGACAGCTGTGGCTTCCTATGAGACCCAGGGAGCCAGCAGGCAGAGAAGCAGCATAGCAAACTTAGCAAAATATTACATTTGTATCAAGCCAGAAACACTTTGCCCCCACTAGACAATTTCACAGGCATTTTATAGAGTGTCTTTTGTCTTTTTGTTGGTCTCACTGTCAAAGTATCACCCCGATGTCTTTCATTTGAAGACTGGTTCAGCACAAACCTCACAAGGCAGTCTTTTACCCGAAAATTAGCACCTGAAGACCTTTTCGAGGAAGAGAGGCTATGACATCAGAGAGCGTGCTGTTATCACTTGCTTAAAATTCTCCTTTGGGAGGTACAGATATACCAGTCCCCTGGGGACCCCCCACCCTTCCGAGGGGAGACCATAACACAAGCACAGTCGATGAAGTGGTGAAATTAAGAGGAGTGTTCCACATGCTCTGGAGAACGCTTTTGACCACAAGACGGGACTAAGCAGCATCTTCTAAAATCAAAGGTTTGCCTGCATTGGGAATAGCAACTTCATGCATGCCACCTGCTTTCTCAGGCCAGCTAAGGTTTGTAACTCTGTGAGTAGAGCAGCAGAAGTTTAGCACTGTCTGTATCACAACAAAAAGCCCCAGTGTCTTTTACCAAGTCATCCTCAAGTCACCGGCTGGGCCTGTGCAGGATGGTGTGCAGCACTTCCGTTCCCTAAGCACTGTGCACTGTCCAGCTTTTCCCAAATTCAGAGGTCTGACCCCATGTGGGCTGCAACAATTATAAGAGTATTTACAAGGCTGACTAAAGTTCAGTTTCATCCAATATCTCTGCTAGTGCTACAGATCTAGCGTCACCCACATCCACTGGAAAACTTCTGCTTCCCATTCCACTGGAAGCAGTGTTCCCTCATCTTATGGTCTTCTTCCTGGTTTCTCAATAAGATGAGGAAGGAGGCAGAGTAATATCGCATTTCTAGCATCCATTTCTCAAAATGTGTTACTATGAAAAAAATCCCCAGTTACTCCAGATTCACTTCAGTATTTCCTTCATCTCAGTAAGTGCTTCACCTAAAAGAAGAGAGGGAGTATGAAAAAATCTGGCTCCCCTTGTACCGTTAACATAGTTGAAGAATTTGACAGGTGAAAAAAGGTGAAAAAGTACCTGTGTAAGTGGCTTTACAGGTAAAAAAACCTCCCTCAAACAAATTACAAGAAGCATAGATGTTATTATAAACAAATAAATACAGTTTCACTATTAAGGAGCTGTAGAACTCCTCTGTGAAGCAACTGTCTGGGGCCATATGACAGCAAACTACTTACATACCAGCAATATGCTCTGGTGGGTAGCAGACAAGACAAACATTAGATAAAGGATCAACAGCTCCCTGCAAGAATTTATGTATTCAGCCAGAAATTCTTTATGTATCAGGTCTTTTAGGAAAACACTCTTTTTTAAAAAACATACTCTAATAAAAGCTTAGTGCTAAATAACCCCAAAGCCTATAGAGCTGCCTTTCACTCTCTGTTTTGCCTTGGTGAAGTCTCATCTCTCAGTTTGCACAACATAGATGGATGGTATAGATAAATGAGGAGATTTATCTATAGTAAACAGATAGTAAAAGCACTAGGATGAGAAAGATATTTATGCCAGCTGGCTCTGTCATTCCCTAGAAATAATGAAGCAGCGGTATCCCATGAACAGTAATGATAACAAGACCCCAAGTCGTTCTTGCTTTTGCTGAGTGCTTCAAAAAGTTGTCACTGTCTTTAACAAACACAGCTCCAAAATATTCAAACAAAATCTGCTCAAAAAACTACCCACTTTTCTACATCAGCTATATAGCTATATAGTATAACTCTGCTACATTTAGTACTTTTCTCAAAAGGATCTCCCTGGAAGACAGGCAAGTGTGATTACACATGTTTCATGGATACCTGAAAGTACTAGGATGCTTCCCTGTGACTCTGCTAAAAGAATTTCTACCACGCTTCTTGTAGGGGAAGTGATAAGCGTTCCTCGCTGCAGCACAGGACTTTGTCTTTATTTAGGAGTGTGTCCATGAAAGTCATATGGACACCATGCTGACACCATAGCCCAGAGTCATCATTCTTCACTTTCTTCTCTAATTTGAAGTAATTCACAGCAAATTATATATCCCAGACAGTTTCCACTGTGCTTGTAATTTTAAATAATTTCAAGCATGTATATAACTGACATGGATTCAGAATGGGGCAAGAATGGTGCAGTGAAAGAAAGGCTTATGCTACTCAAACAGGCAAGAACCATCCTCACACGTATCATCAGCTCAAAGTGATGCAAATTCAGTGCCTCATCTGCTACAAACACGGATTCAACAGAAGTTTAGGAAGAGTGCATGGGGCTCAACATGTGCCCCAGCACAAGGTCCAGGCACAACTCTAACGTCCTTCTAGATTTTAAGAAGCAGGGCTGCTGCCTCTTCTAAGTGATGTAGGACAGCCCTTCTGGAATTACCCTGGAGACAGGCTGCTGCATACTGAGCAATGACAGGCAAGAACTTGATGGTACCTACCGGTCCGAAAAAGGAAAACACAGAAGATAAAAAACAAGGATTACTGACAGCTTTGCCACAGCTTTGGAAATCAGGTAGTTCATTGCATCCTGCCAGCACAAAAATCTGTATCACCTCAAGCCCGGAGGAACAATCAAAGTAATTACTGAATAACTAAGCAGAACAAAGTATTGACTTCAAGTTCTTTGTGGTCATAAATCCTGGGTTTCATTTTCCAGGCTGCAATATTTTCCTTGCTTATGCACATACAATACCTCAGGAAGTCTTTACCCACCAGTCTGCTCGTAGCAGTGATCATTCTGGTGGTCATACACAGTACCTACATTATATAAACTTCCTTTGATTAAAAATAATAATTTTCCTTTACTATCATGTCCATACTTAAAAAAAAAAAAAAAATCAACCAAAACAACTATGTTCCCATGCGTTTTGTTAATTCTGGTCTTCACACACATTTCTGGCACAAACCCACAAAATTAACAGATGATAACTAATCACTTAAACTTGTGGATTGCATGAACACTGGTGCAAATCTTGGGCCCAAAGGCTGAAGTATTGCTCCAGCAAAATTGTTACTAGTTTGAACCACAGCCTGCAGCATGAAGATGACAACATTAGCAGTGGAGATTTGGACAAAATTTATCTTTGAGGAAGCACAGATGTAATCTTGTTAAAGCAAACAGATATTCTTGTATTGATGGTAAATTTAATCCATGATACTGATTTCATTCCCCTTGGAGGTCCAGATAAACATCTGGTATAAATCAGTTTGATTCCTTTGACTTCAGTAGGATTATAATGCTCCAGGCCAGTTAAAGATCTCACCCAATGACTGAGGAATATTTACTTATTTTCATTTAAAGCTGGCAAATACTATTAGCTTTAAGTTTCCAACCAAAGGCAAAGGGGAACTGAACAAAAAATACTTTTTCTAAACGATGTAAGAAAGAAAACGAGACATTATTTCAGCTCACTTCAAAACATTCCGTTCAAATTCAAATGAAAAGAGCTAGACTTACAAATACATTTAAACTTTTCTTCAAAAAAAACCAAACGAGCAAGGAGACAGCCATGGGGTTGGAGGAGAGGCATAAATCTCTGTGCTTAACAGTACTGTGTCAAAATGGAAAGACAAAGTTGTGCTTCAAAAACACTGACATTAATTATTTCATTTAGGGACCAACAGGGGAAACTTCTTTTTAAAAAACAACAGGGCAAGTTCTACTCTATGCGATACATAATATTTCAAAAGTTCATTTTCAGACTGAATATGACCCATCTAGGGGAGCAGAAATGTGTCCTTTCAAGCAGTATCTAGTTTATACTTTTCATGACAACAGGAACAGCAGCAAGGGACCATCACAATCTCATTCATCTCAGTTGCTCCGCTTTCAGAGTCTTTCCCATATTTCTGATTCCATTGTAGCATGAAATAGACTTATAGCAATATAAAATTAGCAAATGTAGGAACTTAGAGACAATCTGGTTTCCCAGCTGAACTGTGGTTGATAAAGATGCAAGAGATACACTCATTCACGTTGCATAGGAGTGTGCGTGCTTAGCTGTTGCATTCATCTCCTCTGTCACCAGTTGTGGCAATAGGTACTTGTACACAGTGCTCCAAATGCAACCACGGGATGCAGGAGCCTTGGAACAGTGGTGCACAGCTGGCACTAAGTGTGTAGCTCAGTCTCCAGATTAAATTACCTGGAGATATGGGTCCAACCAGCATCAAAACACAGACTCCCTATTGTTCAGCAGCATCAGAAATAGACTGTTATGTTCACTGTGAGCTAGAGGCTATCCAAACCCTTTCACTAGTTGGGAGGGACCTGAATGCCTGCTCTTTCATCTGTTTCTGATGCCTGACAGTCAGAGGTAAGGTGCTGCTTCTAAGCAAGGAAGCCTTTGAAAATCTCAGCTGTCAAAATCACAGCCATTCCCAGCTCAGCCTACCTGTGCTGTGCTGTGCTCTCAGCTTCTGCTCTCTCCTCTCCCCTGTCCTACAGCAGATGTAGTTCATCGTACTCATCTTCTCTCTCTCATCATGCACCTCCTCAGGGCACGGCCAAATGTTTCTGCAAAACCAACTCCTACTAGCTCCCCAGTCCCCCTTTCCCTGCTTCTTGCTCACATCAACATCCAAAGTACAGGATGTCCCTCTATTTCACGATCAATGTATGTTGTCGATATAATAAAAACAACTGTGTTTGTTCAAAATGAAACAAAATTTGGACAAAACAATCTCTCCCCCTCCCTAGAGACTGACGTGGTTTCCCTTGAAGCATTGTCGGCTCTTGCCTCCAGGGAAAAGATATCCAGTGCCCAAATAACTTTTGAGTCCTCCTTGGTATCGCTTGACAAAAGTTTCACTCAACTGAAATAACATTTCTTTTGTTACATGGTACATAGTCTGATGGCAATTAGAAGGATACTCAATACCAGGGACTGTGTAGACCCTGGATGTGTGTGGCCCTTAAAACCAGCTGAATTCAGCAGACACAAACCCTCAAATATAACAGCAGCAGCTTGGCATTGCCTATTTCTTTATAAAAGCAGAGTTTATTGCCTCCTCACAGCTGGTTCCTGGGTAGTATCAGCCATCTGAAATTTGAGTTTCTTTCTAGGAACTTCATCTTACCAGTTACATTTTCATTCACTCTTCGGAGTTACAAAGCAAGTGAAAACCAAGACTGAAGTCTGCTCCAGGATGCTTTTAATTTGAGGTGATGTGCAGATTCCCAGCAGATCTTATCCTAAGAAGGGTTCAGTAGGGGTGCAGTCGGCTCTCCTGGCAGAAAAAATGCATCATTTTTAATATACAAGACAAAAGCACCAGCCATTTGGCCCTAAGAGACTGATTTTCAGTACAAAACAAGTAAATATTGGCATCAGCTTTGAGACATAAAAGTAACATCTATTCATATTAAACTAAATGGGAATCACTCAGTTCAAAGAGAACAGATTTGTGTTAGATGGACAGTCACAAGAGACCCTAAACATCCCTTCCTTTTTTGAGGTTTGTCTCTTTTTAGTTTACGCCAATCTTTATAGAATGGCTCAGCTGTAGCCCAAGACATTTTATTATTTTCCAACATAAAGAGATATTCCAAGTCCCAAAACTGGAGAGTGAAAAGGAAAGCAAAGCTGAGTAATCAAAAAGCTTTTGGAGAACACTAGAACAAAAGAAATGAGAGGGTGGTCACCCTCCAAAGCTTTCAGATAGATAAACTAACTTCAGGAGCAATATAAATTCACTATCTGTGCTGCCTTTATCAAATACGCCTCGGTTGGGAGCATTATTTTTACTACCCAGCTTTCAGACAAAGGTGGCTTTTCCAGCAGAGTGCAAAGGCTGCACAGCAAACGTCTGCCTGCCTGGGGAATAGTATCCCAAACACGCTTGATATCTGTGCACGATAGACACCGAACAACTGCAAAATCGATCATTTTCCAAATGGCCGAAGCAATGAAATTCACTGTCTAGCTGTCATAGCTTCACAAATCTCACGTCTGTAGTATTTATTTATTACCTGTCGTGCACTTTGTTTCTCCTGTGAAAACTGCCTTGTATGTGCTCTTATGATCCTCTTACCACACATTGATGCAAATGAAATTTCCTTATCATTAGCATAATCTCATGTGCATTTATAGTTACATAAATTTTGATGGAAGTCTTTCCCTACCATTTTCTTTATCCCAATACAAAGATCGTGTAAAGAAATGTCCCAAGGAAAACCTGAAAGTTTGTTATAGAGACTCACGTTTATCATGCACCTTTTAGACTTTTATTATGTAAGGCCGAGTAACTCATCAGCAGAATTTTTAGAAAGGAGAAAATAAAGGTTTCATTTTTTTTCCAAAAAATGTTCAGGTCAGTTTTATCTATTATAGCAACATAGAGCGTGGCTTCACCAGAATTCTGATTTCATTCCCTGTGACTTACCTATTTTTTGATTATTTCATTTATCCAGCAGTGTCCTTTGGGTCAGAAGTTGCCTTTTCATTTTAACTCATTTAAAACAGAAAAAGCTAGGTACCCAGAAATTTCTGAATATCGTCTTCCATTTGACAAACTTCAGCATTTCATATTTATTTTCCAAAGTCCCAACAATACGTATGTCACCAAGATGCATTTGTCTCCCTGTGCATACAAGTTCTGTTGTTTGAGAGGTGGTTGTTATTTAGACCTCTAACTTGCATTATCTTACACAAACCATCGGTCCACTAGCTGCCAAACACAGAAGAGGCGTGCATCTGCTCATTTGCTGTGAATATGAACAAGTCTTCTGAGGGCTGTGATTCCTGCAAAACTCCTCCCCCGATCTTTCCTGCCGGCCTCTATAAATCCCATACTTTTGAAACAAAATGCTGGGGCACCTCTGTTTCTGATCTAATTGTATTTTGGTCAATCGCTTTCTGTCAAATTAGATGAAATTGTCATCTTCATACTACCATATGACATATACTAAAGACTTTTTTTCATCTTTTACATACAAAATACATGTCTTTTCCCAGAAAAAAAAAGAAAGTTGTGTTCCATGTCATAGTTCCCTAGGCTTCACTGCAAATTGTGACTATGATGTTGGTGGGTACTGTCTAGACAGCAAAAACTAAAGTAGATTTACCAGATTATCCATTAGAACAGGATTTAGGAACTCATGTGACTTCGGCAACCCACAGAAAGATCACCCAGCAAAATAACCTGCCCTACCTTTTTATAATTATACAGTAAACATGAATGCAGAGCCTATGTACAGTGGGAAAACAAAGTGAGCATTTAAAGATGTGCTGGTTAGCTGACTGGCAATTAAATTATATGTGGTGTGGCGAAGTGCAATTTAGATCTTGCAAGGTTTTGATGCTTGTGTTTGTACGTACACTGCTCAGTAGACAGCAGTATAACTGTGCAAGCTTCAGCGTGTGGCAGCTGCCAATGTACTTCACATTTCTTTTGAGGGGAAGGTCTCTGCAGTAATGCAGAGAGCTCAACTCCTACATTTGGTATGAGCGTCACCCCCCTCAGCTGGCTCCCACACCTCTGAGATTTCCATCTATCATATCACATCCTTCTACCCCTGGATGAGAAGCTCTCCCAGAGTGGCTAATCACTGTCACATCTGCTCTAAGTCAAGAGCCAGTCAGGGATTACACACATCTAACTCATTTAGGTAACTGTATCATGTATCTCTGTTGATGGATGGACACCAAATATTTGGCTCCAAACAAGGAGATGCTTCAGGCAGAAAAATGCACAGTAAGGGCATGATTTCAGAGAGACTTTAAGCCAGGATTCATCAGTAGCCCTTTCCCCAGCATAGTGGCCGCCACTCATTCCTGCCTCTCACCTGTCATTTTGCTGATGTCAAGCCAAGTATTCCTGGAGCCTCAGAGCCCACACGGTAAAAGAAGTCATCCAGTGAACGATAACCTGACAATAAGAAAAAATAAAGGTAGGTCTCAGCACGGACGGGTTTGTCTAACTTGCACCACTACACAACACCACCAGCAGGTACAAGGCCACCACGGAGGAGGTCGCAGGACTCTGTGGGTAAGGGCAGGAGGGTAAAATGATTGCTCCTTGTGATGACATCTAATGCCAGGGGAAAACTGATGGAGAGCTGTGCCACAGCCAGATAAGATGGGCAAAGCCCACAGTGAGCAGTGAGTCAGAAGAGAGCCAGCCTGGCAGCACACTGAGATGAATTCTCAAAGGTCCAAGCACATGCAAGTTCTTTTCCATTTAAGTCTCACATGAATATCCGTGACTGTTTTCCCTACTGTGCATGCTGTAAACAAATACTTCTGCTCATGTCTTACCTTAGTCTTATTGATATAACAGTGATTTCACCATACCTTGCAGGTATTTCTTATCCAAAGGGTGTAGTGAAGTGTAGTGAATCTGCAAGCTCTAGATCACCTTCAGAATTGCCCAAGCCCTGCAGGGTGTTTTCTAGAGTATCCAAAGGGTGCAGGAATGTGCCCCAAAGAAGTTGCATGAGATAGGTTGAGAGAGAGCAATGGGCATCAGAAGGAATGTGTGCAATAACTGTCGGGACCCTGAGCATTCTAAAGAATTTTACATGTCAATAATGTCTTAGAGGCAAGTTTCAGCTGGAGAGATTTCAGCCTTTTAGCATCAACACAGTGGGTTAAGCTGAAAAGAGAAAGAATAGACCAAACATTTATTTTGAAAATGAAATTTGAGCTGCCCACAGCCAGTTTTGCACTTGCTCTTCTATTGACACAAGAGGGTCGATATTTGCTATTCTCTGGCTCCAGTGGGCTTGCCACAAATACGGATTTGCATGAAACTCAGCATTACCAAGGTTTCTTGAAAGTAAGCCAGAAAAGAAAAATGCACTCAGAGATTTTATAAATGAGTGGGAACCCACCCACACACTACTAATTCTACTGGACAAGTGTTTTGAGGAACTTGCCTCACTTAAGTACTCTGTAAATATGACTTGCAATAAAAAAATGCAGTATTTTAGCTGTAGATCAGTCTGAGCCACACCATAGCTCGAGTGTCAAAACTTTTGAAAAGATCCCTGGGACTACAATTCTGTCAAGCAGTGTCAATGCTGCAAGCCAGGATCAGCTGAAGAAATGTGGATTACATCTGCCTCATTGAATCCTGTTATTATCGTTATTACTTCACAGCTCATTTTTCCTTCCCAGCGCAAGGCTCTCCAAGCACAGGAGTTCACTGAGCTCCTGGTAACTTGCCACATATGCTAACAAAGCTGGCTTTTTTTCATGGTTTGTTGGAGCAACATTGCAGCTGTGCTTGTGGCCTTTGCTCCCGTGTGCAAAACCCCCAGCCTCGCAGGTGAGCACAGCAAAGCCACACATTGAGTATTGCCATGTGGCTCATTTCTTCCTTCCCCAAAACCCATTGCCTCTGCAAGATAAGCCTCTTTGCAGCAAAGACCAATGGTCCGCTCTCCCCTCCTGCTACCCATTTCCCACAGGCATAGCCATTTCCCTGGTTGGGCTTTAACACCCATTTCCACATCCTTGGTGGCAAACACTGGCAGTGTGACTGTACCAGCTGCCAACAGTTGGGGCTTGCACCAAATGCAATAATAATACCATAAAAAGCAATTTTGGCAAGCACCAGAAAGACCTATTTATCATGTCCTGCAGTGGGCATTCCCCATGGCTACCAGCTTTTCTGCAGGTTTATATGAAGGCAAACATTGCCTCCTGGCTCAGCTGGCAAAGTTTGTGCAATGTTAATGTTGAGCAGTTCAGGCTTCTTGAAAGCTTCATCTGCAGCCTCTTTAGTTCATTTTGTTCATTTTTCCATTTATGAAACATATGTTCTTTTACAGGCGAAATTATCACAGGCTGTTAGTGTCTGCAGCACATCTTATTCCACAGAGCTGGTATTTGGTTTGGCTGTGGCTGCCCATCACAGGGTTTGCTAATTCTTCTATTTTCTCCTGGCAGTATTAATGAGGTAAAGGCTCACCTTCATATTTCTGATGTCTTTGTTTTAGCATACATTGGAAGGAACTACAACAGCTCCTAAAAGTGCTAGAGAGACCTAAACTACTCATGAAAGAGACTACAAACTCAAAATCCACTTACTCTTTCTTTGCCTCCTTAAGAGCTTCTTTGGCAACACCTGAAGATGAGGCAAATCCCTTCACTAATTTACAACATGTTGAGTTTCTTTTAAGGCATCCAGAACTGGAGAATGAACACTCAGAAGTACTGCGTCCTGTTGCCCAGCACCTCTGTTTATCTCTACAGAAGAGTGAAGTGTGGGTAAAGAAAATAATTACTAATACAGGTAATTATATACAAGTGCTAAGATTCAGTAGAGCTGATAATGGCTTTTAGACTCTTAGCCTTCATAGACTGCTGTGGTTTCTCTTTTCATTATGAACTTAACTTTCTTTTTAGTCCCTTGTATTTCTGAAGTATCTCTTGGAGAAGCCAGACAAAATAATGTTGCTGACTACATGTGCCCAGCAACCAATACCTAGCATGCCTGTGATATGTAAAAACTCATTTAACATTAATAGGGCCATAAGTTCTTGGGGAATTTGCCCACACTCTGTAAACTCAGACAAGCAATATGGTTGTAGGTAAAATAATTTCAGGCTGAGGAACTTTGAGAAAGGCTACATCCATTCCTATATATTTATAAAATGTTTAACGTAGGAGCTTACAAATAACTTCAGATACATGTTGTACATCTTAGGAATGACCCACCCATCCTCGCCTTTGCCCATTTTATAACCCGTGACTAGAAAAGATGAAGTTATACCAAACCTTATGCTAGAAAGGCAAAATATAAAATTCGTTTGGGGGGGTTGGGGATTTAACACAATACTTTTAGATCTCATGGTTGTTACATAATGGCAAAGTTGGGAAAGAGTGTTCTCAGCTCTCTGATGTTCAGCTTTCTCCCTCTGTAAAAAGGGATTAATAAAACTTACCTATCCCACAGACATGTTGAGACAATTTTTCTACCACATTTTTAAGTCCATTTCTGAGAGATGTTTTATAAAAGCAGGCTGTTATTAAAAGTACGGTCCTTTTGGAAAAGCAGTTAAAATAATTAGTTGAATATTCTAGTGTATTCCACAGTCTTTTTTTTTTTTTTTTTCCTTACACTGCTGATCTACATTGTGTACTTTAAGACTGACATAGCTACAAAACAAATAACATTTGCCC
The DNA here is from genome assembly GCF_017976375.1 of Cuculus canorus. Classification (NCBI taxonomy): domain Eukaryota; kingdom Metazoa; phylum Chordata; class Aves; order Cuculiformes; family Cuculidae; genus Cuculus; species Cuculus canorus. The sequence goes on from NC_071403.1 coordinate 105,658,818, forward strand.
AAGAACTCTTCTTTCAAACACCACCAAAAAATTGGGCAGATGAAAAAGAAGGAGGTCTTTGCCATCTCTTGGGTCTTTCCTTTCTCATCAGATGAAAGCCTAGAAGACAATAAAACGGAGCAACATAAATCATAGAAATCTGCGTGGCATTGTCTCATTTGATGCTCACTACAGAGAACATACATTTTATGGTTTTCAGTCATGATCTTTGCATGAGTAATGATTCCCTTTGTTACTAAGGATCTCTATTGGTGGCAAATTAATGTACATGGATTCATTAAGCATGTTTTCCTTTGAATGTGTGGTTGTTTTGCTTCCTCCTCCTCAGAATACAAACAAATGCTGCTCTGCATCACTGCAGTGTGAATCAGTAGGGTTCTTTCAATCTTACAGGCACAACCAGAAAACAAACCATGGCACTAATGTTTTTTAAAACAAGTTAAAAATATCACAAAACACACTTCTTCGTCATGCAGGGCTGGATTCTGATCTTAGGAAAACCATGAAGAGGGAGTAGTTTCAAAGAAGCGAAGGAAATTATACTCTCTGTCTCCTAGTAGAAGTGAGGATTTTGGTCCTTTGAGGATATTAAGTACATATGAATCTCCCTCCACTTTGATCTCTTTCCTGCACTGCCCCACTGCCAGCCCAGGCCCCACTGGCTCTCACTTCATGCTTTTCCCAAACCAACAGCTGCCACTCAGCTCTCACCTCTTCTCTAGTATCTTTTCACCCCATTTTTCCCTGGCTGCACACAGACTTCCAATTAGAGGGATATTTATTTGATGTTATATAACTATATTATCTTTCTCCTCTGAAGGAAAGCTAGAAAACATAACTGATATATTTGCCTCTGTCCTCCATGTCAATATTGAAAACATCTCTCAAATAACCTCATAGTGTATATAGCCTAAAGAAACCCCTTCTACGCACTTTTAAGTTACTGTATACCTGACGTGGCTTTTACTTTAAGCCAAGAGACAAAACATGACAATAGGCTGATAATGCACAGTCAAGCATAGCTTTGAATTTCCTGAGTGAACTGTTAGAAGTTCGTGTCAGAAATTCAGTACTTACATAAACAAAAAGGAAAAAAAAAAAAATTAAAAAAACCCCTTCCAGCACATTTCCTATAAATCTTGCAGTACTTGCCCTGAAAATCAGAACAGTCCTTGGGTGAGTTTGTAATTAGAAAGTTTTACAGGTGTGTTTCATTTACTTCAGAGAAAAGAGCAACTCCATCGCATCCCTTCTGGTCTATCAACTGCATAAATATCTGCAATTATATTTTTACTGAAGAAGGCATGCTATGAATCCACTGGAAAAGAGCGATCTCACCCCTAGTCAATGGATTCCCTTGATGCTTACGTAGCGTGCCATTAATATTTTGAAATTATTTGATCTCAGATCTTTTTATGAACAAAAGACAAATGATGTCTCTTTATCAGCATCAGCATGAGACATCAAACTTTTCAAATACAATAATAAAAATTTTCAAATATTATTCCTCCATCCTGTGTTTCTTAGACTATCTTAACAGTGACTGTACAGATGCATCTAAAATTACTAGGGAAAGTCATTTCTTGACTGTCACTTTGCCAAGTTTCACTGTGAAATGTGTTTTCATAACTCCGTTATGAAACTCTGGAAGTTGGAATCAAAGATTAAAAGTAAATTAAGAGGGATGTTGATCTCTAGTCACAGTGCAGCAAAGCAGTTCACTGTGGTTATAGTTCATCTGATTCTCCTTGTTTGGGGCCTAGACAAATGCATTAGCTGAAAAACTACGCCAGCAGCAATAAGGAAGATTTCTTGGGAGAGCAGAGCATCCGTGTGTGCCTGCCTTTGCTTTGCAGCTGCCTGCAAGCTGAAGCGAGAATTTTGAAAAGCAGCAACTGCAATTTCTTGATAGTGCTCTGTGGCACAGGCATTGTTTTTTCACATTAAATTCAGTTTGAGGTAAGGCACTGAAGAGTCGGCAACCATGATACTGAGCGTTAAGTCCTACGTGTGGCTTTAAGAAAGTCACCGTCAATTTCTTTTTTTCAGGAAGGCTTATACATATCAGCAAAAAGGAAACTCTTTCACTTTGAAAACTTCCAAGCCACTGTTTTCCTAAATCCTATTATTTTTAACTTTATGCTCCCAAACCAGTTTGTTGGCTTAAAATGTGATTAACTTGTCACAATGAGATGCACAAGCAATTATGAAAAATTTACTGTTTCTTGCTATATACCATTGCTTCATTAGTCCTAGCTGTTGAACTTGGTCAGACCTGGTGGAGTGAACAGATTTTCCAGCAGGTAATTTACTTCAAGAAAAAGTCTGGAATAATTCTAGCTGGCTGTTACACTGGGAATGAGTCTCCTTCCATTAATTAATCACTTCGGGGAGAATTTTTCTTTCTGAATAAACTCATTATTTTTAAACTTATGACATTTAGCTGTATAAATAAGCTCTAGAGCTGTGATTTAGAACGTGTGCTAACTGCAGACATGGTGTGCCATGGATAGCAGAGCCTCCTCTGCATTTTCTGGAGTGACTTCATCTTGTGATTACAAAGAAATGGGAGCAGGGAAGTGAACTGACTTGTGATTTCACCCACTTATTACCAGGATATATTTACATGCATGACGGTTCCACTTAAAGATGCATGTAAGGACGTAAGGAACGTCTCAGCCGTGTACTCAGAGAGGACCAAAGTGTACCCAAAGAAAAAAGAAGCATGCCCAAAGAAGACAAACCCCAACCAAATCCAAAACAAGGTGTATCAAAGTAATCTTGTTAAGACAGAAATGTTCCTTCAGGTTCAATTGGACTAGTCCAGTGAAAGTCATTCAAAGCTTATTTCATTTTAAAAGCTGGTTTTCACAGTATGAGGCTTTTGCAGATGTTCTCTTCCAATTCTGGTTTTACCATATGAGGATATTGCTGCCCACATTGTTAACAGGAGGTTACAATGACCCAACTAATTTTATCTCAAGTAAATCGAGATTTCTCATCAGCAGAGCTGGGTGGAAGTCTGCTTCCAATGGAGAAGCTGATTTTTTAAAAAATCATCCTGATAATAAAACAGCGACTGAGTGTCTGAGAACACTTTCTGGCTACAGCTCTTAAAAGAAAACAAAAAAAATTTTTTTTAATATACTAAACTTATAAATGTGCAACTTATTCCTCTATCTGACTAAGGTATTAGTCCTAGTGCTCCTTGCCACAAAATGCTATGGCAGCAAGAAGTTTACATTAAGTTCCAAAGATTAAATACATTGATGGAGGATAGATCCTATGTTTACTGGACCACAATGGTCCAGATGCTGAGGTTAGAGCCTCTGATTGCTGAAAAGATGTACATTAATGCACTCTCTTTAAGCATTCCCTACTAGACACAGTCACCTAAGGGGCATTACCCTGACCCAGAAAGGGAATTTTTTCCTGCCAGAGTTTCTCTGCATTAGTTATTCAGAAGAACCAGTAAGTGTACACTGGCTTCAGACTCAATCCAGACCACCTGGCTTTTGTCTTTCTCTCTGTTTTTTCCCAGTCTTCTTACAAAAGAAGATATATCCAAACAGCCCCCCGCACACATCCAGGCTGAAGTCTACTCAAAGAAACCCTGCTCAAAAAAAACCCAAACCAGTCCCTGCCACTTCTATCAGAGAAGAAACACCATCAGTCATAGACCTATGAGTACTTCATTAGAAGCTATTCAAGTATTTCCCATGCCTGGTACACTAGCCCACAGCAGACAGTCATGCACATGGTTGGCAACACGTTCAGACCCTTTATGGACTAGCAGACAGGTAAAGCGCTTGACCCACTGGCTGCAAGTAGGCATGAAGCCATTAAAAATAAAAAGTCTTGGCCTCCTTAGATATTAATGATGCTCCAGAGTGTACAAACATTAGAACTAACATTAACATAATTAATTATTTTTAGGGGTTCCAACGTGAAGCAGTGTTTTTCTTGTTACACCATCCCTCCTACATTCAGTTACATACAAGGTATTAAACTGGGCGCAAGCCAGTAACAACAGAGCTGTCCTTCCTGGCAGTCCCAGCAGCCTGTTCCATCAGTTCCCACAATCTTATTGAGCAACACATATAGAAAGGGAGCTGCAGCTGTAGCTCTGGCTGCCCTTCACTCAGAAGGCAAGCATTCCCCATTTCAAAACATCCAGTGCTTTATTAAAGCAGTAACTAAAAGAAAAAGAAAAAAAAAAAAAAAACCAACAAGAAGAGGAAAAAAGAGAAGGAATCCAAAATTCATTAAACTTCTTTCAGTCACTGGGAAAGCTCCAGTCTGCATGATGACTACAAAAGCATTGCATCTAACAGCCTTGCCAGGCAATCTGAACGTGTCTGTAAAAGACCAATATTCAACCTTTCTTACATGAGCTATCGAAGTGAAACTAAATCACTTCACTTCATCAAAGTGAAACTAAAATTATACCTTAAGAAACAGGTATACATATGCAAATGAGGCAAGCAGGGCACATTATTTTTAGTTGCAGGGATGAGGAAAACAGTGAAAAATAGAAGGATGAAGGAAGGAAAAATGTTTTTTTTAAGTTTGGCTCAGGCTTCTGAAGTTTCAGCTACATTGGCAGCATTTGGATACGACACATCTCGTAATGACATTCAAGGATTCTCTTGGACTGAACTGTATATGTAATTATATCATATTTTTTTTTAAATGAGCTACAAAAGAGTGATTGAATTTTCCCCAAACTCGAAAATTAATTGTGAACCACTTTATTGGGTGAGCCCACAGGACAAGGATGATCACAAAACCCTGCTTCCTCAGCAAAATCCAATGTACATCAACACAAATTTTCTCATTAAGTCCAAATGCTTTTCAGCTGAACCCACACAGAACTTTCAAATTACTTATGACAAAATCTGGATCAACAATGAGCTGATTTTCTCTTTCTTAAATTATGGAAATAATCTGCCCAAACACAATCATCATTCATCTTCACTAATACCGTGCAATAATTTGCCACTTGTAGGACCTCTAATCAGAACCTTTAGTCTGGGACCTCAGACCCAAAGTTAGCCAAGTTTCTATTCTCGGCGTTGTAGCAGCAAAACAGCTTCCCATAACACTGGATGATGGAAGAAGAAATCTAATTTATCTTGCAGGTACACTGAACTTTTTGCAGAACATAGAAGTCACAAATACATCTCTGCCCAAAGAGAAGTCTTTATTTCAGCAGGGTTATGCTTGTTGTTGTATGCTTTTCCTAGAAGCTGATTGGTAAAAGTACTCACCCATACAGCTTTAACTCTGTCCTCAACACGTGGACAACCACACAAACATGGTCCAAATAGTGTCAGGAATCAGCAAGGTTTTCCCAGCACTTCTTTCGACATAGTAGACCATGACTGTGGATGCCAGAACTGCTCTCATCCTTTTGGCACGTTTTGCTCCAAAATTTCAATCTTTTACCTTGGCTAAGACATATCCATCCGTGACAGCACTGGATTCAGGTCTTAGAAGCTGGACATTTTTGCTAGAATTTGATTTAAGCTAGATTTGTCCTAGTGAGCTCTTTATCATAAATAACACAAGGCTGCCTTCTCAAAAAGATGTGGCAAAATAGTTTTTGCCAGAGACAAAAGGTCAGCTGTGAAATGTAAGCTGTTTTTCATAGCAAAACAATTTCTTTTTTGCTAATATTCAGAAGGAAAGGAAGAAAAAGACTCAAGGATACCACTCAATCCACTCCCCTGATGATCACCCAAACTAAATTGGAAGCAAAGGATAGCCTGTCTCACAATATCAGAATTTTCTGAACATTATTCTCATTGTTTTGATGAATAGGGTGGTGGTGGGGTTCTCTTTTCCTTTTCATAAATCTTTCCCCAAAAGGAATAATTTCCCAAAGGAATTATTTAATCATAAATTGCACCTAGTAACTCACCAGTTTGTAATGAAAAATCAGCTCTCTGGTCCCAGCAGGGAACCGAAACTAGAGAGTTTTTTCTATTACTATTTAGCCCATCCTGGGGTGTGACTCATTAGTGCCTTCATGCCTCATTGGGATGTTTTGGTCAGTCTTTTAATTTTAAGAATCCTTGATCCATTTTTCTTTTGCTTTCAGGGCACACACTGTATTTTCTTGCTGCTTCTAGCACTAAATGCTGGAGGTGCTTCAGGTTGAAGATTGCACTTAAGGGGGAAAAAGTGTGACTGAAGCAAAATGGACCTTTCATGAGCTTTTACTCCAGGGAATAAAAACTTTCATTAAAGCAGAAATTTGAATTTCTGAGTAGCTGCCGTCCCATAGGTGCAAGTGGATTCAGAAGAGCAGGATGGTCCTGCTGCAGAAGGTCTGGAGTACTCACAGGCTGCGACCCTGACCATGAAAAAACACCCCAAGTCATGTTTGCAGAACAAAAACATGGACAGGCTGGATCTCTCAAACAAGAACAGGTTTCGCTGAAGTGCAACGTGTGCAGAAGAGTCTGGGGGGGTGAGATAAGGCCATTGTGTTTATTGCCTTTGAAGGGCTTTTGATGGGTTTTCAACTCAGGGTTTGAAAGATTTCAGCCACAGCTGGCAAGTTCCCAGGAAAAAACAAACATGACCAATGGATGTTAGTACAAACAGGTCCTCTCCTCAGCCAAAACAAACCAGCAAGCAAATAACATGGGTGAAACAGGAAAGTTTGAGAATGAAATCAGAGGCAGGAGTTGCTAGGGAATGGAAAAGTGACAGCTGAAAGCCAAGTCAACTCCCTGAAATAAAGTAAATGGCCTCCATTATGTGACTATTCATCCCAAATCTATCTAAGCATCCTATTTAAGGTGTATCTTCTGAAACCTGGTGGGTTCACAGCCTGGGTAACAACTTTGATGACGATTCTTGCAGCTCCATGGGCCTTTTGTATTGTGTTGCCTTTTTCTGTGTGGGACAGAGTAAGTGTAAGCAGGATCTGGGTATGAAGGAGTACAAAGAGGGGAAAGTGAGTAGCAGATTTTTGATAGCTTGGAGAGAAGCAGGAAATGTGATGGTCAGAGGAAAGAAAGGTTTGAAGTGGAAGAAAAAAGAAGGCAGAAGAAGGATGGACTCTTGGACACCAAGATCACCCCAAAACATGCCCTTACAAGATTCACAGGTGCTGGTTGAGGGCGTGACAGCTGAGAGCCATGCTGGTGTACATGTGTCTGGAGGTGGATCAACCCAAGATACACCAGTGCTGGAGAGGAGCATTCCCCCGAGTGGGCCTGTGCAGACTCAAAGACAAATGCCAAGACTGCCTTGGGTTTTCTGACTGAATTGAGGGCTCAGAGTTGCAGGGAAATTCTGTTCCTAAGCTGCTCCAGCCACAAACCTTAATAGCACTTGTTGTGTGCATTTCCTCTACCATGTTTATCAGCCTGAAAAATTAAGAGACAAGGAAAACAAGCAATGCCATGCTATGCTCCACTGGGTCTTCACCCTTAACATGGAATGCCACCAATGTCAGCTACAATGATCACAGGAAAGAAAATTTGGGCAGCTGATATTTCCACTACAACCAGGCTGCCCACTAAAAATATTGCCTCTGATAACACAAGAGTATTTTACTTGAACTCAACAGAGTTGGAAATAGATCAATCCTTCAGGAAACAAAACTACCACAAAAGAGGAGGGGGAGGAAATGAGTTGCCTCTCTGCTCTAGCTGGATTTTAACTCTTGGATGTTTTCAGGTGCTCCAGAATAAACACGGCTGTAACCAATTTCTTTCATATCATGGAGACCAGTACTCAGTGATTGCTGCTCTCATTTTATTCCTTTTGCCAGGCTGTAACCACTTGGTTTGAATCAACACTGATGGCTCTGTCAGTCTGATTTGTTTTTTTTTTTTTTTTTTTAATATTTTCAGCAAAATAGTTGGACTAGTTCCAAAGCAGAAGCTGTTGTTTGCAATTTTATGCTTTTAAGATCCTTGCAGAAGCAAGTCTGAACCGCATGTTCTGGAGCAAAGACTGATATTTGTCACTGACATGACCTTTGCATCTAAAGAATAAAAACCTCATATTAGAAACATCCCTAACTATGATTCTTTGGGGGGGAGAAAAGGAATCTACAAACCAAAAATTCTCCTTTAACAGCCCACACATGCTCCATAGAATCTTCTAGCACAAATTCAAGTCCCAAAACTTCCCCATGTTTTGCACATTCCTGCTTTTCCTCATGCTCTGGTGGAAAACCACAGAGAACCCTGGGAGAGCTGTGGCCAGCAGACAGCTAGGTGGAAAAGAAGGAAAGAGAGAGAGGGAAGAGATTTTGCTTCTCAGAAGAAAACATTGTGCTACACACACACTACAGAAATGCACTACATGTGTATTCTCACGAGCTTTTATAATACAAGCGCAGATGTAAAGCCAGTACCATGATCACAATACCAAGCAATCAAAAGTGATTAACTCTCCCTAGTTCCATGACACATTTCCAGCAACAGGATTTAAGCAGGCAGCAACTGAGAGGAAAACAGGGGTCAGTTGTTCAGACATGAGAAAACAGGCTACAGAGATATGTGTGCATGTGTGATCTGAAGTTAGAGAGAATATCTGGAAGAAAACAAAAGAAATAACTTTTAGTACTTCAGGTTTTTCAGATATGATAGGAATGTTAACTGATGAGATTACCTTGAAGACAAATTCCAGATTATAATGGTCTAAGTAAATAAATGAGCACAGAGAGACATTTAGCAAGCAAAATGAGAAACGAATTTGCTCTGGAGAAGGACTCTGTTGGACATGAAGTCTCCACTTACTCTGGTGTGCATTTTCAGACACATGCTTCAGGGAATCTGCTAAAAGGTTGAGCACAAAAGTGGGAGGTTACCGGGCCATAGGTCAGGCTCCTTTGCCAGCCAGTGAAACAAGCAGGTTTCACATTTTGCTTTTAGAGTAAGCAGAAGGTCCTGGACAAGGAGGTTGAAGAACCTTTGAACTCCCATACCAGTACAGAAAAATGACTCATTTAGTCTGCTATCCCAGGAACATCTATCCTGAACTCTGTTTTAAGGGAATTTTACATCATTAATCCTGGATTAACTTTTTTGCCCCTCAACAGCTGCAGAAGGAAAGTTCTGATCTTGGTGTAACTGATGCAGTGTAAAGCATTACCGCTCTCCAAGCCCCATCACCAGTGAGCTCCTGTATCACACCAGTGGTTTTTCCCCATGATAAAACTCTCTTTCTCCTCCCCTTTCCCTAACCTAATAGCGACCTATATATTAAATTAACTTCACTAGAGTATAACTGATCACTTTGCAAACCAAGAGAGGCATGTGCAAGTCAGAAGAAAGGAAGAACAGTATTTATGGGATGGTAATCAACACAAATAGGAAGAAAAGATAGATTCATCTGTAAAAATACAATGTGCTTGGAGCTGAAATCAGTAAAAACGTCTGCTTTGATTTACTCTTGCTTCTTGTATGGTTTCACATATAAAAGTCCGTTTCCTTTGCGGAGACAACTTTATGCAGAGGCATCTGCAAAAAAGTATTTAATTCTGTGCACGTTTTAAGATGGCTATGAAAGAAGATGGAGTAAACGAGAACAGCCTAGTAGGAACTATAGATTTGTCCAGAGTATAATAGACAGACCTGTGTAATAACTGATTTGTCAGCTTGACAACTCTCCTGGAAAAATAGAATAGGCGAAAGATTTATTCCAGGTTGACTGAAACTTATTTTCATTTTTTCCTGCCAAAATGGAAAGAAAATAAAAAATATCTGAAAAACGTGAGAATTGCAGTCTGGAATAGAAGCCTGGAGCTGACTTCCAAACTGTGGCTGCTGAGTAGAGCTCCTGCTCTGCCAGTTTTTGGCTCCTTGCCTAATGAACACAAGAAAAAATTTATATGGAGACCCAAAGCTAATCCAAGTCATATTTTAAGCATTTGATCAGCAACTAAATTTTGACTTCTCAAGAACTGACAACTAATTCACGCTCTGTCCCAACAAACTCAGTGTTATTGAAAACATTCTAGATCCACAATACGAATAATGACACCAGCATGGTTTCTGTCGTGCCAAGAGTTATATTAAAAAGAAACCCATGCTTAACTAGAAACAAGAAACATATGTAGGCGATTTAGACACACACAATTGCTTAGGGGAGGTTTGTTTTGTTTTGTGATGTCTTCCATTATGAATCCACAAGAGATCAATGCAAGTATGAAAATCATCATAGTGAAATATTTAACTTCCCATCTCGTTCAGGCAACAATCATGACAAGATTCTGCCACATGCAATCTCTGTGAAGAAACCAAATGGTGAGCAGTCACTACTTTGCTCATCAGACTGCAACCTTCTCCACTGAATCCAAGTATTAGCAGAGACAAATGAGAATGATGCACATGGTCATAAAAGCCAAGCCCAAGGACAGAACATTAAAATTAAAGATTATCTTGTTTTACTAAGTGCAGTCATTTGTAATTCTACTGGTCTTCTCACTTGATGATCAAAACCTTATTACAAGCATTAGTAAGTGAAGTCAGAGCACTCCTGTGTGAAAGTAATCATAAAATCCTATTTCTCACTCCTGCAGTCAAGAATATCAAAAGAAGAAAAACAAACTCTAAAATTACTGTGTCTCAACTTCAGTGACTCATGAGCTACTTCCAAAAAGAGACAACAAAACAAAGATAAGCATGTTCCGCTATTTTAGCGCAATTTACCTCTTCCATGGTCTTAAAAATGACACCATAGTGTGCAGTTTTGAACTGGAAAATGAAAGCATCTACTCCTACACTGAATGTCTCACTCTTACCAGAGTTTTTCTCATTGAATGACCTGCCCTTACTAGAGTTTTGCTTGCCTCTCCCAAGTTCCGTCAAGGGCTGAGCCCTAGACAAGGAATTGCTGATATCCTTGCTCACATTCCTTCTCGTCCCTAGTTCTTTATCCACTTGTGTCCATCTGCCGTGTACTGAAACAATTGTCCAGGCTGGTCTAGAATAATTAGATTACAGGACTGCAAATGGGCACACAAGAAAATGAAAGCTTGGATTTCTATTTAGTATTATAAAATCCAAAATTGAACAAGAGCAGTTTGAAGGAATTAAGCACTTTTAAGCATGAATTACTGAACAAAACCTCATTTGTACCAGCCTAATCTTCTAGGAAAGTGGTTTTCCCCCTGTACTCAGGACTGGTGAGGCCACACCTCAAATACCGTGTTCAGTTTTGGGTCCCTCACTACAAGAAAGACATTGAGGTGCTGGAGCATTTGCGAAGAGGATAATGAAGGGCCCGGAGCACAAGTCTTATGAGCAGGAGCTGAGAGAATTGGGGTTTGCGTAGTCTGGAGAAAAGAAGACTGAGAGGATCCTTACTGCTCTCTGCAACCACCTGAAAGGAGGCTGTGCTGAGGCGAGTGTTGGTCTCTTCTCCCAAGCAAAAAGAAATAGGATGAGAGCAAATGGCCTCAAGTTGCACCAGGGGTGGTCTAAATTAGATATTAGGAAAAATTTCTTCACTGAAAGGGTTACCAGGCTGTGGAACAGGCTGCCCAGGGAAGTGCTTGAGTCACCACCCGTGGAGGTATTTAAAAGATGTGTGACTGTGGTGTTTAGGAGCATAGTTTAGTGGTGGCTTGGAAGTCTGAGGTTAGTGATTGCATTGGTGATCGCAAAGGTCCTTTTCAACCTAAATGATTCTATGATTTTAATCACTTCCTACTAATAAAGGCTTTCAATATTAATTCTAAAGCATGATTTGCCTTTTAAAGGATGGATCTGTAGCACATGAGCAGTAGATGGCATGCATGTAAATAAGCCTGTTTATACTGATATATGTCTTTTAGCACACGCATGCTTTTATGAAATTAATGACAGTGAGAATGGAACAGTCTGACACCAGCGTGCAAACCAGCATCACACTGACACGGCAACAGCTTTACACCTCCACATGGACAGCAGACCAATAGTATTACCCCACCTGGCAGTCTGAAAAGTGACAGCTTTGGTCTGATAAGGGTCTGCTTGTACACATGCATGAAGAAGCATTTTTGCTTCGGTAACAAAAGCTGGGTCTGATGCTCTTCGTTCTGTCAAGCACCGCAGAGGAGCTGTGAGCCCAGGCTCAGAGCTAGAGACTAAAGTCTCTCTCTGAAAGCACAGACAAAGTTACAGGTAGCCATTTAAAAACATAACAGCTTTTCCACTTATATGCAGGACATAATCAACATGACAAACATCGGGCAGGGTGCAGGATGCCCTGCCTGAAAGTCTCTGCCAGATTGCCTGGTAAATGTCTGTCCTTGCTCCCTCCCCTGAGCAGAGAGTGCATTCCTGAAATGGCAAAACCAGCATCCCTGATCAGGCACTGGTACCATCAGCATTATTTGTGACAGTCGCAGGCCCCCCTGGCCAGATTACTCAAGTACCAAGGAGAAAAAGACAGCATCTCTCGCCTGGATTGCATATGGCACTGACTTGGCCCTGCATGTGCTCTTGGCTGTCATAAAGTTCGCAGAGGACTAGAGGCAAACTGTAGGGCTATTTTAGTCTGAACATGCATTTTTTTAAAAACTTTTGGCCCTTTTTTGCTACCACTGAGCTTTTCCTTATTGTAGGACTGGCAGCTTTAAGCATTTCCTGTTCTGCAGGGCAGCATCTGGACATCCTCTACTACGCTCTTACCTCCTACTTCTCTTGTATAATGGGCTTTCCCTTTCTTCTGAGTAAAGCCCAGTGCTATGGATTCTTTATTCCAGAGGGATGGAGGCTTCTCCACCTTCTCTTACCTTGGTCTTTTCATAGCAGATTCATCACCAGTAAAAGTGGAGGAGAGAGTGGAGCAGTACAGCAGGTGCAACAAGGGCATCAAGCCCTCCATGGCCTTCCATTCAATACAATTTCTTCCTCTGTCATTATGCTGCTTTCAGTCCCTCTGGGTGCTTTCCCCAGTCCCTCTCTTCACCTTCACAGCAAGGGTAGAGACCTCCTTTAGGACAGGAAGGCTCTGTCCTGGGATCCTGGGGACAGGAGGAGAAACCAGAGACAGAAAATAGCAAAAGGTATCCAGGAATCTGCTAAGTTTCAAAGGAAACAAATAACAAATGGCAAAGGCTTTATAAATAGCAATACGACTGGACAGATTTGCCTGGTTTGTTAATATTGGTGGTAAATAACCCCGGAAAAGAAGAGTGTAGGTATGAAGACTATCATAAGCCAAATACAGAAAGATGTAAGAGAATATTTGATAACCTGTCCCTTTTCCCTTTCTTCAAGCACAGCCTAATGGCAAAGATTTAAAGACTCACTTAAAATAGAGATCACAAATTGGTTAGCTTTGCAGAAACGCAAAAGCAGCACACAGTAAACCAGAGAAAATTTCTATATTGTGTATAGGCAACAGCAGGCAAGGCTGTTGGCTGGAGGGAAGCGAAGTCCCAGGTGCTGCCAGAGAGATAACAGGATAAGGGCACACAAGGGGAAACTGTTTGAAGGACCAGAAAAATAAGAGCACAAAAAAACTTCTCCCAGTAGCCTTCTCCTGTGCTTCCCATCTCCACTGATGATAGCCAGATTTATGCTTCTGCTGAGTTGAAGAGGCCAAGCTGCCATCTGAACTGTTTCCAGAAGAAAATGCAGATGCTGGAGGACTTGTTTTAAAAAAATAAATAATTCGTTAACTTTGACTAATGCAACCAGATAGGTGGTGCAGCAAGCCTTTTGTTTGCAATTAATATGACGTGGCACCTGTTTAAATTGACTTACATCAGGATTCAAATCCTCACGTAATGCTAAACTAACTGCATTCTAAATGTAATGCTTAGAGCCAAATTTTCCACACTAGATAAAGCTAAAAGTGTGTGTGTGGGGGGGAAATCTGCATTGTTCCTATGAGTAACTGTATGTTTCCATCCTCTCCAAACAAGACTATGGCTGGAGGGGCACAGCCTGAATCCCACTTCAGCCCGATTACAAAATGGGGCTTTCAGCAACCAGGAGCACTGGGCATATTCATAGGCCGATTTTTACAAAAATCTTTTGTGAACCTTGACACTACCTGTATTTTGATGTCTTTAGGTCCTTCTTGTGCCTGAGCTGTCCTGTTCACTCTGAATTCACTTGTTGGCCAGTTAAGCAAAAGCAGGAGAGTACACCATGCTCCTTCTCTGCAAAAAGAGAAAGTACGCTCACAGTTTCTCCAGTATAAGAGAGGTAGTGGAATTCAGTGCAGGAGTATGCTGCTAATACCAAATACCCAATTGACAGTGAAATTTCTGTGCCTGAACTATTTTTTTTTTATTAAGAAGTGGAGAACACAATGTCATCATTTCCAGCATCCACTTAAATGCACAGCACACAAATTTCTCAATAAACAATAAAGCTCTTTCCTGTCTAGAACTCTGTGACCTGACTGAAAAATACCTTTCTCGGGCACATCTCTATGCCTGTTCTCCTTTTGCACTTCCCAAGCTCAAAAAAGCTCTGTCCAGTTCCTTGTGCATGTTGTATGACAGGTGTTTGCGGCGAAAGCCAAAATGACCTCATATGTGCCAGTTCTTCCAATGACCACTCACATTGTGTCAGCTTCAGATGGTGTTGAGTTATCTATTCTGCTAAACCACAGATGGACAGAGCACACCTGCAGTCATTAATGAGTTTGCTTCTTGATTATCTTAGAGCAGCTTTGGTTCATCCATATCTGGTGCTTGTGTCTAGGATAACCTTAGGATTTTAAGCAAATGCCTCTTAAACTAACTCTTTAGGTTGCAGCTGATAAGTGCCATTGCATAGGAGATCATGAGACATCACATTTCAAAGATTAACATTTCACTCTGGATTTGCATTATGTTTTATTGCAGAAGTGCTTAGACTCACGTACAATTTTCCTGCATGAGCTCTCTGAAGAGCCAAGGCAAAATTTGATATTCAGAATCCTAATGAGTTAGCTTTCCACATTTTAACATTAATGACAAGTTTGAAAAGGTCAAGGCAAGGCAGAATGTTAGGAAATAATTGTTTAAAATAATCTGGGGATTATTGTGTTTCATTTGTGTGAGATGAGTAGGCAAGAATCTTGATTTTTACCTGATCTTCATTTCAATGTTTTCATCTTACTATCTTCCATTCAGCTGCTATAAGTGTTATGTATACATTTACACATACACTTTCTTCCAACAAAATTTATGGTGAGGGCATTTTTAATTTGCTTTTATTGGTGTTCCAATCTGAAGCCTGTAAATCAGTGTCCTGGGAAAAGATCCAATTCACAGTCTCTGCATTGATGCTGTCC
The DNA here is from genome assembly GCF_017976375.1 of Cuculus canorus. Taxonomy (NCBI): domain Eukaryota; kingdom Metazoa; phylum Chordata; class Aves; order Cuculiformes; family Cuculidae; genus Cuculus; species Cuculus canorus. The sequence goes on from NC_071403.1 coordinate 105,674,067, forward strand.
CTGCTTCTGATTCTGACAGGATGTCAATTACTTTAAGTCTTCAAATACTCAGTACTTGCACAGGGATTTTAAATGGATACTCTAAGATACAGTTCACTGCACAGTATGTCACACCAATTTTGTCAGCAGTTACTTCTACAGTCAGGCAAAACGCTGACTAAAGTATCTAAGGTCCATTTCATAGAAACTTGAAGTCCTTTTTTACTCTTGGGCTTGAATGGATGAATTCTACCTCTGGCATAGCCTGGCACGACTGGGCATCCCCACATTAAGCCTTTCTGTACTAGAAAGGATGCAGCCTACTTTTCTCCTCAGGACTCATCACTGCGGTGTCATAAAACCATAGAATAGTTTGGATTGGAAGGGACCTTAAAGACCAGCCAGTTCCAACCTGACCTGCCATGGGTAGGGACACCTCCCACTAGATCAGGCTGCCCAAAGCCCCATCCAACCTGGCCTTGAGCACCTCCAGGAATGGGGCAGCCACAACTTCTCTGGGCTGTTCCAGTGCCTCATCACTCTCATGGGGAAGAAATTCTCACTTATGTCTCCTTTAAATCTGCCCCTCTCCAGTTTATAGCCATTGCCCCCGGTCCTATCACTACAAGCCTTTGTAAACAGTCCCTCCCCAGCTCTCTTGTAGCCCCCTTCAGGTACTGTAAGGGCACTTTAAGTTGTCCTCAGAGCCTTCTCATCTCCAGGCAGAACAATCCCAACTCTCTCAGCCCATCCATGTATGGGAGGTGTTCCAGCCCTCTGATTATTTTTGTAGCCTTGTTATGTTGAAGATCCCAGAACTGGACACAATACTCCAGATGAAGTCTCACAAGAGAGGATTAGAGGGGCAGAATCACCTCCCTCAACCTGCTGGCCACGCTTCTTTTGATGCAGCCCAGGATATGGTTGGCCTTCTAGGCTGTGGGCGCACATTGCCAGCTCATGTCAAGCTTCTCATGAACCAGCACCCCCAAGTCCTTCTCTGCAGGGCTGCTTTCAATCACATCATCCCCCATCCTATACTGAAAATGGAGATTGTCCCGACCTAGGTGTAGGACCTTGCACTTGGCCTTGTTGAACCTCATAGGGTTCTCACAGGCCTACTTCTCCAGCCTGTCCAGGTCCCTCTGGATGACATCCCATCCCTCAGGCATGACAACTGCACCACTCAGCTTGGTGTCATCTGCAAACTTGCTGAGGGGGCACTCAATCTCGCTGTCTATATCATTGGTGAAGATATTGAACAGCACTGGTTCCAGTAGAGAACCCTGAGGGTTACCACTTGTCACAGATCTCCAACTGGGCACTGAGCCATTGACCACTACTCTCTGAATACGATCATCCAACCAGTTTCTTAACTACCAAACAGTCCACCCATCAAATCCATATCTCTCCAATTCAGAGAAAAGGATGTTGTGGAGGACAGTGTCAAAGGCTTTACAGACGTCCAGACAGATCACATCTGTTGTTTTTTTCATGTCTACTGCTGTAGTTACAGAATTCTATGGGGCAGAATCATTTACCTTGATTATTTTCTTTTAGGAAAGGACAGTCAGGGAAAGGTAAAACAACAGAAGTAAACCAATGAAAGAATAACTACATTTATCTTTAGTTAAAAAACCTGTAGACCCAAAATATTATGGAATGCCCAGCCAATGCTCCTTTGGAGCTGCAAAAAAAGGAAGTCCATACATGAGGGCCATTAAGAGGATCAATAACAACGCATAGGGAGTAGAATGGAGTTAGTCATCACTTTGTTGAAACGTTTTTATGCTTTTCTCTAAGGCTTATAAGAGATATCAATTTTGCTGGTACTGAAGACCATGCAGAGAACATCTGCATTATGAAAGATTTTACAATAAGAAACCTGAAAAAAAAAATACCTTCTCATCACTTATCACAGGCAGGGAACAACTTAACTCCGGTAAAATACATGGACAGAAGCATTTGTGCATTTCATCACATCCATCAGCTGTATATTGCTCTAGCCAGGGAAGCCTCTAGTCTTTCACTGTGTTCATTTTATTTGGTATAGAGTCGCTTTATGTTGTACCCTTTGTTTTCATCACCTTTCCTTATCAGACGAAATTAAAGCAAAGCAACAGGCACATAGATACTAAATAGCACGACTGAGCTGGACATCCAAAGGACTCAGGCCTTCTGATGATGCTCTTTTCATTTAACTGGTTTGTTTGAAGATGCAGCCACCCTAGAAGTCCCTGGTTTCATCATGGGTTTACTTGGAGCCTTTGCCTTTATACAGTCCTAAGTGGGACCCAAACAATGTGATGCTACAGGAAATAATATTTGCAGTTCACAGCTTTCCCACCATATTCACAAGACCTGATCAGTTTGGTAACTCCAGATGGCTATGGCACTGGGCTTTGAAGGGAGAAGCTGGTTCTCTGACCTGGGAAAACATTGTCCAGCAAGAACCTCTCTGGGAGTCTCAGAGGCCAGGCACAATACTGGGTGGCTGATGCAGGTCTCATTCCGAATTACAGGATTCTCCTTCCTCACTACCCATAAGGCTCTGGGGTTGGAATTGAAAGCCTCGTTTTTGTTTCCTTGCCATAGGGGAATTTTTTAGAACTATTTTTGGCCAGATTCCAGCAAATTAATCCTATAATGGCACTAGCTACTTTAGATAGGAAAGAAACATCCCTGTGGTTACTCAGCTTCCTAAATTCTCCTGGACTGTGGCTGGGAGCAACTGCAGAGGCATCCATTTGTCCCTAGCAGTTATCTCCTCATCTGCAATTACAAGCCATTTTTAGAAGTTTTCTATACAAATGCAAATGAAGAAATCAAAAAAACCCAAAGCAAATCAACATTAACCCATTTTACCTATACTTATCTGTTTACAGCATCCCTAAATATATTCACAATGTGGGACAGGTAAGTTATGACCAAGTTTGACACACCCCTGGAGACTCACAAGATGAGAATATGGAGAAGTAGTAGTACCATTTTTCAGGTAGACTCAAGCAACACCAGACACTTTGCTGCTGTGCCTTGAGGTAGAGCCATTGATTTCAGTCAGTAGCATTCAGCCAACAGACACAGTGTCATTAGTGTTGCCGCTAGTGTCCAGTCCATGAGCCATCTGCTATTACCCCTCAGGCCTCCACCGAGCTGAAAACAGGTATAAAGGTATGGAGAAAGCAATATGGGAAAACAGATAGAAAAATATTACACATGAATATATATTTGAATTATATTACACATGCTCCTGAGACTTCAGAGTGCCTTAGCAAAATTTGGCTGGGTAGGTCTCTGACCCCAGCGATAGCCCTTCAGTATCAGCTCATTACACTGCAGACTCTTGTGCATTTATATAATCATTCTAAGTTGAACAGAACCCTAACAGACATGAAAAAGCCCTTGATAATTCAAGTGCACATGATGTTCCACAGCCCATCACCTTCCAGTCATGCACTGCCCATCCTGTCAACTTTAGGCATAGTTTCCAGCCCTTTCTTATGAGTCCCATGCTTCTTCGTTTTTCAGCATACTGCTCACATTAGTTTTATAAGAGCTCTGCATAGGTCTGAAAGCTGGTCTGAGTTGAATAACTTACATAAATAGGGCCAACAGCACATGCAGCTCTATTTTCTTTAAAGCTCAAAAGTGTGTTTCTGCATCTGTTTGTACTATCCGTTTCTTTATTTGCTACACTTAAAGCAACTAGTGAGAATTCCTGAGCCTCAGCTCTGCCATATTGACTGCAGAACTGGTCTAAATTGACTTTACCAGCTTGCTCTATTGCCTGGCCATGAAGGTCTGTTTACCTGCTCAGGCATCCAGTCTGCAGCCTTGATACTTTGCTCCTTATTGTTTTCACTTATACAATCTATAACATCACGGGTGTGAATAAAAGAAGCTGTTTCAAAGAGACTTTTGAAGTAGCTAAAATATATCTTACAAGCACAAAGGTTTTTTTGTGGGAGGAAAAAACCAAGAAACTTGAACAGACATTTAGCAGTCTTCTGTCAACTAACCAAGCACTGGCACAGTGCGTAAAAAGAATACCCATCTAAGCTGAATTTAATTTATTTGGTGAGCTTTGTTTTTACTAAAGAGTAAAAGGGGAATCTGAGAAAGAGTTAAGAATTTCCTCTCGTCTGATTACTGCTGACCTTCCATTAGTCACCAAAAATGAAATGGCTTGTAATGGGATCTGGTGGTTTCTATGGCTCTTTCTTTTCTAAGCCATTTTTATGAGGCTGCAACTTGATGACTCTGATGAATCACATCTCATGAAAAAAAAATATGCAGATTTGAGAGCAGTCAATTCCAGACTCTGGGAGATATGTAAAGGGTCCCCCAGGGTCTCCCTCATGGAGGAATGCTGCTAAGGCTGGGGAGCAGATCCACCCTGGTCTCAGAAAGCTTGTCCAGAGCTGCTGGCTCGCATGCACTCAGTGTCAGGGAACACAAGTGGAGTCATAGTTCCAGAAAGTGTAAGGAGGAACAGAGAGGCTACTTCTTAGCAAGCACTTGGATTTATTTGCAAGGAAGCATAACAGAGGGCACAGCAGCCATTGTAAAACACCATTTTTCTTTCTCTCACTATGGTTTTCTATGGCATCCACAATAAATTATCCAAGTGTCCAGAAAGAAATAAAAATAGGTTAAAAGCCAACCAACTGCCTGCTGCCACTGCCACAACCACCACCATCAAAACCATCTTAGAACCTTACGCTACCTAAAGGTCTTAGATAAGCAGTACAATCTGTATTGAAGGTATTGCATGCATCAAAGGGTGTGAAAACACTTACTTGTGGTTGCTTTGAGTGTATTATCCACACCTACCATCAGTGTAATCTCTTTTCTGAAAGAAAATTTTTTCTTTGCTACCTTTGCGTAACATCTATGGAAAAGACTTTTTTTTTTTTTTTTTTAAGAGGCACTTAAAACAATAACAATCCATTGACAAAAGAGAAAGAGGCCTTGAACTATTTAAGTATATACGGAATAACCGTTTATTTAGCAGCTAGGCAGTTGAACTAGAAAATTGTTGCGTATTCCTCCCAACTGCAATATTCTATTCTGTTCTGTAAGGGTCAACCAATTTAATTCAACTAATTGCTGCAGTTGGTGAAACAAAAACCATAGATGCTAGCTCACAGTCATGCCAAATCAGCAGTATCAGAGTTGTTTGAATCATTAATCATAGTTATTACACATTTAATCTAAGTTTTGTAAATGGTCATTCACAATATGAGTTTGTTCTTTAGTAATAGATTAAAGAGCTTTCACAAAAGCAACTTTAAATCCCTCATTCTGAACTCAGTACTTTACCATTAAAAATTTAATAGCCATATGTCATGACTCACCTGTTGTACAGTATCTTTTCTGCTTTATGAACCAATAATTATTTAAATAGGAAAGTAGCAAATCACAGAATAGTTGATGTTGGACGGGACCTCTAGAGGTCATCTTATCTAATCTCACTGCTCAAGCCCATCCAGCTAATGCAGGTTGCCCAGGAATGTGTCCAGATGGGTTTTTAATATTTCTAAGGATGGAGACTCCACAGCTTCTCTGGGCTACCAGTGCCAGCATTTAACCACCTTCACAGTAAAAAAGATCAGATGTCACAATGTCCTTTGAAGTTCTGCCCATTGCCTCTTGTCCTGTCTCTGGGCATTACTGAGAAGAGTTTAGTTCCCTCTTCATTCCCTCACATCAGGTATTTATACACATTGATAAGATTCCCTCTGAGCTGTCTCCTCAAGATGAGCATAACCAGATCTCTCAGCCCTTCCTCATGAGAGATGCTCCAGTCCCACTATCATCCCTGTGGACTCTACCCAGTATGTCCATGCCTCTCTTGATCTGAGGAGACCGTAACTGGACACAATATTCCAGGTGTAGCCTGTTCAGCGCAGAGTGGAGTGGAAGGGTCATGGTTCCTAACCTGCTGGCAACAGGCCTCCTAATGCAGCCTAGGATGCTGTTAGCATTTTTTTGTGCATTGCTGACTCATAGTCAGCTTGTCATTCACCAGGATCTTCAGGTCCTTCTTTGCAAAGCTGCTTTCGAGACAGTCAGTCCCCAACATGTAGTGGCACCTGGGAATGTTGCTCTCCAAGTGCAGAATTTTGCATTTCCCTTTGTTGAACTTATGGAAACCCCTTTCTGACCATTTTTCCAATCTGTTGGAGTCCCTCTGAATGGTGCTGCAACCCTCTGGTGTATCAGTCACTCCTCTCAGTTTAGGATAGTCTGTTAACTAGCTGAGAGTACACTCTATCCCATCATCCAGGCCATAAATAAAGAGGTTATACAACATTGCTCCTTGTGTTGACCCTCAGGGTACACCACTAGTGACTTGCTTCCAGTTAGACTTGTGTTACTCATCACAACCCTCTGGGCCTGATAAGTTTTCAGTCCACCTCACTGCTCACTTATGCGCTCCTTACTTTGTCAGCTTGTCTATAAGGATGTTATGAGGGACAATATCAAAGGTTTTACTTATGCTGAGGTAAGCAACATCAATTGCTCTCCTCTCATCCACCACACTAGTCACGTCATTGTAGAAGGTTATTAGGTCAGTCAAGCAAGATCCCCCCTTTGTAAATCCATACTGACTTCTCCTAATCATATTCTCATCTTTCATGTATTTGGAAATGTGCTTTCCAGGACAATTTTCTCTATCACCTTCCTAGGGACTAAAGTGAAGCTAACAGGTCTGTAAATCCTTAGATTTCCTTCTTGCTATTCTTGAAGATGGAGGGGTATTTGCTCTTCTGCAGTCATCAGGAATCTCTCCCAACTACCATGACCATTCGAAGATCATTGATAGTGGCCTCTCAATGACATCAGCTAGCTCCTTCAGCACTCATTGATGCACCCTGTCAGACCCCAGGGACTTAAACATATATGTGTAGTTCATTTAAGCACACCCTAACCTGCGCCTGGTCCTCCTCCATCAAGGGTGAATCTTCCTTAGTCCAGATTTTCACTCGGGTCTCAGGAACCTGGAATTCCTGGAGACTGGTTTCAACTAGTAAAGGCTAAGGAAGGAAGGTGCTGGGTACCTTGTCCTTTTCCATGTCCCTTGTCACCAGCTCCCCTGCACCACTCAGCAGGAGGTGTATTTATGCCCTAGTCCTCCTTTTGTTGTTTGTGTGTTTGCAGAATCATTTCCGCTTGCCCTTCACATGCCTCACCATACTCAATTCTAGGGGACTTTGCCTTTCCTAAACCCCAAGATTAGATGGCATCTCTATACTTCCGGCTCAACTGCTCCTGCTTCAACATTATATGCTTCCCATGTATGTCTGAATTCAGTTTGGCACTCCTTGATCATCCATACGGCCATTTTTTCTTGACTCTTTGGGATGGACTTATCCCAAGAACCCATCTTTCCTGTACCTCTTTTCTCTGAAGCCATATTCCATGGGGTTCTTCCAAGCAGATCTTTGCAGAGGTTGTGTTTTGCTCTCCTGAAATCCAGGGCTGCAGTCCTGCTTTTCACCCTGCCCCTCCACTTAGGATCTCCAACTCCACAGCCTCATGGTGACTGCAGCCAAGACTGCCTCCAGCTTTCATGTCTCCAAACAGCAGCATCAGGTCCAGCAAAGCACCTTTTCTTGTTCATTCCTTGATCACTTGTTTGTACAGGATCATATCTTTGCTCAATGTTGTTCTGTGCCAATGGGTATCTCCCTGTGAACACTGTTTTGAGTTTGCAGTACTGACAGTGAAAGCGGTTCTCAATAAGTACGAATGCCAGGAAGCCACATGCTGCATCACTTTGTTTCGTGACTGTACCAGCATAACTCTTAAAATAAGAGTTTTGGCACAAATAACCACTATTGCACTGCGAGGATATTCTGTCATCACTGTTTAAAATGCAATGTTTGGTGAAAACTCTGCTTGATGTATATTTATAATTATTCACATAGAAAATCAAATAAAAAAGAAGTGTTAATGATTCAGAAAAGCATTGATTATTCCCTTCAAGGCTCTTTTTTGTGAAGATCCGAGTTTGGCAGAATGTTAAAGTTAGCATGCCCAAGCTCTCCACCTAATGTAAGGTTAATTCCCATAGAAGTTGAATGTTTGCAAATACAGTTTTACAGTCCTCATTCATCTCTACCGTGAAAGACTAAATACTCTTTAAAATACCAGCTCTGCAACACTATCAACAGAAAGCAACAACTTTGGCTTCTCAAACTGAAGTAGCTAAGAGAGCCTTCATTTCCAAAGATGGGTTCTCAAAGCTCTTTGACCACAAGACATTTGTTAAAGACATCTGAACTCAAGATCCAAAATAAACGAAGGCAATGAAAATAACTAAATAGCTTTGAAAAGCAGTCTAGCTTCAGCATTGCCTGATTTTTAGCTGTTGAAAATTGGAACCTTAATGTTATACTAACACACATTTTTACATTTTCCCTAGAAACAGATGGAATAATGTTGCTCATGCTATGCCAACATCATGTTGTTACATAGTCTTTATTAAAATTGCTCCAAGGCAAAAAGTGGTATGCACAAAGGCAAGGGGTGGGGAAAGTTGGCAACTCCTTTAGGCTTGAGTCCTTTAACTCTCAGCCAGCTCTGTGCATCATTGAGAAATACCCATAGCATTACAAGAGGCAGGGAAGATGGGTGCAGTGCTGGATGCTGGGCGAATTGCATCTGGAAGACCCTGGCCCTATCAAAGGTAGTTGAGACACAGAAAAAAGAAAAAGGAGAAGAGGGAACATGTATAAAAGAAGAAAATCAACCTTCGCAAATTAAAGAGGGAAGTATGAGAAGAATGAAATTAAAAGGAAATAGTAGAATTGAGGAATTAACATCAGCTCTTCTTTAAATCCAGAGAAACCCCTCAATTTTTTTTCCCCTATCTTGATAAAAAATTACTCACAGTTATGAGAAATGGCACGTGGAGCACATAAACATCTGTGTGTGTATACACATACAAATATGTCCTGAATATGTGCTTCTAGATCATGATTCAAAACCACTCAGTTGGATGGAACAATCCCCATTTGGCTTTGGTGGGTTTTGGATGAGGTCCCCAAACTTTGTAGATCCAGCTTTGAAAAAAGAAAAGGATGATAAAATGCCAGATTAATTCTCATTCTGAAAAATCTGAGCTGATTGGCCAGAGGAAAAAAAAAAAACTGGGAGGGGAGAGAGGACAGGACCAAAACAACAAAACTCCCACAACTTTTAATCTTCCAAACATGTCAATCCCTTCAATTAACTAACACTGATTTCCCTTTGCAAGAGTTTTTATGTCCCATAAAGAAGCAGTAAAGACATTTCCATGATAACCATAAAATTCACTCAAGAGAAAATAAAGTTCTCTGTTTCATTACCTTTTCTGCGTGGTAATCAATTACAAAGGAAGAAGAGTGTGGGTTCAATTAAGTAACTAAATAAAAAGGAATTAAAAGCCACAGGGGATCTTTATTTTACTTATGTTAAGGGAGGGTCCAACTCCAGGCCTCATTGGTTTGTTTGTACCATATAATGGAGTTTAATTTCTATGAATCAGTCTGTCAGCATTAGCTGTTGGTAATTAGGAAAACGGGGTTGGAGAAAACAGAGCTACTGAAAATAGCTTTTCCCAAGTGTAACCTTCCCTCCTTTCTGCTTCTCTCCAAATGGGATTATCCCAAGTTCTCAGCACATAGCAAAATAGAAATGAACCGTTTAGCAAAACAAAAGTCCTTCCTTTGAAAGGTAAGACAGCTCAGGAAAACACTGAATGCTCTGTCCCAATTCAGCAAGTGCCCAAGCACATGCTCACCTTTAACCACTTGCTTAAAAACTTCCACTGACTTCAGGTTTAGCATCTGCTGAAAAAAAGCACTCTGTGTCTTGCAGAACTGTGAGTTCATACTAAGTGGTGAGAGATTCGTTTAAAAAGGAAATATGGGGGTTTTTTTAGAGCTTGAAAAAAATAGCTGTGGGTTTGGTTTTGGGTTTCCTATTTTGAAGTCTGAATTCTTATTTTCGTTAAATAACTCATGACTTCAGGGTAACCAGTTAGCTTCACATGGGCAAAAACAAGACTTCTGGAGACTTACGCAGTATTAAATTTGTGCAGATCACTGAATGGAAAATTTCAGACGAACTGGCACCTACGGGATGTTTTGCCAACGGAAAGCAGTTTTGTGTGGCTCTTGGATTCACATATACATGTATGCTAGTGCATACGCACATGAAAATGTCATTACATGAAAATCAGTGATTCCACTAAAAGCAATAGCAGAAATCTTAGAAAATCCAATAAAGCCATGGTTTCATCCACAACCTTTACACATGTTGGCTAGAACTCATCATGTCTAACCCCTGCAGTGTCATGGTCACTTGTCCCAAGCTAGGCCAGCCACATGGGTATATGACTGGAGAGGGCTGCACCTAGAAGGTGAGTCTCGGTGGGTGGACTCTGCCTTTGGCAGTGCATGCCATAGCAAAGGGATGAAAATGCCTTTTGATCTCCCCAGTCTGGTCTTGAACTTTGCAGACACTCGTTCACCCTCAGCAGAGATCCTTTTCATCTCCATCCCCCGTGGTTTTCTGTCCCTCTCTGCAGTGGGGACCTCAGGGCTCTGAGACCCTGCAGCCAGCCCTCCTTCCAGTCCTGCACAGCCATCAGCTGAGGAAGGCCTGAGGGTAAGAAAGCACGAACACCTCTGCCACATCAGCCGTCCATCCACCAAACACTTCACCTAGTCATATACAGAAACACAGAGTCTGTCTCATTACATTTTATGAGATATAGGTACAACTGTACCTCTCACCCAGAGCTGCCCCTCCAAAGGACTTGAGTTGGAAAAAACACTCAAATCTGTTTGCAGAAAGATAACTCAGTACTGCTCATAAATCAGGCTGCTCAATTTCACTGCCAAAACAGAAAACAAATTTCTTTTTCAGGCTGCTCATTCTTCATCCCTTCAGGCTACGTTTAACCAAGTAATCTCCCCATAAATCCCCGCTCCCGCTGCCATTTGCAATGCAGTGGGTCTTGTTTAGTAATTCTTAGAATCGGTACATTCCTGCTGTATGAGAACCCTCCAACCTCTTCCCTTTCAAAAGGAGGAAAATTGAAATCAGTCCTTCTCCAAGTTTATCAGAAGGGCAGCCAAACGCTGATGTTATACGCTAAGATTTTGAACTGGGAGCTAGGCAGCTATTTTAATCAGTAGGCTTATTTCATGTCTGTCAAGGACAGTATATTTAGGACTGGACAAGCTGTTTCTTCACTGCAACCCTGATCTAAAAAAAATGACCCAAGCACAGCATTTCTCTGATGGGCTCCAACACACTTTGGCAAACCCTCAAGAAGGGAGTTTAGGTAACACACCAGCTATCAACAGGGCCAGGATTTAAAAAGTGCAAAAAACTCTCCATGCCCTGTAGAGCTGGAGAGCCATCATTGCTGTTTAATCAATCATAGCTATTTAATCATGCCTTCTAGGCTCCATCAGATCATTTGAGTGAATCACTCAGGTCAAGGCACCAAAATAAAACAAGCTGTTTTATCACTGCTTATCCGCCCAGAGTAAAGCATATGTGAAAGTGATGTAAGTGACGATTTCTGAGTGACTGACAGTAAACAGAGGAGGAAAGCTCTCCTGCTGCATCGAGACAGAGCATGAGCCAGAAAAAAGGAAGATCTTCTTTAAGGTACCACTTCGCAGCCATGTCACCATACAGCAGTGAAGCAGCCTGCCAGCATTTTCAGTAGAACATAGCCCCTTCTTTGGGCATCAAAACAAGCAGAAAGGTTTTGGAAAGAGCTTGTCTGCAAACTAGCTGTCCTTGCCACAATGCAAAGGTGAGAATAACTGGGTGTGGACCAGTCTCTGATGAAAAACAGACATTTATTTAGCTGCTGAAATAGGAATGGAGCAGAAGCAAAACAGGATTCTTAGTGAGTGTTGGCAGTACAAAGGGTCTGCAGAAATGACTGGGTTTTGTCCAGTAAGAAAAATCATCCTATGCCTCACTGCTTGGCTAGAAACACTAAAAAAAAAAAGAGGAATTAACCACCAGAAAAAAAATCCTGCTGCTATAGTATTTGATTGCAAGACATTTTCTTTCTTTTTAATCAGCCATTTGTATAACAAAGGGATTCAAAGATGAAAGCATTACTGTCCCGCATGTTCCAAAGATACCAGCAACATCACCTCATTAGTCTCACCCAGCCTGCCATACTTCTTATATCACCAGCTGGAGTTGTGCGACACAGCTGGAAGAGAAGATGCCTGTGCTCTGATCACCAAAGACCTCTGCAGCCCCTGTGCTGCCTTGCAGTGACTACAGCTTGCCTGCTGCAGCTGAGATCGCAGAGCTAGCACCAAATGTCAAGGTAAAATGCAGGTACTTGGCACTGTGTTATCCTCATGCCCTCACTAGTACCTGGGGAGCTTGGATATGGGACCTTCTGCAATCAAAAATCTGGAGTCTAAGAGGCCTTTGGACTTGCATCCTATTGATAGTAAGGCAGTGAGAGGAAAGATCAACAACTTCTGCACTCATGTCAGCAGACTTTGTCTCTTAGAGCACTTCTCAGCATGCCTCTACAAGCACTTAAAAAGTAAGAAAACACTGAAGTACAGTGAAATCCGTACCAGTGTCCACCACACAGGAGTCTGCAAGGACTTCGGTATACTTCCTACTTCTCCACTCTTTCACTTTTTTTAAGTTTCAAAGGAAGAAATAAAGATTAGTTAGGAGTTTGGGTCTCAGATATGCCAGTGAGCCAACTGTTTAGTAGTAAGGCTGAAATGAAATTATCTGTTCACCACAGTCACCGCAGCTCAGGGGCTCCCCTGGATTCACCCAGCACAATCCTTCAGGATGCCCCACACTACTTGCAGCACAGGGACAGTCACAGGCAAACACCAGGAAAGCATGCAGGAGAATTTTATTTAAAAATGAAAACCAAAAATGCCTCTTGCTCTCATCACAAGCTGCCACATGGTCTTTAACAGCTCTCAACAAATCTCAGGGCAAAATACTCTGATGACCCTTAGAAGCTAGTCTAGCTCTAGAGTGCAGAGAACAAGAAAAAGCCCACTTGCCACCCTGAGATAAGGAAGAAATCCCATCCTGATCTGTGATCCGATTACGAACGTCACAAGGTGTACAACAATCCAACAGGTTGGCAAAACACCTCCCCTGCCTTCCCCATGCAATCTCATTCCCAGCCTTCCCCTGAAGGGGAAGAGCAGTATTGCCCTTTGCCATCCCTTTGCATCTCCTGCTGCAGCACAGGTTTCATACCTGGACTGTCTCCGAGGTCTGTTCAGCAGGGCTGTGGCCTCCCTGAGGCCTGCAATGCAAACCTCTAATTTTTCTGCTGTTTTAATGTCCATTCACTTCTTTGCTCCCTTCCCTGTTCCTCTGCACATCAGCTGCCATCCTCCCACCGTGTGCTTCTCGCTTCGCAGCTCTCTTTCCTTTATCTCCCTTCTCGTACCTCATCTTGCTTTTTTGCCATCTTTGCCTCACATGGCTCACAGTTCTGCAGTCACAGAAGTCACCCTTCACTGCTGGATCCTTTCTATATGAAAACACAACATGGAGCAACCACCTACACAGGGACAGGTTTTACTGCGACTGCAAACTACAGTATTGAGAACCAGAATCCTAACCACTTCCTTCAACACCTATCAAACCTAAAGTTATTTTAAAAATATTTCACGGGAAAGATGTATAGTGCAAGCTAGGAAAATAACATTTCTTCCATTAATGCCTATGAAGCTATAACGTTCTTGCCATAATCTGCCTGCAGATTTACCGTAGCTATTGAGAAAGATCTCAGACTTGAAAGAATCAGGAAATGACCGCTTTCTGGTGTACAGAGTCAGCTTGTTTTGTACAAACTGTCTGGCTTACTAAGACACACTTGTCTTAGACTTGCCAGCCAAGCGATATGAGCTACTGATGTACGTCTGGAAAATATTTATGATAAAAATTACAGTTGCAAAAAGAATAGCAAGTAAGTAGCTGATCCAGCTGGCATGCAAATTGGGCACAATGTTTATCACCACAAATATGTTCATCAGCACTACCATCTAGTCCTTCTGCAGAACAGTAGGTTCTCAAGGGATCTTCATAACCATTAAGCAGTTGAGTTTTCTGCAGCCACAACAATAAATATTATCCCAATCTTACAGAAAACAGGAGAGGGTATTAAACCACCTATTATACCATTGTCACAGCAACGTACTCAGAGATGGGAAGTGAAGCACTTAAAGCTTTTGACTTCAACTAGTATTTCAACAAACAGTGCAACACCTTGGGACCTCGTCAAGGCCCTGGTGCTGGGTAGAAGAATGCACAACACAGTCAACGTTACTGAAAAAGAGAACAATTGGGCATCATTATAAAAGTAGGGCGCAGGCTCTTTGAGAGACAGGCTGCAGCAGCAAGTTGCGTTGTGAAAGGGACCTCCCCGGACCACTATGTGTGTGGCAAGGCCAGCCTGCACCCAGGGGCACTATGCAGGAGCAAAAGGCCAGAGGGAATCAGAAAGGACAGAAAGGCCCTGGGACAGGGAGGTTTCACATGGGAATGACAGCCTGCATGCCCTACTGAAAATGCACTTCAGCACATGGAAGGAGAAGGAGGGAGGTTTCCCACCTCTGAGGGGCGTTTGGAGGGCAGTGCCAGTCAGAGGTTCTGGCTCCACTTGTCCTGTGGCTCTGCCTTTGTTACTTCAGCTCCCTGGCACTTCATGGGGCTCCCTAGAATCCCCTTTCTAGGCTGAAGTCTCTGCTGCCCACAAGCGCTGCGGAGCTTATGCTGCTCTTAGGTCTCTCCCCTCTACACAACCACCTATTTTCAAAAAATTCAAGGAATTGAATATTTTCCTCATTTTAAGTGCACTCAAAAGACGGCCTGACACAGCCTAAATTGATAAACTTTTTTTTTTTGGAAGCCAGGCTAGTAACAACCTCTTAAGGACCCATAGTTTTACATGGCTATCACATAGAATAATTAATCTAGAAAGCATTTTCTTAGAGATAACCTTAATGTTGCCAACGGAGGAGAAACCAGCTCCCAGTCATCTTCCATATTAATGTGGAAAAGTTGAAGGCAACATCTGGCAACATCTAAACCAATCAGAATCTGCTTCAGCATCTGCCCTTTCCAGAAAATGTCCTGAGACCCACTCTGCCAGCAAAGCCCAGCAGAGCATCTGTGCTCCCTCACTAGCCCAGCAGACCCCAGTCACACTAGTTTTTCACTGTAGGTTTTCCAGCCCTGTGACAGTTCTATGTTAGACTGATTCAAACCAGCCAGATAATTACGAGTCATATCACTGAAAAGTATGATTTGGTTCTAAATCCATAAATGCTGTATTTAGTTCCTTGACAGAAAAAGCCTGGTAGCATGATGTAGTTCCTTGTCCCTATTCCCTTAATATAACAGAAAGATAATCTCCCCGGCCATATAATTTCTTATAAATTCTACTACTTTGTCTCAGCAAAAAGAATCCTTTGGGATCCAAGACCAGCTTTATGCCCACCCTTGAAGGCTTTCTAGAAATTACTTTCTTCCAGTGTGGATCACTCAGGCTGTGGGATAACTGGAAACTTCAGTGTTTATTAGTTTTCATTTTTGGTGCTGAGTGCATTTTCAACATTGACTCATCGAGTGAATTTTAAAGGAAGAATTGCTTCCAGATGTCATGCATATTTTGCTCTGGAGGAATACTGCATTCTTTGTTAAACTTACGGAGCTAAAAAGACTGGTTTCCCCTGAGTGGCTCTCTTGAGAGGATTTGGGAACACTACATGTCCCATGTGGATCCTCTAAATGCAGGTGAGAGTTAGACCCAAGGTCTCTGAAATACATGGTCGGTTGATTTGACTTACTTCATAAAACCAAAACGTTGAGCATACATCTGTGATACAATTACTGGTTTGCTCTGTAGTGAGAATGTTGTGTTAAGGTGTTGCAGTAAGGTCCAGTGAAAACCATACATTCCAGAAGACCTAGATCTTCAATTCTACAAGAACATCCTCAGACTAGGTGCAAACACACTTCTGATGACACTCAGTCCTCTTCAGCTTCACTGCATAAAGGCTAGAAAAGACAGTAGTTCTTGAAAAAGAGGCGAGGGGAAAAAACAAACAAAACAACTGCCACTGGGCACATGCTCAGTCTTGACTGGTTTTAATTGCACTTCTTCCTTCGTCAGCTGATTTCTGGGCTTTCTCCCTAACTCTTAAAACATGTGCACACATACTAGGGTAGGGTAGAGAATTTATATAAAATGGTTCAAAAACAAGGTTAGAGCACAGAAGAAATACAATTTTCTCTTCTGCAAATCAATATTACCCAAACTTTGAGGCTATGCTCTAAATTGTTCCTGAGCAGTTTCGAAGTTGCATCTCTTTGGGTCCTGTGCTTACAGGAGCTGTGCTCTGTTTCACTCTTTACTAGTTAGTGAAGGCTCCTAAGTCTGTTGTCCTAAATTTCCAATTCCAGAAGGCATTATTTCCATGAACATAACTGCTTGTTGAAAGGCAGATGTGTTCTACACATCTGGCGCAATGTATGCATAAGCAAGATTTCATACAAAACTTGTTAAGTCAGAAGGATAGAAAGAGATCACCTGCTCCTGGGCACTATGAGATAGCATGTTTTTGACACAGACATCAGCTAAAACACTCTTACTGAAACAAAAAATCACTGATGGAGACAGAAGAGTTGCAGTTTGTTGTCTGTGAAGTCCTGCAGGTTTGCTTATTTACTAGGAAAATGTATGGCACCCAGCTAGGGTTGTTGCAAGTTGCTGGGAAATGCTAAGCAGCTGAAAGTGAAATGTGGAGCTTTGGGCAAAAAATAAATTTATACGTAGGTAACAGAGAGCTTTAGTAAGATTCAAATGCATCATTTTGACCTTTCTGCAATAGAATCATCCTTTTGCTATTTTGAAAATATTTTTTTAGTTCTATGAATACAGTAAAATCCACTATGCATCATTTGATTAGCAAGATTTGTTATGTTTTCTGGTGTTTTTTTCCACCCTGTATCAAGAAAAAAATTGAAATCGCAAACCTCTCCATAAATGAAAAAGTAGACTATCTCATGGCTCTACAATTAAGAGTGGGTGGTGTTGAAAACTACTGTCCTAAGACACAAGACAAGACTGACAGCACTAAAAAAGGGCTAGAAAAAAGTACAGCTAGAAATAAACTGTTCTCTGCATCAGAGCACTCCATAACAGGCAGGAAAATATGTTCCTTTTCCTACAGAAATAGATGGTACAGAACACCATCTTTTTGCGTACAACACCTACTTCAAAATGGACCAAGAAGTTGTAATATCTAAAATAAGAAAACAACCAAAGCAATGTCCATGTACAGCAAAACTCCAAATTTCAATTCTAATATGATAGCATGAGAACAGTTAGTAAGTACACACTAAAATACATTAAAGAATGCAAGGAGACGTGGGTCTAACCTTAGACTTGAATGAGTGATACTCAAAGACATCCAGGAGAGTTTCAGTCTGTGGTTAAGAGATTTCTTGAATAGGGTCAATTAATTTTAGTTGAAGTTACGCGAGGCTGAATCTCTGCAAAACTTAAAATACTGATGACAGCAGGCTATAGTAATCAAATCTGTACCTCTAAATGCACTTAGCATTTGGTCCTCTGAGCACTAAACAACTAACTAAAACATTAATACAGTTTGAGAGATGATGTGCTAAGCATTCAGCCAGTTGATTTCATCAAAAAACTACTGCAGATGGTGGTAGGACCACCTGTTACCACAAGCTGCCTGGTACTTCCCATCACATTCTCTAACTTTGAACTCTTTATAACTATGTCAAGATTATAGTCAAATGTTTTGATACCGCACCTGATGCAATTAGATGTTTCTTTGTAATCAGTGAAAACCTCTCAGTCATCATCAATACAACAACATTGGGAAACACACCGTTTTGCCCACGTGAAGTTGTCCATAATTTTAACCATTTTGTTGAAAAGCACTATTGCTTCCAAAATAGGGATTGCACAGACCACCACAGTGAGAAAAGCTCGTTTTGGCATCCCCACAAACATTACCCCAAACCTGATCAGGCCATGAGACCAGTGAAAAGCAGTCACAGTTCACACAGGTCCAAGAGGCCCTGGTTTCAAGGTTCAGGGTTAAATCCACTGACATCCAGCTGCACTGGCACATTGCACAGCTCTTCTGTGTACAGCATAGCCACAGGCTTTGTTGCAGAGCACAAAATAAGGGATTGGATTTACATAGGCCATAATTTAATCTGGTTCCTTTTCTTCTGATATTCCCTAGTGCTTGGCTGCTTAGCTCATGACCTGTAAGTTTCATTATATTAGGACATAGTATGAAGAACATCAAGCCACCCACAAAGCTTTCACACAGAAGTATTTAAGAAAAAAAAAAAGTATATCACTGTGCCACCAAAACGTTCCTCTAAGTATTTGCACTTGAACTAAAAGCAGTATAAAATAAGTGTAAGAAATCATCTGCATAGAGAAAAATTAGTTTCCTTTCCTTTAACAGCCAAAGAAGATAAACATCGGGACAGCCCACGTCCACTACAGCTCATGCTTGTGTAATGGGCACTTGCTCCACATTAGAGATGTTTCCACACATCCCATAAGCGCAAGCAGTGTCAGGAGAGGCTATGCTGTGGCTCAGTACTGAGGATAAACATTGCTTTTGCACGCTTTAAATAATACTTGTTACTACTTATTTGTAGCTGGTGTTATTGCAGCAGCTGGAAGAGGTGCTGTGTAAAGACCCAATCCAAATTAGCAATTAGGCGTATTTTAGAAGTCTCCACTTTAAAACAGGACTAAGCCTTGACAGTACTCAAATGTGACTAATTTCAAGCAGCAGAAATCCTACGAGATCTGAAATTTCACAAGATTTGCCATCCACATGCCTTCCAGCTAGAGAAGCAATTTAGAATCACAGCTACCGGCATGCACCCAGCTTCAAAGACACAACATGGACTAATATCTATTTTAATCCCCCCCTTCTCTTCTGCTGGGTATTACAAACCACAAGTTTTTGGCTCTGAAGCTTCTGACTTTATCACTGTAAGATCGGAGCCAATATCTCTTGGTTCATTTGATGATGAAACACTTAACAGCCTTACCTGACAATTAGCTTTCCCTGCTCTTCTGACTTGCATGAAGAATGAGACGTTACCCTGTCCAGACCATGTGGATCAGCAGTGTTGTTGAAGAACAGAGAATGTTGTCCCTCAGGAGTGATGTCCCTTTGTGACCTCCAGAGTCCTCTTCTCACTATACCAGGACATCTCAGAAACGCTCAAAACTTGTGTTTGCTATGGTGGAAGAAGTGGTTTAGGCACTGCAAGATTATCAGGTCAAACCATTAACGTCATCATTATTCTGAGACTTGTTAAAATGAACAGTACTGAGTTCTGTATACTGGCACTCCATATTCCAGCTTGAGACTGATAGAACATCTGTAAGTATCCTCTGACAGAGTATAGTAGCAGCTTATTCAGATTGAGTTAGTTTGTAATGGGGATCCGACCTTTTTCATATGAGGCAGGACACAATAAGACTTAAAATAATCTCTTGAAGCACCTAAGCTTTTCTTCAACACAGTAGACTAAGTTGTGGAGGAGCATAGTAATCCCATGGATGTGTCAGTAGTTCAGTGCACAGTGCTCAGAGCAAACATGCCAATGGAACGGTGCATACCAGTGGTCTCACAATATTGTACCTGTACAGCACGCTACATCAAGGCACCTTTCCTTGAGGATGTGGCCAATGACGTTTCCTTCTAGTCTCTTTGGATTCCTCCCTCTGAGCACAGATTGCTGCTTCTAGCATGTCTCATACAAAAGAGGTTTCGGAGGATGGGATAGGGATAGGATAATTTTGGTAGAAAAGGATATAAAACGATCATCTAGTCCAACTGCCTGACCAAACTAACTTCCTGACGTACAAAACACTAAGCAGCAGCCTTATTTTTGGTATTGCCTCACTTTTAAGTCTCAGAATTCACAGCCTAACCTACTCAAAGTGTAAATTTGTGTACATAATTTATTAGATTATTTGCAGTCTTTTTCACCACTGGAGGGCGAACACTATGTCCTTATATCCTGATGCTTATAAATAATTAAGGACACAGCACAACTCTTCAACAGCTACTGCAGCCTTTTCCAGAACTGATTTCTAACTCTTTCCAGGGCAGCTGCACAAGTTAATACATTTTAAAAAAAAAAATAAAATGATCGTGCTGATCCACATTTTTTAATATGCCAGGTGTCTGCCAGGGCAGTGGCATGCATAGTCCTGACAGGGAGGGCAGAGACTCAGCACCAGCCTGCCTGGAGGACCCAGGTCTTCTTGGTGCCAGTGCCTGGCCATGAGGAGGTGCATGATGCAACGGGAAGGCTCCTGTACTCCGAGTTTGAGGTAGACAAGGAAGGCACAGCATGGCTCAGCCGAAGCTGCTGATCACCTCCGCCATCTCCACACCTCTCATTAGTTAGAGCTCTACACCTTCCCCAAACCTGCAGGTGATTGCAAGAGCTAACGATTGACACAGAGGAAAACAGCTGGCCGTGCTCAAAGGAGCAAGCTGGTGGGCTGTAATGCCAACAGGCTGACTTACCAGAAAACCACTGGTGTGAACCCAGAGTAAAACACCTCTGCTCCTCCTCTAACAGTGCAGCCACACATGCACTTTTTCTTTTCCTGCTTTGTCATTTGCCCTGTAGATCCATCCATTACCTCCATCTGCTTCAAACCAAACCTGCTGAGTAAATATGAAGATTATGAGAAAACTTCCCCCGCCCCCAAGCAAATAAGACAGCTGGAGGTTACATTTTTTTTGAGCATTGACAAGCCATTACTAGGCATAACATAAAGCAGTTGGCTGCACATAGAGTCACGCGATGTTTTGCTGGGTTGATATAGCAAAATCAAGGAACTTATGCCTTGCACCCAGCTGCAAATGCCAGAGAGGATCCCGAATGCCACCAGTTTGACAGCAACTGTCACACTAGAAGAGCTGATCCTCCCAGACAGTGGAAGTGCACAATTAGGTCACATTAAACATTGAGAAAACACCACAGCAGTTCCACATGTCAACTCAAAGCCAGTGACACTAGAAAACAGCTCCTTGCTAGCAAAAGCCATCCCAGCATCAGTGCATATTTTCTGTTACGAGTTTATGGACAAAGTACGTGGATGTAGAAGTGTGAATGATCACCCAAGCAGATGGAGTCATAAAGCTTTCCCATGAGGGAGTGAAGCAAGACAGTCAAGCACCACACACAGGCGGGTTTTTTCCGCCCTAGGAAGTGGCTGCTATCTCTGCATTCAGAGAAGCAAAGAGGCTGGGTACTCCTCTCCTTCACTGCTTGCTTTGATGCATCCCCCAGGTCCTTCAGGAAGGTTTCCTGCAGGGTCAGAATGAACAAGCTGAAGAAGTGGTGCTTGCAGCTGAGACTTCACACTCAGGAGGGTTTTTCTTCTCTCTTGAGTGCCGCATCAAGCGTAGTGTCAGGAGATACTAGCCCTACCACAACAGGAAAAGCATTTGCAATGTCCTTATCGTTGCATTCACACACTACAAAGCCTGTCCTTGGCCGCAGGTGGACTAGCAAGAAAAGCACAGCCCACTCTGCTCACAAGAAGCCTTTCGCATCATGTCAGCATCACCTAATTACGCTCAGTTGATTTGAGTCTTGCGAAGCTTAAATGGAAGATGGTCATTGTTTTGGTTATTAGGTAACAGACTTTTTACACAGCACAAAGTAATGACACTGAAAGACTTCTATGCCATTGCCATGCTGGTGCTAATTATTAAAAACGTTAATAAAAGCGCTCTGTCCAGGACCTCAAAAAGAGGATAACACAGTACAGGGAGAGAACACACCAAAACCTTCAAACATCTTCAACACTGTGGGAAGTGCTGGCCTGTGTATTTTACTCCCATGTATCACTCAGTTACTTGTGGAGTCTTTTGGTTATAAAAACATCTTTAATTTTGTCCATGATGGAGCAGCAAGCAACACACCTCAGAGAAATGTCACATGGTTTTCACGATGGTGGGTGGGCAGCACAGCTCCCTCAGCACATGAATTAACGCAACGATTCTTTAAAAGTTTCCATTTTCCCATTTCCTTGCCATGCTTTTCCAGTAGCTGATGTGATCAGCATTCCTGTTGCGACATCTCTATGTGCACCTTTACAGAGCATCATAGAATCATAGAACAGTTTGGGTTGGAAGGGACCTTAAAGATCCTCCAGATCCAACACCCCTGCCATGGGCAGGGACACCTCTCACCAGACCAGGCCACCCAAGGCCCGCTCCAACCTGGCCTTGAACACCTCCAGGGATGGGGCAGCCACAGCTTCCCTGGGCAACCTGTGCCAGTGCCTCACCACTCTCATAGTGAAGAGATTCCTCCTTCAGTCTAGTTTAACCCCCAAGGTTCAACTCCAAATGTAAGAGCAGACTAACACTTATATGTCAGCAACTGAAAGGTGTCATTTAGCCCAGGCCAAAAGCAGCTTCTCATCCCAAAAGGAGTCACCAGGGAGGTGCAGCCAGAGGCACTCGCAGGAAGTGCAAAACCCTCCTGAGGTTTTGCTGCTGCTGCAATGCCAGTTACAAGGCAAAGCCACACACACACACACACACCAAGAATCAAGCTGGCCACTTACAGGAATAAAAAAAAAAACAACAAACAAGCTCCAATATGCTTTGAATTGGAAAAAGTTAATTTAAGCTCCAGCCCAGAGCAAATCAAAGCCGGTCAAATCGTGACACCCTCATCAATCAGATTTGATACAGTCGTGGCAAAGGACCACAGCGCTGCGTTCTGCCTGGAAGGAGGATGCTGGTAGATGAACTCCCACCAGGACTTTCCTGGTGCCAACAGGGCTGTCCCCCCGAGTCACTCGGGTGGCGATGCTGGGGCAGCGGCCGGGGGAGCTGCAGCATCTCCCTCCGAGCAACCCGCGGAGCTGCCTAAGCTCCCTCTCGCGGCTGTTCCACGCCTCGCTGGGAAGGAGCAGAGGAATCACAGAGAGGGCATCTGTGCCCTCTAAACTGGGCAAAGCCGAGATGCCTGGCCCTGGGCTTTCTGTCTAGGACAGCCCAGGGTGCAGCGCTGCTGCTGCAGGAGCACCCGCGGGTGCTGCAATCTTGCCCCTCCTCCTGCCCTCTGTTAGAGAAAATTAAGTGATAACTGGTTTTTGACAGCTTCCGTAAGGACAGGATGATGGAAAAAGAAAAAAAATCAAAGAGAAAACTCTCCTCCAAGCTACAGGCTTGAGAGCAAGACCTCATATCAATCCCCACATTTCAGAAAATAACTTGGGACAATTTAAAAGGCCAGTGCTAACCTTGGGGTAGCCTTGGAACAGAGGAGCTCGAACAGCTGATACCTGCCAAAACCAGACAAAAAGCAGGTTAAGTGGTTAAACTCTTATCTCTTTAGCATACGTTTTCCTTTCTAACTCACCCGTGCCATCTTCACAGCCTCAGCCTGCTCCGGGCACTCTGCAGTAATTTAATCTGTGCGTCCTGTGTTTCTGATCAGATCTTATCTGCTGTAAGTGTTGTGATATGTTCGCATAACGCAGAGAGTTAAGCCTGGAATGCCTCCAGCCCACAGACACCTAAGAAAAATCTAAGATTTCTTTGCCGTTTGTGCAGTTTTCTCAGACTGTTTGACAAAAGTTATTGGTGGCTATTTTTTAAATGAAAGGAGTAGTGAGAAAATAACTTTGCGGCATATTGGGCTACCAGATTGTTCAGACATTGTACAGTGACAATAAAGCCTTTAGGATCCTTTGATTGATGTAAGTAATGAATGTAGCTGTCAAACTTTTGTGCAGCAATTTTATTTTGCATTGACAAGCTATTTCACTGGCCAGGGTTTTGCATAAGAAGAATAATTCACATTGTTGTGATGCTACTATTTACAGACCCCAGAGGACAGTGGCATCGCTACAATATAAATACTAATATCCAAGTTTTCTTTTGAAATACATAATTCTGTATGCGATGTATACTACGTGTGCATCTTGATACAGGGAAAGAGGCATTGTTCTGCAGAGAGAAGGGGGCCTGGAGCTGCTGGGGATTGCTGTTCATTCACTGATTCATCATGTGGCCTTTGAAAAGACACTTAGTCATTCTGCAGCTTAACATTTCCCTCTGTAGAGCAGAGAACAAAGCCCCAACACAAACTGCATTCACTGTTATCAGTCAATGTCGCAGAGGTCACAGAGACGGCGCAAGGTCAAGGGGTTCCTCCGAGCAGCCCTTATGCCCATGAATCCCAGAGGCGTGCTCAGGAAGGCTGTGCTTTTCTGAAACGGCTTCTTTCTCCTACCAAAGTAGTGGCAGGGTCAGTTTGGGCTACCTAACACAAAGCAGCTGCCTTACTTTGGTTTTGAGCAATAACTTGGCATAGATGGATAGAATATTACACTGGAATCACTAACCTTGGAGAAAACAGGCAGAAAACAACACAGTAGGCAAAGCAGAATATAAAGGAAGGGGAAAAAAAAATATCCCAGAATAGAGGATAAGAAAGGATGACTCTCACACTGCATTTGTTATGGAGTCAAGTCCATGAGCAAGTTATGCATCTAAAGACTGGGAATCACAAAGACCTGTCCTATTCCCTGGGGAAAGGTAAGCAACTTCTGAAATTGTCTTTAGATACTATTATTAGCCCTGCACTAGTACCAAAGTACCCTATGCCCAAAGCCACAGCATGCAAACACTATATACATAAAAAGAGATATTTGCAGCTCTGCAGCTTATAAAAGTGCTGAACCCATGATATGGTATCAGCATCGTTTGAGAAAACTGCTCAGTAGCAAGAGAATTTATGGAAAGGACTTGCACACAACAGGCTTGGAAAGGGCACAATAGTAGCCGCCTTGGAGTGCCAAGGTCAGTAGGCACACCAATTTATTTATTTATTTCAGATTTTAAAGAGTTAAACTAGTCTTGTCATTTATTTATTCATTTTCACTTTAAAATGAAATAGCAAAAAATTTAGAATTTAATATGAAATATTGAGAAACCTATGATAAAGCCAATTCGGTAAAGAGTGCCAGAGAATGTCAGAGTTTGTTTAGGTACTGAAGCATTATATATACCCAGGAAGGAGAATGACCTGTAAATCACTGTGCCTTGGGTCCTGAAAACAGAGAAAGGATCCAAGGTATAGAGGAGAAAAGAGAGAAGGAGCCTTGTTCTCATTCATATATCGCACCCCTGTAAGGCTCTTCAAACCAAAAGAAAGAACTACATGGTGAAACATCCATGACTGATGCTCATTTGACACAGAGGGTTTCGGCAGATGGACTTCCAAGGTGGGAAATGAGCACCACAGTGGTAATACAAATTACTTCGGGCCAAACCCCAATGCATACCTATAGATTCCACGTATAGATCCAGCCTTAAGCCCAGGAGTGATAAAGATGGCGAGGACAGAACCTGAGTGGTTTTTATAGGGCAGATTTAAGCAGGTCAAGGTAGCTGGAAACAGCACTGATTGTTCTGGGGTGCTGTGTTCACTATTTAAGATGAAGGTAAAAACCACATGGCACATTGGGTGTAAGAGCACAGGATTGTTACCGTCAGCTTGAAGCCAGTGAGTTTCTTGAAAGCAATACTTGTTGGTTAGAGCTGTTTTGCCAACTGGCAGTGCCACCTCTCCCTCCCTACTGCCATAGTGCTCAGCCTTCCGACACATTACTCCATTAAATTTTAGCACTGAAAATTTGATTCCAAACAGTTCAGCATCTGCTTCAGCAAAAACAGTTCAGCCATTTCCAGAAATATCGTTAAGGGGAATATATACTGCTTAGCACACATTAAATAAATCCAGACAGCCTTTTATATGAGGATCTCTAGCTTCAGAAGGGGAATTTTGAAATTTGGCAGAGGTGGCTTTTGTGGTAGAAAATGTGTCTGACCCTATTAAAATCTACCCAACTTTGGCCAAATTACAGAACAAGTTAAAACTGCAGTTAAAGGCTCAGTAAAGGCTTTTGAGAACTGCTATTACCTGCTACTTCTGCTATGGGCAAGGGGTTCCTTATCTCCAGAGCTGTGGAAACACGGCTGGCTTTGAGCCATGGTGGACGCATACAGACCTACTGCAGCAAGAGGCACAGCTAAAAAACAAGTAGCTCAGGGCCATTGAAAAGTTGTATCCTGGAACCCTGGCAACAGGAAGGACTGGCAGAGACCAAAAGAGGTAGAGATTTGTTTCAAAATGGGCCTGCCTTTGGGACCTACCAGGGGCAGACAAAAGGAGAGGGGAAATGGAAAGGGATAGGGAATTATATTGGAGACCTAGACCTGCAGAATTAGAAGAGACAATGAGGCAGACCAGAAAGGGGGTTGCTTTCTGCCAGCCGGTGGCAGCTTGTGCTCACCCATAAGTTTGGCTGTGCAGGTGATGCCTACACAACCCCTTCATGGCGGGATGGTGAAGGTATGGGGCTAAGGGAGTGCTGCAGGCACCAGCATTTCCATCCAACATCCATATTTTTCCAAATTTGATTGAATTTCAATGTGAAACAAGCCCAAACTGTGACAGGTTTTTTAGCTGATAAGGGTCAAGGAAATACTGACTCTCACTCTTCCTGAAAAAAATTGCATTCAGTCACCCTCAGAGAGCCAACAAGAGCAGCAGTATCCACTGGCAGTGAGAGGACGCCCAGTCCCTCTGCCTCACTGGCCAGGCACTGCTGTTCCTTGGCCAGATGGTCCCTGTGGATCGAATACACCACAGCCTCATCTGCCACACAGTCCAGGCTCAAACTCAACCCATGAGTGCTGAGCAGGCAAGGGGAGTTGCAACAAACCATGACAAAAAAAAATAAAAAAATCAAAGAAATTAGGGCTATTATAACAGAAGCACAGCTGGAAGATCAATGTCAAACAGAATCTCATTACTGACATCTATTAATGAAGGCTTGAACGTGCCACCTCAGTAAAACTCTCTAAATGGGGTTTGCGTGCAGTATAGTGAGACTTTCTAGAAAAAAATATAAATACAGGCCCTCATTCTGAGAACAGTTTCACACACCAAAAGCCTCGCATTCAGATAGTATCTCACTGACTTTGCTGCAATAATCAAGGCTATGGCTTTAAATGCACAGACAAGAACAACTGTTCAAACCTATGCAGTGGTAACTGTATTAGTTAATTATCCAGACAACCTCTATGGCACCTTGAAAATACAGTTTGAGAACTGACAGATAAATGCTCTTGCATTTAAAAGGGAGAAATCAGTACTTGCATGTACCTGTGCCATAAATGGGATTGATGGTCTATGAGAAGGAGGGCTTGCAGGGCTCCTATTCATGTCTTACAAATATGGTTTAAGAGGATTTACAGGTTTACAATGAAAACATTTCCTACCTGCTGGATAATGCTGCAGCATTTCAGTAATTCTTCAGTCTTGGTGCATCAGAGTTTATCTAGACTATGCTGTTCCTTCATCACTGCCACTAAGGATTTACAGCCCAGCACACCAAGGCAACAGGTTAAAGGCAAGTAGAAAGATCCATGGAGGAAACATACTTGAGAAGCACCCATCAGACAACATAAAAATCACCTTTCACAGAAGGTTATCTTGTCCCTGATCTTCAGTAGACTACGCAGTCCTTTCTTGTGGGACCTCAGAAGTCATTTTCCGCATACAGAGAGCTGGAGTGTCAACATCACCCCAGAAAACAGTTTCAGTTCATTTACTGCTGCAAAGGAAAGCATTATCACTCCTTTAAAAAAAAAAAAAAATCATAAGTAGGCTATGAAAGATAAATTGAAGGAAAAGTTGACATAACCATCAACTCCTTTCCACAGGACACATCCACCACTCCTTTCCTTACCCCCACAGCAGAAGCAGCACTAGAACTTTGGTGTGTATTTTGCTTCCATATATGAATGTACTGGAAGTACAAGGTCTGGTTAAAGCACAGTGGCAAGCAGAGGGACTCGGTGGTGGATTTGTTCCTGAGGGAGAGAGGAACCATTTCTCCTACAAGAGGCCAAGGCTCCATGCAGTCTGGAAAAGGAACTTGACAAAACCAATTTTGCTTTGCCAGACTCAAGTGCTTGGTTAATGATTCACCATAAACAACCCAGAGAATTAAGGCAAGGAATAAGAGCTTTTTCTCCTTCTATGCACTGGCTGCATTAAGGAGAAAGAGCTCAATATGGAGCCAGTGCAAGAGAGAAACGTCACACCCTGAAGTTCTGCAGTAAATGCTTCTCAGGAGCATGAACCAGGTTTATGTATCTCAACAGTAGGTGTGATTGGACCACAGGATTCAGTCCAGCAACATGTGAACTTTGTGCTGTATTTTTCATTAGCAGAATCCAGATCGTTACACAGGCACTGCCTTCCAAAGGAGGAACTGAGACATAGAAAGCACATTTAGAGGACTTCCCAAGGGGGAAGTGAAGAGCCACAGGCACAGTTCAGATGTCACCCAGACCCAGGCTTGGAGTGACTGCAAAACCCTTCTTTCCTTTGAAGCCATCTGCATGGCTAGGGCAACACAGCTAGGCATTTTACAGGAGATTTCAAGAAAATTACACGCTTGTTTACGTGTTTTCATGTAAGACAACTTTGATATGGATTGTAAAACATATGCTTTCACAGAAACATGAGGAGGAAAACCACAGAACTAAAAAATCAGTAAAACATCTTTCTGTCTGGAGTAGACAGCTTTAACAAGATTGTTTTAATGGGAAGAGGATTTGGTGGATATTTTAAAATGCTGGCAGCAGTTTTTGCTAGACAGAATTTTAGGATGCAATTCATCGTATAGATTGCTAATCTGCAGAAAAAAACCCACCATTTCAGACCCAGCAAAGACCATACTCATGGTCAGGAGTCCTATGATTTCCATGTGCAGTTTGGAAGACAGTGGCATGAGGTCAGGCCAGTTGCAAGTGTAAGGTCTACTTAATTCTTTCTGTCCTCCCACACCATCCCACTTGGCTGTTTGAAGGATAGCTTGAGCTATTACCATACTTCCACAAAGGACTGCACAGAACAACTGTGTTCTCCTTCCCTTTAAGAGCTGCATAAGCAGATAAGCGATTCCATGCTCAATGACAAAAAATAAAATTCCCTCTGCCTACAGATTCCTGCCTGTGGCTATTCTGCTTGAGAAACCACATCCTGCTCCACATCGTACTCAGATGGCTCTCTGTCAAAACAGAGAGCTCAAGTTCAGCAACCTTCCAGGACTGCTGCTGATCTCTTGGGAGACCTCAGCAAACATTTCTTCGTGATTCCATCAAATGGGTCAGATTTGATTAACTACAAAATTTCATATCACCCAGGAAAATGTTTGGGACTGACTTTTTAACAAAAGCGGATGCAGGAGTACACCTAATGGCCAAATATATATTATTTTTCCTAGGAGATGCTGAGATTATCTTCCCCACTCAGAGCTTCTATCCAGATGGACAACAACAGTCCATGTTTTCCCAGGATTCCTCCATTTCTAGCAGTGGCTGGAAACACCATGCAGTAAATCTGCTCACACTTAGCAGAAAAGTGGGAATCCATGGCACACACACACTATAATGCACATATTCTGCCTCCACTGAGGATAGTATAACATTTTTGGAAAGTCTTACTCCACATATTGTTCAAAGCTGCATGTCGGGTTTACATAACTAATCCTTGGGGGAGGAAATGTCCTACTGAGTAAGTACGATTCACATATATACTGTCAAGCGCCTTCCAAAGCATCATATAACCCACATTGCACTTGGATCACATTCTCAGCTTAGGCAAGGGAGATTTGACATTTCCTGGATAAAGTCCTGCATTTGCAAATTTTAATAGATATTAGTACAGATAGTAGCACTATAGAGTCCATTTTCAGACCAAAGCACTTAAGATGCCTTCAAACAGCTCTTTCCCTACCTCTCACGTGCCCCAGAACATGAGGAAAATCAGACTGAAGTGCCTAACCTCCACCTTTTGCCAGCTGGTGTGCACAGATCGAGTGCTTTGCAATCTCACAGAACACTGGCAGTTGGCTTCCAGAACTGCTGACACAGACAGATCGGGTGGACAGGCATATTGGCACCACAGTGACCGATCACCTGGGTCCTAACATGCTTCACTTGGAGAACGTCTCATGGTTGTTTTGACTTGAAGGTGATCTTCATCCCATCCGATGAGGCCAGCAACAGACTGAGGGTCAGACTCGGATCCCAAGTCTGTGCCATCATCTGCTGGCACTCAGGCCAATGGGATTCTGCTGTAGAAAAGTAGTCTGATTTTGAGGTCTGCTCTAGCCCTCGGTAGGAGAAAGTTTTCAACGCACAGGCTGAGGCATCACACCAGCAGCAGTCTCAGTTAAACATGCCTATGTATGGTGGCAAGTTAAAGGTGCTATGACTCAGGTGCCTGAACAAGGATCTCTAATAATACCTTCCAACTACATGTAATATGTAAATACACTATGTGGGCAGGAGGTGTATGAAATAAGGTGGCATTTATTATTATTTTAAAGGAACTCTTAAAATATTTAAATATTGAAACTTCATTTACAGCACAGCGATAGCTCCCGGGAAGAGAGAGGGAAGTGGATAACCTCCTTCTCCCCAGCTTTCCTACTGGCCACTTGGCAACCCAAGGTGAATTCTACACCAGACAATACTCAGCTATTTAATAAACTGCTTTGAGTTCTGCTGATGGAAAAAAAAATTATAAAGCCTAATGAGATTTATAAGAGTACAATAAAAAGGACATTTAAACTGTGGCTTTTTCTGACAAAGTGGACAAATTCCTGGGTTTCTCGGTTGGTGTTCAGAGAAAATTAACCTACTAGGAAAAAACCACTGGAGCGACAGCAGCAAGGAGCAGAGGAAGGAGGCAGAAGCAGCTCGCAGCTCTGCACAAAGGGGTTCAGCAGAGGTGGGCAGGCTCCTCAGGCCAGTGCAGGAGAGGGTGCTTGGTGACACCAGTGACTCGCACAACAGCCCACGTGCGATGCGTATGTTTGTCTGCTGTGCTGTGAGGCGACATCACCGCATGTGCCCCACACTAGTCATGCTGTAGCTCCTCAGGGACAGATCCTCTGTTCCCAGCTCTGACTTGGGAGTACGCAACATAGGATATGCCTATTCACACTCCAGAAGATCCATCTAGAACAGCCACAGCACCACTGCCTGACCAGAAGGGAACTTCCTGATAACAGAGCAGAGAAAACTCCAAAGAATTGTAGAACTCCCTATTTTTAGAGGGGGTTTGGACCTACAGGATGTTTTTGGACAGTGACTCATGGTGCCCAGTGCACAGCTGGAGCAGGACTGCACATACAATTACAGTTATTCAAGTTAGTCCGCTATAAACAACCACCGCTTCAAAGTGGGATCTGAGAAGCCACAATTATTTCCCGTTCAAACTGTAGAAGAAAAATGTGGTTGGCTTTGGTACCAGAAAGCAGCAGAGTTTGCAACAGCTGTACGCATTCAACTGAAAGGATAATTTTGTTTTCTGATAAATTCAGTTTCTGATAATAAAAGTCTGGTCTGTGTAAGAAGATCCATCAGCCATGAAACATATGCATTACAGACACAACTTTCAGTCCCTCACTGTCAGGGCAGGCTCTGGACCAGTGATGTAGTCATACCTACAGTAAAGCACCATTTAGCAAACCCTGGCATCATCTGTCCCCTCCTTTCCAGTTTTCAGAGAGAACAAAATAAATGCATTAAATTTAGGGATAACAAAATATTTGAGGAAAATAACTGTTGAAGTAAACTCTCAAACAAAGCAGAGAACCTTTGACAGCAACCGTGGCTTCAGACATGGAGAGAAGCAAAGTGAGCTAACAGTCTTGTACCTGTCTCATTTCCAGACACACATCTGGGGAACTCCTTGCATCGGATTGGCATGAAATATTTATGTCAGTACGATCTCTCAGAGGCTTTCCAGCAAGCTCACTACAGAGAACAAAAAAAACTTGCCTGTACCTACTCCAGGGATTCCATGTAACGATGGAGATGTCAAGGGAGAGGATTAAGAGCAAGAAGCAGCTGCATCCGACACCCTTAAGCCAGCTACGCTGCAGTGCTCCGTGTCCAGTTGGTAATGGCTCCAACTCTTTGGGTTTCAGCAGTTTTAAACACTCAGAGTGAGGTGAGGCAGGAAGGACAAGCCTGAAATAACAGTTGTGCATGTCTATGGTCTCCAGCTTCTTCTGATAGCAAAATGGTCTCTTTTGGAAGGCTTACCGCTGCTTCTACTAGCGTAAGAGTAGAAGATAGGTACAACAGATACTGAGCCAGGCCCTTTTGTTTCCACCACATTTGTCCAGACTGTGATTTTGCCTTGCTGGAATCACACACCTGAGGGGCAAAGAAACCTTGAAGGCTTGACACAGACTGTTCCAAGGTGACTACTGGGAGCTTTCCTCGGAGTGTCTAGTAAACATCATGGTAACAGACTGACTTTGCTGGAGCAACACACTCTGCATCCATTTGGCGGTTCTCACCTTCTGTTAAGGTTTCTCAAAGAAGCTCAGATGTGTGTGGATTTGCATTATCTTTGAATTTTGAAAAAATGTCACTGTCAGTATTCAGCAGCCACTGTAACAAGGACAACAACATTCCTACAACAGCACTACTTCTCTGCTCCTCTTCACACGCTTACAATATTTTCTCCTTCACCTCAAAACTTTCAGAACATCTCTAAGATTATCTTCTGGTTTAACCAACCAGTTCTTGCACTTTCAGATATCAAGCCTGGAGACAAATATTTTTTTTTCAGCCCCTCCCCAGCTTCAGGAGAGACTTAAAAATAATTGTAAATAATGCAGATTGCTTTAAAAAAAAAATGTTTTTTAAACCCTCAGACTTGAAACACATGCTACTGGGGCTTTACTCGGGAGTAATCAAGGTTAGATCAGTCTGACTTCATTATCACAAACAAAATTCAATGTAAAGATGATATATATTTAGACTGCTGTCTCAGCTCTGATAACAAAGATTGTTTGCTTAGTTGATTTTTTTTCTTTACCTTTTACAAAAGAATACCCTACAGTACTCTCCCTAGTTTTAATGTGTCTCTTTACACATAAAAACTTTTATGTGTGCCATTAAGGGACATTACTGTTTCATATGATAAATAGGATTACAAATAGAAGATTTCATCCCAAAGTGAGCAGTCCCATTATGAATGGAAATAGATGTCCCAGTTTGCAGTATGAAGCTTTGCCACAGCTACTAATTTGTAATCTTTAAAACCTCAGAATTTCTGAAGTTTTTCTCCTATATACCCATTATATATACAAATACACACACACACACACATATATATATATATTCAGGATAAGTAAATTTTACATGAATCTTACCTAAACAGACATTAAAAAAAGTCTCAGCAAGCAGCATCATCAGAACAGCAGGTCTAGTCTGTTTAAATTTCAACAGTCACAATATGAAAGCAAAGGCAGTAAATTACTCACAATGTCTGTCTCCATGCCAGCCTAAAAAAAAAAATAAATCCAAGTTTATTTTTAAGTATGTTCACATTTTTAGTCACAATTATACACTCAAAGTACAGAGGCACATAGGTCCTCATTCACGTGAAAATACACCATGCGTCATGTTTCCATCAAACATCTTTGGGACGGTTGGAGACCCATTCCCAGCATGAGCGATTGCTGGGATCATGATAAAAACTCTTTGGGCTGTCCCCCAAGAAAGAAATTTATATAACTAACAATTACCTACAATGTCTCCCAAAGCCTATTTCTTTTGTTGGAAGATGGCAGGCTGAACCTTCAGCCATCTCCACTGTGTAACAGCATGAGCTGAGTGTGAAGCCTTTGGCTTTGGCCACGTGTAACTGCTTTAGAGAAGCATATTCCAGGATCCATGTATGTTATCCAAAAAGGTTTTTTTTACTGTAAATACCCGCAGAAGAACTGGGAGCAACAGGGAACACTGAGCACAATCCTAGTCGATTTGCCGAGGACAGAGAGTGAGCTGAGTCAGCCCATAACGTGATGATATGACAGAGGATGAGTACACAAGGCAGTGTTAACAGGCCACCAAACAGCACTGGGTCCCAAGCCAGATGCGGTAAGCAAAGAATAATGAAGGCTCAGGCTTTCCTCCAGCTAATGCACAATGAGAAATCTCTTATCTGCATGAGTGACCTAATGCTAGCAGGGAACAAAGAACAAGTTTGTTCCAGAAGGACTGTGGCCTAACAGAGAGGGTCTGGTCTAGCATGTCTGTGCCATGAGACATTTAGAGGAAAGAGGCGAGCATGCAGCTTCTCCACATCATGGCTTCTGAACAAACAACATACAAACATGCAGCTCCAAAACTGCAATAATTTGAAAGGTTGGCTGACCAGGGAGCTAAGGCTGTGGGGTGCACCCCAGAAGATAACCCATGAACACTTCACAGCCCCACACAGACAGGCAACACTGCGTAACCCAGTCCACCGTTTCCAAGTCTAGATATTCAAGTTCCCAAAATAAATTAAACACACCCGCCCCTGAGCTTACCCTGAAGTCCCCAATGTAAACTCATAATGGTATCTTGTCTAAAGCAACAGCATTTAATCACCATAGAACAAACCAATTAAACCAAGACAATACACAATTAAAACCTGCAGCTTAAAATTCCTTATATCTAGATTTAAAAGCTACCCCACAGAAAAGAGCAGGCAACATGCTAATCCAGGTCTGGTGGGCACTTTCAGAATCTCAAACAACTCAGAAGGAATCCCAGACCTGTCATTTTTTGACCTCAGCTTCCCATACTTGAGTCATCAAGCACATGCCGAGCATCTCGCTTTCACCTTGCCCACCAACAACAACTGCACAACAGGTTGTGGGAGTGGGGAAGCTGAATATGTACTGTATAACAAGCACATTTAGATTAAGTAAGCTATAGAATGAATTTGTAGCTTTGCAAGATCATTCTTTACATGAAAACATTTTGAGACAGTTTTAAGCTCCTTTTGCAGACTTACTGATTAGTTCAAAAAGCTCGAAGTGAAGGCTTTTGCCTAAAGTTTTCCAAGCCTTTTCCTCATCCAAGTGAAGAGATTGGTTTGGCACAGAAAAGCATCCTCTCATGTATGACTTCAGCAAGCTTGAAATTTTTCAAGAAAATTAATTAAAGTATAAATCTCTCTGTTATGGCACATATTCACTACATCCCAGTTGAAATGCATTGGAGTACTCGTATGACCCTTTACACAATGCCCAGTATCATGCACTTTGCTTACTTTGTATCTGGAATACGTGTAGTCTATATATTTCCCCCCTCATTAAAGTTATTCTGATTAAATGTATTTTCAGAACAGATCACGGAAGCATCATTTTTCCACAAGAGACAGACTGGTCTCTCGGCAGACAAACCTGCCGCCCCTGGTACGTAAGCAAACGATGTGGTGAAGAATTTTGCCGTCCTTAGGACAGCGGGGAATTGGGAACCATTCTGCTGCAAACACATCATACCTGGAGGCTTCCCATATCAGCATGCTCCTTGGTACAAACGCAACCACAATTACAGGTAGCTGCTTTCCTCACACGGTCCATCCATGTTGTCCAAGCTTTGGTGGGTTGTATTTTAACTGTGTTTGGTATTCCCATCCCCTCACTTCAATTATAGGTGGCATCACAACCAGAGCTCTGGTACCACAACCTTTAGATAAAATAGCTGAGCCTCGAACCTCAGTTGTGGAAGGTCCTCCCAACCAGTTTCATAGTCTTAAACTAGAAAACCAAAAGGTTCCGAAATACCCACTATAAAATGGGATGATGCAGACAGGAAAGTAAAGCAAGTGCAAACAGTAATTTTGACAATTCAGAGACAGTACAGGGAGGGCCAGCTGCAAGGTCATGTGTGGCTCACCCTTTTCATTGGCTTGACAACCATCAAAATTGTTGCTGTGGGCTCAGCAATCCAATCTTCACAGATGTCTAAACCAGTTTAAATACCCCCTAAGGAAAGAGATTTTAAAATAAGGTAGGGAAGGGAAAATGAAAAGTGAATGAAAGGAAGTGTTTCTAACCTGTGCACAACAAAGGAGAAAAATAGCTTTTGAGCAGCAAAGGATAGCTGCAAACAAACTTTTAACTAAGAAGCTCAGACACCGAAGAGCATGCCAGAACAAAAGGGGAGGAACATATCCTTGGGGAAAAGAGATGACTAAACTTCAAGTAGAGAATCTAATTACTTGGCTTTGGCATTCATTCTACTGTTAATGAGGGTATCTCCCAAAAGAAAAGCAAAGCCAAGATTTAACACTGAGGACCATTTGACTCATGGACCAGGGCAACAAATGGAGATTTTCAGGGGAGATAGTGATTTAAAAATCTGTGAGCAGATCTTAAGCATAAGGTCAGTCAGTGCCTACTTGATCAATGTTACCGATTAGTAAATTGCTTAGTTACTTTTGACAAAGCTTGCTGTAGCAAAACAACAAAGTTATAAGCTATTATTGACCTAAGTTATAATAGACATGATGAGACTAGACGCTGTCTTGAGCAAACCAAGAGAAGCCCTTTGAAATCACCTGAAGGGAACAATAACACTGCAGAAATTCCTTATGCAAAACTGAAGACAAGCTCACTGCTCAGAGTGCGAATTGCTTACGATATGGGTGCAGAGACATTATCTCTGTACTCTAGAAAAGGCAGCCTGAGGAGGACCGTGTTCAGTGACCCTTAAAGGCAACTGGGCAAAATCTCCTATCTCACACATGACAAGGAGATGTCAGAACCGGACCTGTTAGGACAGGAGGATTTGGTCCGCAGACTCACTCAGGCAAGACCCAGACCAGATTTCCTCCTGTAAGTTTGTGACTTCTGGCTACAGGACAATAGTAGAAGCTCTCAAACTGAATGGATAGAAGGCAGGGTTGGCCACTAGGTCCATTCTCTGTTCAGCCTGATATGGGGAATCAACTCTTTTCTCTGGCCTTATCTTTCCATCTACGATAGGTCTTCTCCAAGAAGTAAAAGAAGGCTGAGTCACACTGAGAGCCTCAACCCATCTTAGGCTGTTTCTACGTGGCATTCATCCCAAGAGGAGTACAAGGAATAGAAATGGGACCTTCGTTAAAATGCCTAACCTGCCAGAAAACTAGGGCCTAGGGCAAGCTCTGGAAGGCACCAATGTTTGTGAAGTGCGCAGTGCAGTAAATCACTGACCTGCTGGAAAATGACTTCCAAAGCATCCACCAAGAGCCGCAGCCAAGTGTTTTTTCCAGGGCACTACTCAACTTTTGTGGGCAACTATCTCTGTAGCTGGTGCCAGTCTTGCATTCCTGTGAGAGACACCAGACACCTGAGAAATTCAGGAGGTCTTAAAGCGACACAGATACCAGTCTTGGAAACTGTTCTTTCAAAGTTTATGCTCAAAGTTCATGGAATTATTTAAAAGTATCTTTTCCCTTCTTCTCCTTCCCCCTCAGTGTAACAAATCGAGTTGAGGTGAGCTGGCATAAGGATTAAGACTCTTTGAAATATGAAATCTATAGTCTTTCAGAAAGAATAGCTGAAGCCATTGATACTTCTTGCGAGCTCCTGGCTTAAAACTCCTGCTCGCAGAATGCTTCCCATCAGCTTTTTCCTGAACAGCATAAACACTGGCAGTACTTATACGATCATCAGTGATGGCTCCAACACATCTGGAACAGCTTAAAAAACCACAGCCTTAATGCAAAGCCATGCCCACAAAGACAAGAAAGCAACTTTTCAGTTAAAAATAAAAGTTTGATAGCTCTGGCTCAACTGGGCAGTTAAAAGAACAAAGGTGAAAGCATCTTCGAACCAAAAGTACACTACGTGTGTCAGACTGAGGAAGAAGGAAGGGGAGTACCCTTAGGAACATTCCTAGGGCAGAAAAGTATTTGGCTTAATCATCAAGCATATACACACCCACAGTATGAATGGTTATGCAAGCAATAGCTTGAAGGAAAAGTCTGGGTTTTTTCTTCTTGGCACATAACAAAACTGAAGACAAACAGTGTATAAATAAAATGGGGTGCTTTAGTAGTACATAATGATAACAATCTCAGCAATTCATCAGCTCATGCCAGCAAATTCTCCTCACACACAAACTGCTCACAGGTTATCAGCTTTGTCAGATGGGATACAAAAAAAGTAAAATGACAGAAGCAAAGAGGCAAATGTGATGTCTCCAGAACAGAGCGTGCGAAGAGAAAACACTTCACATGGGGAAAACCCAAACTATGGCTTGACAAAGTGCAGGACTAGGGGAGAAAAGGGCATACAGCAACTCAGTACTCTACATACCTCTGTATCAGATACTGTGTCCACAGCAGCTGGTTATCATTTAAGCAAAAACACTGAATTACAGCTAGAGAGCGGACACACACCTACCTCAGGTCTACCACTCTGTGAAGGAAGAGCGTCAGACATCCCCAAATAACAGACCAATTCTTCTACTATGCTGCTCATCACTACAGTGCAAAGTATTTCACAAACAGATCAGTTATCATCATTCTTCTTTCACCACAGGGAAACCTAAGTCAGCAAGCAGCAATGTGTCCAACTTACCCCACATCCAGCAAGTCCAGTTCCAAGCAGCTCCAAAATCTGTATCCCACTCTTAAAACTGAGATGAATTTATATATTCCTCCTAACATATTAGATGAGAGCTACAGCTAGCATTATTTTTAAGATTAGAGACTCTTTAAATAGCTATTTTTATTCATCTTGGCAAGTTTTAAGAAGAGACTGTGAAAGCCCTACTGAAGGTTCACAGACTCGACTTCCCAGATGCCGCAGGACACTTGATGGCAGAGTACAGCGAGGACATTCTTGCCAGCAGGTGATGCCAGAACTACTTCAGCCACACCATGGACCGTTGGGAAACTCAGATGTGGAACCATACTAATGCTCCTCACACCACCACCAGCTGCTTCGGCAGTGAAGTGACACCATAAAATCTTCTTATGGATTCATTTGTCCAGGTCCTCTGGGCTCATCAGCAGTGACATTGCTTCAGGACCCTCTGTAGAAAGCTCTTGGTGTTGCTTCTCAGCATTTAATTTGAGTGACCAAATAAACACTTGCATGAACAACTAGAAGCCTGAGAAACACTGGTACAGGTACATACTCCCTTCTGCACAACTTGCACTAGTGCAGCCAACCACATTCGTTCTATGGCCTCTCCTATATTTATTCTATATACCTACATATTCTATTCTAGATATCCATGTACTTTTGACATCCTGCAAGGTCACAACACAGAGAGCTTTCCAAGACAGACACCTAAAACTCCCTCCTCCAGGCAAAGTGAGACACAAGAGAATGATCCCAGAAATCTTAGCCTCAGATCATCTGGTTTTTTGAAAGCCTTTTGAAGTATTATTGTGCTGACATCTTCCTTACCTAAGCATTCAAAATACTTAATCATATAATATCATGAGTTAAGATATCTGCCATAAGCCTAACAGAATTAGAGCTTCATATTTCACACACACTATAATAAGCAAGTTAGTTCCCATAACTTCCATTTATTAATCAATTATGGATTACTTTGAGCTGAGTTAAAGACAATTAACCTTCAATGAAGCTAATACAAAGGCAATCTCTATATAAGACAGACAAACCCCCACAATTGTATTTTCAGGGGTTGGTTTCTGTTAGTTCACTAATAATGAGATAAAGACTCCAAAGGAGCACAGACTAAATGAATTTTATTTATTTTTTTTTTAGGAGCAATACCCCATAAAACTATATAATTAAGTTAATAAGCCTGAAAGTCTGACAGAGAAGCCCACAGCACATCACATGGCCAATGCTGTGCTCAGCTATGACTCCTCACCAGCAGCATTTTACCAGTTTTCACAGTCTATAGGCTTTGCACCAACTTGCTTTAGCAGTAGGTCCCATAAGGTATAAAGGAAAAACTCTCAGTTTAGAGGACAACAACTACATCCCTTCCTTAGTTTGTGCTCGTGGGGGGTGCGCTTTACAATACATGCTTATGTCACAAAAACGGTACTCGGCCCACAACTTGGCGGGGGGGGAACCCTTGAGAATTACAAGGAAACTCACTAAATTAAGAGCTTGTTGAAATTTCAGAGCGTGATAAAACTTCTAAAGATGATAATTATCAGTCTCTGGATCTCTTCACTCAAGTACTTTAGATGCAATGGAAACAGACAAAAAAAAATAACAAGTTACCCATTATTTTGATCTAACAACTATTTATCACATAAAATAACTATATATCTAGAAATATGTATTTACAGGATAGACTTAAACTCATTAAACCCACAACTTTTTGCTCCCAAACAAATATAAAAAGAAAACAATCTGGTTGTTTATACCCCATTTATTAAAACAGAGCCATCTATTACTTAATACACTGGTTGGGTAGCCATTAATCACATTATTTTCTTACTCTATTAAGATGCAAGACAGTTTGGCAACCAGTTAACAGAGACAAATTAGGCAGGGTGGAGAAACATTTAAGCTGCAGCAGGTTAAAAACCACCTAAGCTAGGGAGACCTAAACCAGAGCAGTTATACAAGGTGCTGGCATCAGGCAATGCTCAGCATGGCACGCTTGCAAGCCAACTCCTCAAGTGCCTGGCAGGCCTGCCAGGGCCCCTTCAACTGGAATGTTGGGAAAAGGTCCAGGGACCGTCTGGGTGCCGCTCTTTTGGACACCTACCAAAGAGTGCATCACCAAAGCTACAGTTTTCTGTGCACGGATCGCATAGTTTTTAATAAGAATGAAGGCTTCTGGTTAGAAAGTTTATAGTGCAATCTGAATTAATTTGTGCCCACAGTGTCATTATTCATTCTCCCAAAACAGTTTAAATATAATAATGTAGGAATTTGCTATCTCCATAAAGATATTACAAAGTAGTGCTTATACAGTTGGTGACTATGTGATTCGATTTTAATAAATAGATCTCTTCATGCTTTTGCAAAACTACAACTATGAAAGCAAGAAGTGACACAGCAGCCAAATACTTTCTTATCATCCAAAAGCTATTAAAGTTCTCAGGGCTCTAAACAGTTAATATACCTTATCGCACAAGAAGCACACACCACATTCAAATTAACAGCTGCTCAGAGAAGAACAAAACCAAATTCTGCTTCCTCCTTGCTAACGAGCCACCAAGTTATAAGTCCGGCTGAGAAGTCAGAGAGGTTGCTTTACCCCAGACAAGCAAGTTCAGATATGTTTCTGCTTGTCAGTGTAGCTGTGTGCTTAACAAGGAAATCAGCAACATTAGCTATATCACACATACAATTATGTTTGGTTTTCTACTGAAGATGGAAAAAAAAAAAAAAGTTCAAGCACCAGGAGCTTCAGCTCATAAATACATTGTGTTGGCCCTAAGAAACCTAGTGATAACAGCTGTAGCTTTAACACAAATTTACAAAGTGAACATTTATTCAGCTTCAAAAGCATATACACAATAGTTACCTTTATAACAATAGATCTAAAGATGGTATCAAGTTAACATCATATTGATACACAATTTTTTGAAACAGAATATTTGATAAAAATAAGAAATGGCAATGCTTCATTGAAATAACAGATTTTAAATATGCTTCTTGAAAAAACTACTCTTAAGTCAGTACAGCAACATGCAAGCACGTTAAGTAAAAGCACCAGATTTCTTTTCAGTCTTTAAATGATTGTAAGCTTAAACTAATCTGGAGGAGTTTTGTTTCTTTTGTTCTTTTCTAAAGAGTCTTGATTTAAGACAGAGGAGAAAAACTTAAACAAAATCTTCAAGAGATGCTTACCTCATTGTAAAAAATTTACTTTACGTATGTTGACGTGAAAACATTAAGCCTTTTCTTTTTCAAAACCCCCATCAGTAGCATTTCCAATTAAAAACAGAAAAAAAAAAAAAGCTTAAAATTCAGACATTGTAAGATTGTAAGTTGACTGCATTTGGTAGACAAGCCCCATGGTCAAGTTGAATGATTCTTTGTACATCAATATTTGAAAAAGGGAGAGCAATTAGCAGTGTTACACCAGGCTCTGTAAACACAGTTAAGACTTTAAAAGCCAACTGATTAGAGTTCTGCCAATTTAAGATTTTTTTTAAAAAGCAATTATTAACAAAAAAAGTCTCCTTTGGTCACTGTCAGGAGACAACTGTTTAGGCAAGCACGGCAATAGCAGGAAAACATAAGCCAATCATCACAAGCCAAACTGGCTGTAATATATAAACACAGCTGAAGATATTAATAAAATAGACCCTTTATTTGCAATGTCTGCCATGCACAGATGGAAGTTAGAGAGAATTTTTAGAATTCCAATATATTAACGCTCACTATATTGGTGTACTTCAGGTAGCTCCAAAAACACACACATGCGTCAAGGCTTCTTATTAACATCTCTATATGGGCCATGTAGATTCCGGCAGACTAAGGTTTGGCGCATATGTGATCATTTCACAATAACGCTTTAGGAAAATGAGACTCCAAAAATGCTTTCATAAGTTTAAATGGGAATGGTTTTAAAGGTAGACAGATATTATTTCAGAAAGAATCACAGATGATTCAGTTCATATTTCTCCATTAAATACTGTATTTCAAAGTAGGTTTGAAAAAATAAAAAAAAGACCCACGCTCCCTGCAGATTCATCTTTGGTACTCAGGACTTCTGACTTGAAAGTTTCAGTCTTAGGTGCAACTCTGCAGCAGAGACAAGCTTTACAGCATTCTGCAAATATTTTGGCTTGCACATGGAGACTTAAGCAAATCAGTTTTGTATCACAAATTCAGAATCTCTGCTTGTTTCTAGAGTTAAATACAGACTGGAGGATGTGAATGATTGTCAGGATGACATCTAGCAAAGGCTTGAATTCATCTTATCAAACACTATGGGTAAACAGACAGGTCTTTGAAGACTGCAAGCTTCTATTTAAGGACTACAGTTTTGTAAGCAACAAGTCCTCAAGTACACGCAGAATTTTTAAAAGTATATAAATGCAAAACATGGCTTTGTAACTTATTTTCTTAAGAGAAGTTTCATTCTGACAAGTAAATTATCTGGACAAGCATCTACATGTCCTTAAGAGTATTTTCAGATTAAAAAAAAACTCAGCATCTTTAAAACTGATAAAAACCCCAACCTGTAGACCCTCATATATAGTCCAAATATAGCATAGTTACTTTTCTCCAAATCCACAGGGAAAGAGATTTCTAAAAAGATATCGATTTCATGCCCTGATTTTTTCAATTGTATTTCTGTTCTACATTAATCCAGCTACAAGCAAAAAAAATTCCATTTGCTCTACATCAATGCATTAACGACACTGCTTTATTCACACAAAAATTTTCCAATGTTAAGTAACACTATATGGAAATTACAATTATTTTCATTTCCATATCTTGGTAAACTGAAGTGGTTGCTGACTTCTTAAAATATAGTTATGTATTTATACACAACAAAACCACCAAGTTGTGCTAAGCATTGAAAGACCTTAATTCCCACATAGCACCACCACCCTGTTGTTTTCAAATATGGTCAAAGATATTTGTAAGATTTTTTTGCAAAATATGACTACCAAGTAAACCCTTTCTACAGCCCTTTCTGCACAAGTGAGAATCACTTCAAAAAAACACTCTACAAGACTGAGGCTCAAATACTTATCTGTCATGTAAGCAAATTAGACTGAAATCATGTTAGCATACCTTATTACATTGAATCTTATTGTTAGAAGAAGATATATCAGTGGCTTGTGCACATCTTTTGAAGAAGTATAAGATTTTCTAAACAAACTTAAAGCATACTCCTTAAACAAGGAATCAACAACTTGCATTTTCAACAT
Organism: Cuculus canorus; assembly: GCF_017976375.1. NCBI lineage: Eukaryota > Metazoa > Chordata > Aves > Cuculiformes > Cuculidae > Cuculus > Cuculus canorus. The sequence continues at coordinate 105,717,900 of NC_071403.1, forward strand.
ACTGTTTTAAGTGCCTTTAGAACTGAAAAAGTATTCATTAAGAAATATGCTGCAATTCAAGTACTCAACACTCAAGTCTACTACAATTTTAAAAGTGATTTATTTTTAGCATAACCACACTACCAAGTTATTCTGTATATTTCAGTGAAGCAAAGCTTTAAAAAAAATTGTAGAGAAATATATAATTCCTTTTTTGTGTTCCAAGGGAGCAATAAATCCTCTCCTCAAAGATTATTTACGGAAACGCAAGAGCAAACTTTCCATAATCAAGGTTTGGGGTTTTTATTTTTTTTTTCCCCAAAATTCCACCATATGATAAAAAAAATAATCAAATTAACATGTATTCCTGACGACATTGATAATGTCACAGCTAGAACCTCCTCAGCTAGTTTATAACAAGCAACTGCAAGAGGTGTAAACAGAAATACAGGTCCCTACACCGGGACAATGCATGGTTGCAGGTTGACTGTATGATGCTAGTATTGAAAGCAAGATTTAAAGTAAACTCATCTGGAATTCAGATTCAGCTGAGGGAACAGTGAGAATGACACAGTGAAGGTACACTTGGGTGCAGTTTCATGCTGGTGACTTTTTTTTTTTCCTTTTTTTATGCTTAGAGCAGATTTTAAAACAGGAGTTTCAAATCCAATGACACACACACACAACTGAAAACTTCAGTGACCATTAGCACATTTGTACACATACTTACGTACACATAGTATTTACATATTCTAAACAAAGTCCCATTTTAACAATTGAAGTCTTAACACATGAAAGAAGATAAGCTACTACAAAGAATGCATAATAGGATCACAAGTTTTCTACAATAATATAAACATGTTTTAAAGTGCTTTCTGGGTGCCTTAGATTAACCCCTTGCAGTATGAGCAAGTGTAGTGCTGTTCCAGTCATTACAAAAATTATTGAAATCATTACTCTCAGGTGCATCGTGAGTTCAAGAAAAATGACACCATTGATGTAAGTTTGAAGCTCTACCAACATAAACATATATATTACTGAAGTTCTGATGAAGTTGTCAAACACTTTGGTTTATCATAGCTTGGGACAAAGATTTGAAGAACAGAAATTGCACCTGTCCACTCTTAAGTTTTTTACTAAAAAAATACCCCAACATAAATTGACAGCATTCTTTGGCAAAAACAGGGCATTTGGCCACTTTGTGTGTACACCTATTTATTAAAATAGTCTAGGGGTGAGCAAATGCCACTGCTGTACTGTCAATTTACAGGAATAACCATTCCTTACTCAGTGGGGAATATCAAAACACTAAGCTTAATTAGCTATATAGCAAGCTGAAACACCTTCAGTAATCATTACAGGGGACCAATAATGTTTTGTAATATTTTTTGTCTAATGTTTATCCTTTTCATTACAAAAACAGTAAAATGTTATATGCCTGCAGACCAGTCCATTACTTTGCAATGACTACAGAAACATTATTCAATGGTGTACACTGTTAAGTTTTTGATAAGCAAGTAACAAAAAACAGGAATACTGTGTGCTGACAAACCAGTATTCAGCGGCACAGTATTTGTGCATTACTTATACTAAGAAAAGCCTATTAAAAATTCAGTTAACTGCTACAAGTTACGTGAATATATAAAAACAGAGCAGATATACAAGTATAACACTGAACATACTGTACTTTATTAGCACAAAAAGCCAGAACAAGGCACAGCAAGCAGAAAAATACATCAATAGAAGGGTTAGTGTAGCATACAAGAATAACATTTATTGTACTTGCAGCCAAAATGTTCCCTACCTCGCACAGGTCACTGCCATAGAGAAGGAAGTAATAACATACTGTAGCAGCTGGTAAAGAAACTAGGGAGCACTCATAATTGGTACAAAACATTAAACAGAGGTCAGGGCATTCCAACAAAATTTTAGTGCAAAAATGTCTAAGACAGAACTATTTTAAGTTCCATCTCTGATTAAATAAACAGAACTTAGAATCTTGCTTCCAAGTAATCTGTTGAAACTATAATCAGTGCATATTACTTCAAAATATTTTCAAAAGCGCAAATGGAAAGATATTTACAAGTGTAACAGTACCTTTGAAACCTGACGTTTCAGATGTCAGATTTTGTATTCCAATTATAATAATTCAATCACTTGTAATCTTCTCCATAAAAATATCAGATGACTTTAAATAATTAAACACTTTTTTCTCCTCACTATCAGCTTCCACTGTAAGCTACCAGCAGCCAGGACACCAGATTCTGTTTTATTAAAAAAAAAAAACCAACAAAAAACCCCAACCTTTCGTTTTATGGCAATACTATCACATGTCCTGCCACTGAACCAGTAATTCACACTGGAAGGTATTTAACTGTCCAAGACAGTATTACTTTTGCTAACAATGCCACTTAAATCTCTAAGTGTTTAAAATACAATTACAGTACTGAGCAGGCATATTCAAGTCTTAATGATTAGGAAACCTTATACATTGAGAAAAGCACGATTCATCTGTTAGCATCAAAACACCATTAACTCTTAATGGACTGCTTCTAACGAACTGCTCTTAATTAAAAAAAAAAATACCCTTACTCACTAGTATTTCAAAACTTGCTTGTGAGCTAAATTAGTACTTTGAATAGTGGAAAGTTTTCAAGAAGATAGTTTTAAAAAAATACTTCAAATATTAGCAAAAATGTTCCTCTAATAAAGCCTTTCTTTATTAGCATTACGTGAATGCCCCACAGAAAATGCCTCATAGTTTCTTCATCCAATTACTACAGCTATAAAAGGGAAACAAAATATTTAGAAATTGGCAAAAATATTTTCATTAGGCCTTAATGAAAAACGTGCAGAATTGTGTCTGCTTATTGTTTCCAAGAGGCATCACAAACTTGATTAACAGCAGGCAGCATCTGACAGGATACTAACACTCAGCTTAAATAGGATATTGCAGGAAAGCTAGACATCGTTGGTGTGCTCGCTGCAGTTAAACTGTAACAAACAAAAAAAGAAGTGTATTCTATAAGCTTATTCTGATTTCTGTTTACTTTGTTTTTATAGGTTCCCGCTCCAGCCATCGCACCCTGACTTTTTGTTTATAGTGATACTCCTTTAGAAAGTCTTGCAACATTGAGGGTAGAGGAAGGTCATCGATTCCATCATACGTAGTGCACCTGCAGATTACTGCCCGGCAGATATACTGCAGACTAAAGGGGAAAGTCCTGTTCAGAGATACAGTAAGCAACGGTTCAAAGAACATGCAAGAGCTCGGGTCCTTGTAGTGTTCCAGAAGCCCTGTAACAGTGGAGGAGTGAAACACACAGGGATCGTGGGCATCAAAACTAAAGTTGTGATTCCACTGCTCAATGCGTGCATGTAGCGATCGGTTATAACGACGGAAGCTCACAGAGAAGAGGTAGTCCTCTTGCGCAGAATCCCTGAGCAAAAAAGTGCCTTCGGGTTTACCCTCCAGAAGTGCTTCTGCCTCATAGCGGTCCATCACACCCCAGTAACATGGGTTACCTGTGATCTGAAGTAAGTCTGGCACAAGGCAATGGATGTAATCGATTTGAGTATGCACTTTCCAAGCTCCCTGCCTGCTGATATGACCCTGGCTCTCTCCAGACATTTGACGCTGCTTCTGCCTGCGTGACTGCAGACAAAGCGTTGTTGTGTCCTCTTCAGAGTCACAGTTTCCTGGAGGTGTTATGTTTTTGTCCCCGGTCAGCTCGGTCATACCAGGGGCTAACTTTGGTCCCAGTTTATACAATGGATTAACCTGTGCTGTAGCTTCAAAAGTATGTATTTGGGCATTGGGAGGGGGATCAACTCCTTCTTCAATACTAAGTCTACGCCTCTCTCTGAGTCTGTCTTCCTCATCTTCTGTGGAAACCAAGGAAGGATCAAACGTGTCAAAAAAAGTTGAATGAGGACTTACAGGTGCTGTGTGTTGTTTAATCAGATGCCACTTCTGAGCTAAATCTGAGCCTGCAGGAAAAGGGCATTTCTCAAGCATTAGTTCAGAGAGGTGGATCTTTCTTTTGTTAGAAAAGAGAGGTTTTGACTGTTTGCTGTAAGTTCTCATGGGAAAACACAGCCCAACAGTATCCTGTAGACGCTGCCGCAGCGAACGACTACCTACTGTCCTGTTTGACACTGCATCCATATCATGCACAGAGCTCACCCCATACCTTCTCTCCCTCCTCTGCAAACCACTTCGTGTCCTACCAAATCTTTTTTCAGTGTCCAAGGAGCTCTGGGTTTTAGTAGAGCAGGAATGCTTCTTCTTCCCACCCCAAGGAGCATGCCGAGAGTAAGAGTCCCTTCGAGCAAGTCTAGCTCCTGTGGTGACACACGAGTCATTTTCTTTCTCAAGGCTTATTTCAACAATCTGAGGAATTTCTGTGACACAGTTTTGGTTCCGCCTTGCCAAATTCTTTGAAGGACTTAAACCTAATTGCAAAGCAATGTTTTCTCTCAAAGGACTGCTGGTTTGTGGGTGAGCCAAATCACTTATCTGGATAGCTTTCTCTTTAGCAGATGAGCAACTACTGGAGTTCACAACTATGTTTTCATTTTGGCTTCCACCCTCGTGACTGAAGAGATTCTGGCACCTGTATTTGAAATGGTTCCACATCTTTCCGACTTTATCCATGGATTATGTTACCTAAATTCAAGAGGAGAAGAAATATTAAAATAAAAAGATAGTTTTAAAAAGTGAGAATACATCTTCAGTTATCCATTAACTTACGAATAAAAGATGACTGTTAATTTAACACACTACATTTGAAAAAGCGCCCTAGTGTTTGTATGATTATGTGGAAATTACATGCATCACAATTCTGATACTTAGAAAAAAATCACCATGAATAAAATGTTTGGGAAATTACAAAGATTTTATTAACAAGCGGGCCCCTCCACTTTCCTGTGGGCACGTAGGTAGGTCTGCATAGCTATATTTGATGGAGAAAAAATACATAGCCTGAAATTCTTCATTTTAGGAAAAATTTGTAAGTCATGTGTGAGGTATGACACTCCAATAAGCTTCCAATAAGCAGCAGTGAAACAAATCCTGAAAAAAAAATTATTTGAGTCACTCCAAACCATGACAGCAGCTAGTGAAATCCAGCAAGTGCACTGCAAGTGTCCAGAATACACCGTCTAAAAGCAAAAGCTCCAGCTGCAGGCCAGAAATTCCAAGCTATAACTAACAAGATTAAAAAAATAAGAACTTTGGAGGGGAAACGCATTCAGCATTCTTAGAAGAGACAATTGTCAAAAGACAAGGCAAGGCAGTAAGGTAGCAGCATAATTTTAGAATTACATTAATATATCAGGGACTTCGGGTGGAAAAAAAAAAAAAAAAAAAGAAGAAGAAACCAAATCAAACCTGTCTTCCTTTATTACTTAAGATATAAAAGAATGAAAGAGCCCAGGGAGCTTTTCTATATTTAGTAAGAGCACTTAAAAAGAAAGCAGCTCCACAGCAGGAACACGATGACAGTGAATCATGAAGATACAGTAAAACGATAAAAACATTAACAGTGCGTATTCTGCAACTATTTCTTTAGAAAGTTGATAATTGGAACGAGACTGCCAAAAACACACGACTGCCCTAGGACAGAGAGAAACAGGCTAACTCTGTACTAAAAAAAAAAGTCAGGCAATGCCAAACTAAATTAGATCTAATTAAGTTCCAAGAGAAGTGCTAAACTTAAAGAACTAAAACATGTCATCTTATCTAATTTATCTAATGGAAACCGGTCCATTCTTTGGAAACCTATTATTTTGAAGCAACATTCCTCTGTTGCTACAGCTCCTTTCTGTTCGCAGCTAGAAAGGAATCTCAAGCAGTGACTGAATACATTGGGCCTCATGAAATAACATAGATAATAAACAAGTAAGCAATACTCTAGCGATCCAGCTGTAAGCCTGTGACTTTCTAGCAGAATACACCGAGACAGTGGAAGAGTCATAGGTATAGTCCACATGAGAATCGTGAAAGGATAATGAACCTGAAAAACCTACCTTTTACAGGAACACCAAGCAAAAGGAGCAAAAGCTTTCTTTCCCACCCCTCCTCAGATACTTAAATCAATTGCATAAAATTAAATCTTAAGTATTTAGTTTGGACACAGGTAGGTGAGGCAGAAGCAGGGAGGGAAATTGAGCCTTAACAGCCTCCGGAGATTACTGGTACAGGTACCTAGAGCACAGTGCTAATGACAATCTGAACAACACACAAGTAGTCCTTAAGGAGGGAGACACTTGCAGAGAAGTGTTATACATAGAAGATGCGTTAAAGCTCTGTGTATACATAAAAGTGAAAGTTTGTAAGCAAATGTGCAAGGAATGTGTTCTTGATTAAAAAAAACCTCCCCTTTTTTCCTACACTTGTCTTGTTGGAGCTGGGGACGTGAAGGAGTTCCAAGAGCAACAGAACTAATAAAGTCAGCTCACATACAAATCTGTAAGAACGATACAAACACGTATCACACCATCACACTAAGCATAGCTGTTTGCAGTGTCTCAGAATATCCACACTGACCAGGAGGCAGCATGTGTTTGCTGGCTGCCAGCTTGTCACAGTGTATATAAAGGTTGACTTCCACCCACTTTTCTCTCAAGTTGTACATTTTTTTCTATTCCTAGTAATACAACACTTGAAAAATTTTGGGAAGGGAAAAGGAAGAGAGTACATAACCTCCATTCCCATGAGAAATCAGGTGGAAAAAAAAAAAGTACGCATCTTTCCAGCAAGAATGAACCAGAAGTACTCTAACCAGTCATACACTGTTTGGTGGTGTCTTTTATTCTAAAATTGCTCATCATTGCTCTTGCTTTGCACTATTAGTCTAGAATGTCTTTAGACTATTACATGGGTGGAGCGTCCTCTACACTTCCCCAGAAACCTTCAAGAATAAAACCCTCTCATCTGCAAAACCCCCACCATACCAACTTGACAGACGGTATCTTTCAAGAGTTAAAGTTAAAAGGTGAACTGCTTTATGTCATACTCAAGGGAATAGAAATACTTTTTTTTACCCAGAAAAGCACAGGAGTCACCGATTCTTGTCTTGACAATACACCTCAATATGAACTCGCCAGATCCCTTTTCCGAGTTGTGGACATGATTACTACAGAGAGAAAAAAAAGGTATTTTTGTTAGTTAAAATATCTTTTAATTTAGATATTTACAGTTTGTTACTGGTATCAAAGGGATATTTTATTCTATCTTAAATATGTGCACAGAACTCCCTGCTCATTATACATTTTTAATGCATATTAACAAACAAAAAGCTTCACAGAACTTTTTTCCAACATTAGTCAAACACAGTCCAGGAAAGGACCCTCAAATAAAGCTTTCAGGAACCAAGAGTAAAGCTACAGTATCTGTATCACTGAAGAGCTAGGCACAATGGGCCTACTCAGGCCTGTAAAAAAATGGTTTCCCTGCATATTGGTCTTTAAGTCCAAAGCAGTGGTTCCCAAGCTGTGGTTGGCAGTGCTGTCAGCTCACCTCATACCGCCTCTCCTCCTTGTTTTCAGCTGCTACATCACATCAAAAGGCAGCTAAAAATACACACTTTTCTAATATTACTTTTCCAGGTAAGCAACTGCCGTACTTGCCACAAGGATGTTATACGATTGTAAAGAGGCATATGAACCAAGATTCTAAAAATGGCGAAGTGGAATACAAGACAAGATCTTTATTTAAACAGTAGGTGAGCACTTCTCTAAAATAATAATCATTGTTTTTCAGAAATCCAAGAGGACTTGAGGGATTTAGTATGCTCACATCACTGTCAGAAATCTAACAGTAACAGGATAGTGAAGGATAATTTGCTTCTCCACATGAGAGCTAAGCCCAGGACAGCAGTAAGAGTATAAAGAAAACATTTGGAACAATGTTAAATAACACGAAGAAAAGTATTCAAATATTATGCATATTTCCTAGAACAAAAAACTATGGGGTTGACCAATCACTTGGTGAATATTAAAAATTAATATTCCTAGGCAGAAGCTCCAGAATGATGTGAAAAAAGTAGTAAACATTATTAGCTTCCATTCACCTCTAGAAGCACTAAAATTGCTGAAAAGCAATTTTTGGCTTTTAAAGTTAGGCCATCCTACTACTATGGAAAGATTCCATAAAAGTAACCTTCCCAGACAACAACAGTCACAAGTACCAAAAAAAAAAAAAAAAAATCTAAGTACAAACCAAAGATTAAAACAAAACTAAAGTTCTTTGGCAACTTCAATGCTTATACCCATTTATTTTCCCCCTATTATGTTCCCAGTAAGTCTACAGACACAAGACAGTTAAACCTACTATAACTGGTTCAACACAAGGCCTTAAAGCAAACAAAAGGTAAAGTTGCTAAAATAAGGGCTACATAATTTTCAATAAAGCCAGTTTCTTGACTTTGGGTGACTTTCAGTTAAACCTCTCAACCATATGTTCAAATAAAACTTGAGTCACTGGTAAAGTACTTAATATTCAATCTAGTAATGTTAAAGTAGTTTAAATCAATGTGCAACAGACATGCAGTTTCACATATTTCTTGTGGCAGCATTAAGGTTGACAATGTACCAAATCACTTCTGAACTGTCCCTAAAGCCATCCTGGTTTTATGAAATAGCACTGCCAGTGGTTATTTTAGCCTGAACAGAAAATAAAATTAATTCCACTAAAATCCATAGAGTGAGTTCAATTTGTAGATTTATAAGAACAACAAAAGCTACACTAACGTTTCTAAAAAAAAAAATCTTTCCAACTAAAAATGAGTTCCGAGTTCCATCTACTTTAAATTGGCATGTTATCTTAAAAAAATACAGGTAGTAACTACTCTACAAGGATTATAAAAGCAAAGAGCAGTAGTTTCAAAACTATAGTCCTATTTTCAGTAAATATAGAGGCATTCAAAGCCATGAAGTTTGCAAGAGTGCAGTCTTCAAGTATTCTGAGTGTACAAATGATCAAAAAAGGAGAGCTAGGAAAGGCATTTCTGTAGTATGATTTCAATAAGGACAACAGTTGAAACCTATTTGTACTACCAAAGAGCCACATATTAATAGATTACTGTGAAAATCGAGACCACTCTTTCCAGAAGAGTCACAAGATCTAGCCAGAGCTTTCCACCTGCGACTTCCTAGGAGGAACATTCAAAGCCAAGGTTGTGCTCTGTCCTAGAGTTAATACTCTTGTTTCACTCTCATAGTGCTACCCAATTTAAAAATTAGTATATAGGGTAACCTACATTCAAAAACATTAACTCCAAAAAACGTACCACCTTAGTAAAGGCTGAAGCACAGTGTATTATATGACATCTTACAAAAGAGGTATAGTACACTTATCTCAAAAACAAGAATCTTTTGGTTTAGCATTTTCATACTATAACTTCAAAACACTGAAAGATAACAAGTTCGAAACACTGAAGGAAAGCAAAATCAGACAAATCTCACAAGCCAAAAAAAACCCCAAACAATAACCTGAAAGGGGAGGGGAACAAATCACATTTTGTGCTCCTTGCACACTGTTCAGTTCAATGCCAGCATGAGCTAACACATTCAGTGCCGCTGGTGCACGTCACCTTGGACCATGGAGGCAGAAATAAAAAGAACAGGAAGACTACACCTCTATTTGAATTGTCCCTTCTTTTAAAATGATTCACTTAGCTGTGGTGAGAGACTCCATTATTAAAGACATTTGCTTCCATTACGGTATGCTTGCTGACGAGGTTAATGTCCTATTTGCACATTGCCAAATGCCAGCTATAGGCTACTGCTCCCAGGGATGCACCAACAAAGCTGCTCACATAAGTACTCCTCAACCTTATTCAGTCAAAAAGAATAAGGCCGGCAAACACCTACTGTTTAACATAACCCACCTGAGGAAGGAAGAAAGGGCAATACAAAGGATTAAAAAGCAATTTCCTCCCTTCCAATACAAATTCCAGAAATAATGAATTACTACAGACAACATGTCTTAAACAAGAAATGTTGGCTGAAGTGGAATCATGCGTTTTTTCACACACAAAAATGTGCTCACTGCACACAGCCTGAAGAACTGATTAGAAGGACTGGAAAGAAGAGGTGACTGCTATTTTATTAACAAGACATGTTAAAAGGGCCAAGTGTTTCAACTGTTCATGAAAACCTTACAGCAGGCTCCGATAACTTGGAAGTGCAGTTGCATAGGGTGAACAACCTGAAGGTCTAATTCCTCAAAGCAAAACTCAGATCTGCCAAGAAGAGGTAAAGGATACAGAGCTCAAATTCAAACAACACACTAAATTGGCATGTCAGCACTGCAAACAAAACAAATGGCATCAGCCCCTTCCTGATCACCTGTGCTGGTACAGAGCATGGCCTGCACACCGTACGGCTCCTCAGCCAACCAACTCTAGCAACTGATTCAAACTAAAATAAATTCACAGAAAAAAATCTTAAACCTTTACTCCATCTGGTTTAGGATTTCTATATAAACATTAATGTTAATGCAAGGGAGGAGCAGATGAGGAGAGAGAGAACAACAGCCAGGGCAAGACTGCTTCCTTCCACTACAGCACTGGTCATGATATTAAGATTTAAATGGCTAGTTTGAAGAGAAATCTCAATTTGAAGCCTAAGTATTAACAAGTGTGGGACTTTGGCTGTGAAGAGAAAGATTAGGACTATTTAAGGTGTTCCTTTGAACATTCATGTTGAAAGTTCACCCACTGAAAACGTTTTACTTCAAAAATAAAATGCTGAGTTGGCTTGATGGATCCTGCTAACACACAAGGAAAGCTAGAAGTTTCAAGGACTTAAGCTGGCAGACTGTCAAGTCAAAGAAAAATAATGATATTTTTGCCATTGTTCCAGCCTGAAAGTAAGGAGGAACCTCCTCCCCCTCCTTGGTGCAGATTTACAAGGAGCAAAAAGCAGTCTTAGCTTGGATAGCTGATCTTCTGCCATCTTCTTTCCAAGCAACTACACATTGGTAACTTCAGTTCAAAAACATGGTTCCAAGATATTTTGAACAGTGGGATACATCCTTCCTAGGCTTTGGGGTTGAGAAAGAACAATAGCGGGACTACATGTGTTCACATGTTAGATTAGAAAAATACTGTAGGGTTGCCACTCATTTCTTTTCTGTTCAGAAAATCTAAAATCCCTGAAACAGAAAAACATCAATGGAAGAACATAATGTGAATAACACTGAACCAAAATAGTGAGATAGTTGTTTCTGAAGTACCCTTTTTCCCCTGTACTTACACAAGTCTAGCAGATAATAATACAACCATCATGAACAAAGCAAGTATTTCTAATTACATAAGAATCAGGGAACTACACACAGCAAGTCTGTTTCAGACATTAATGCAGAGGTAATGCTACACAGATCAACTGAGAACCCCACATACTGGAATGTATCTGTGGTAGAATCCTTGCAAATTCAAGACAATGATGCATATTCATTCCAAGTAAAGACATCTTCAAATCATTTAGGCAGTATCCCGATGGCCACTCATCATAACAGGTAAATCCACACAAGCAACAATAAAGAGGAGCACTTTCCTTTAAATTACTTCCCCATAACCCCAGCAGGCAGCTCATAACTTCACCTCACTACTTGAGAAAGTAACAGAAAAAGCATTAAGTTAGCAAAGTAAGATATCCACCACAGAAGAAAACTCTAGGTGAATCATTGAAATAATGTTTCCTGTACTGCTATGTTTACCTCTTCTCAAACAGAACCTGCCAATATAGTTTGTTTTTTCTTAAAATTCATGTGGACAGACTAAACAGTTCCAGTCAGCGTTCAAGTTAAGTACAGCAGCACTCTTGATGACCTCTACAAAAGCTGTAAGCGCTCTGCCAAAAAGTTATGGAGGTTCCCCTAGGAGGGCACGATTTGTTTCTATTGTTAAGAACACTAACAAAGCACATCCTTCTCTATCAAGCTCTAAAATATAAATAGGTCTCAAACTGATATGAAGAGTGATCTAGTGGTTATTCATATATAATCCTTGGGAGCTGAGTTAGGGAAAAGCATACCTTAACAGCTATGCCTCACTGAATGTAAAGGAAATTGGAAGTAAAGTTGAAGACATGGGTCAATTCTAATCCACATCCTTGACTAGCTCAGTAGAAACAATTTAAGATATTTTGTAAACAAAGCATTTAATTTAATTGCAAATTGGCTATTGTACAAACAGATAGTTCCTCTGGGTTTCAATCCGTTTATACCGATTCAGTCCTATTTCTTCTTATTTGATACCCCACATTTTTCAAAACCTCAACAGCCTGCCTAATGCCCTCCCCTCAACATAGTACCCTTCCCCCACCACCAGCCTAAAAACATCTCCTTTACACACAGAGCTCTTTTGATGCACCCACCTACTTCCCATGTTTTCTTTCTATCTGACCAAGCACAAGATCATATTCTCTAATACAAACTATCTAGCTGCCACTTCTTAAAATGGATAAAAACAAAGTTCTTCTTGTCTTCCTCTTGTGCTGTACCCACAAGGGTGACTACACAGGAAAACGCAGTATTGCTATTTGTGCAATTTGCAAGACATAAAAAGAGCCACTATTCTTTCAAATTTGAGTGAAATAGGGCCAGAAGTTTCTAAAACCACAACTGAGAAGAGTCACATCCAGAGCTGCGATATCTTAGGAACTGCAATTAAAGAAGTCAGTGTTAACTTGAAGAATAAATTTTGCTACACGCACTTAAAAAAAGATCTCTTGCACTCTAAGTTGCTCAGTTCACTAACCTGCCATTTCTGATGAAAATGTAAAACTCACTGAGGTTTTACAGAGAGCATTTGTATTTTTTCTTCACTGCTAACACTACTGGAGCAAAGCACTCAATAATAGCAAGGTCAAATACACGTAAAACACAAGAGAAATCAGGAAAGTTCCATAACTAAAATGAGCTTCTCTTTGCAGCAACATAAATTACTTAAAATGCTTAAAAATACAAAATATTTAATTGTAATTTATAGCTCAACTATATTAATTGATGATCTGTAAATTCGTCAAACTCCTTTGTGCCATCACAATACTGAAGAAAGAATAGACTTCAAGCTACTGGGAAGCAAATGCTGGATAACCTTGATGTCTTATCCACGTACAGTTATGCTCTACATCAAGTAGAAAGTGGTCTAGGATGGACAGCTCTGACAGCATCCACAAATTTATAAAGTGACCTTAATAATGACTTAACTCCCAACTTACATTCTTTCACAGCAGAAGTTTGACAAATAAACCCCACCACTACAGCCCCATCGGCAATCTTTGATCAGTTTCTGTGCAAAATATGTTTTCATAAAATAAGAATAACATATTTTAATAACTGCAGAATGAGACCAGGGGATTTAACCTGCAAAATATTTGGTAAGCAAGGAGTTAAAACCCTGCCTAAGCCTACCCCACAGCTGCTGTCAGCAGTCAGGCTTGTCAAGGGAAGCTCTGGGCTGTCTTGACAGGACTAATTGGCAGCAAGCACCTGGTTCCCTAGGCTGGTCCCGGATAAGGTAAAGGAATATAAACCCTGCAAAGAAGGAGGAGAAGCAGCTGGAAAGCTGCCAGTAGGTCTACCCTGTTTCATGTTTTTACTTTGATCCACAGGCAACTTTATGCTATACTATACCATGTCAGAGCTATCAGAAATATTTTTCTGCAACTTCTCAGCTGAAAGGAACCCCTGCTTTATGGTTCTGTACCTGTCAGCTGTGCCGCTGCTAAGCACGCACCCAGCCTTGCTGTGCAGGGTCACCCTGTGGCACAGCCAACTGCAACATCAACACAACTATTAAATTGCAGCAGAATTGAAATTTTGTTTTTCAAACGCCACCAAAAATTATCTTTAAGGCATTATTGTAACTTTAATATTATGGACTAACAGGCCAGAAAATCAACACTAAGAGTGTTCTGGATATTCTGTATATTGGATACACAAAGCATGTGCAATGACAGATTTATGATAGAGAGCAAATTACAGTGTGTTTTCAAAGAAAAGAAAAAAAAGTGGAAAAAACACAATATTCTGGAAAATAGCTAAAAGTAGGCTGCACAAGGAACTTCGAGTGGGACTTCCAGAGGTGTGAAAAGACGCTTAGAACATATTTTGACCTCTGTTAGGAAACATGAATTCAGTGAATTTGAAGCTTTCTAAATTTCTGTCCTTTCCGGGTTTTTTTTTTTTTTTTTTCAATATCAAAATAAAAATTAAAGCATTAGTCTTGCAGGTTCAGCCCCTGAGGTAGGGAGCTTTTTGCTAGGAATAAGGGACAAAATACATCAGTTTGTTAGCCTAGCAGAGTTTTGTATTATTGAATGAACAAGTGTCTAATTACATATACACAAAAAAAATAATATATATATAAAATATCCACAACATCAAGATATACTTAAGATATACTTAAGATTTTGGGAAGTCTGTGCAAGACAGTTTAAGTATAAATATTGAAAAGTCAGAACCAAATTTCTTCAAAGCTAAGTGCTCAGCAGAGACTTCATCTATGCCTCTACCAAGTTTCACTTTTTTAGTTATCCTTTTAGCTCGTAGTCAAGAATCCCAACAATGCACAATAGTATGAGTAGTTCTACACCTTAAATAACTGGACATTTAGAATGTTAAAAAGCAGTCAGCACTGGGACACAGCATCTGTATGAAAAATGTTTCAACCTATAAGCTTTAATGCAGAACTACAGTGTTTGTGAAAACGGGATTGTAATGGAACCCCTTGATAATCAAACCACTGGCACCACTAGAATAAACTCAGCCTAAAAGCCATGGAGTATGCCACTCTGTTTTTGATTTAACACATTATATAAACAATTGCACCATTCCTTTAAGTGAGAGCAATGTTATACCGTACTAATACAAAGATCCATAAGCAATCTTTAAAAATAAAAAGCTCAGAGTAGCAACATGATAAATTACTAAGTTTAGAGTTACTGCTCTAACAAAAACAAAAAAATTTGAGTGACAGCACAGTAAACGATACAGCTCCCTGCAATACCAGCTCTCCTTTTGCATTTTGCACATTTACACAAAGACAACTAATGAGTAAATTGAGAAGCTCTCTTGGTCTCCAACTCATGAGCAAGGAGAAGTCAGTGTTTTTAAATTTTAAAAAAAAGTAACACTTTTCTCCTGCCACGCAAAACAGGAATACGCATGATTCAAAGAAATCTAACTCTTCACATTGTATGATGCAAGACAGACTATATGCACAGGATATGCATTAGGGAGACTGAACAATCATTGATAAGAAATTCAGGTCTCTCTTTCTTTTTAAGAGCCCCAGCCCATTATAACTGAGGTGTTAACCAGATCATTGCATTACTATCTTATATTTAGGGAGCTGTATCTGTTGTATAGTAATATGCTAAGTAAGTGATACTTTTTGTTAAGATGTGGCTACACCTTTCCTCTTGGCTTTACTAATACAATCAGTTACACCAAAGTGATTTGAATGAAGTGCTTATTCTTGCAAAGAAGCAACAGTGTCTTAAATGAGTGAGCCCACACAGGATGAGAATTTTCTAAGGAAACTGCATGAGCTGAGCAAGCTCCTAATTTCTTCTGAAAATAATACACAAATTATGTCAAAAGGCATTTATATCTAGTCCTAAAACCGACTCCAGTTTTCACTAAGGATTGTTGCATCAAGACCCAGTCACAGACCAATACACTACTGGTTAGCTAATGTGCATTCCCATTAATCAACAGGAAAATGGCTTATCTGAAAAAGCAACTCCCTAACCTGTGGGACCACTAATACCACCACACAACAGCTCATTCGGTATTGAAAAGTCCCTAAGTATCTATCGGCTCCTGTCTGATATGGGCAAGTATAAGTTTTAGGATGTAGGAGCTTCAAAAAGATGCAGCTAAGGAACAGACTAGAAATATTAATCTTCACAACAGCACTACCAGCTGCACGAGACTAATAAAACCAATAATCCTCTTTTGCCCTTAATCAGATCTATCAAAGCAGATATTCAGTTGTATGAATGGTTTAAGAGAGACTGCATTTCACACTGAAAGAGTTTGCAGCCACACAAAACTGAGCAAACCCAAAATCAGATGATTACTGGATGATTAACTTGTCAGAGAGCAGGTATTAAAAACCCAAAACATCACCCCACAAACCCAAACCCCAAAACACAACGGAGACAAAGTGAGTGATTGATGCTATTTCACCATATCAGCTTGAGACGATTATTCACCATCCCCTGCACGAAAGGAACATAAAAGAGTTCAGGTCCTCCTAGGTTGTTTCTCATTAACAGAATATAGTCATATATAGCTACAACACCCTAGGAGTAGTGGTCCATTATAATTAATCTACCATTGCTTTACTGGTATTAAAAAGGATATTCCTACTTCTCTCCCATCCTGCTGCATCAGTTCCAACATTCATGTGACCTCTGCTTTTGCTATAAGCTAATTAATAGAAGCACCAGGCAAAGAGCATTTCAGGTAGGAAAAAGCCAGAAGAGACAAAGATAAGTGGAGAAGAAACAACTCTACCAGCAGCAGTGAGCTGTTAAAACCGGTTTAACCATTTCTGTGAAAACTCACTCCCTAATATTGAACCAGATTGTTCTTGTACCATGACATGTTTTATTACATGAAACATGAGACAAAAGTCCTAATTGTGCAGCAAAAAGATAAAATTAAGCCTTGAGTCTTAAGACTCACGTAGAAAAATACTGTACATTTCATAAGATCCAGAAGCTGTAACGCTGGTAACAGGAAAAATCATTAACATAAAAACACAATAACTGTTCATCTCCATTTTTTCAAAAAGATGGTTCAACTGTTACTTAAAATACCAGAGAACCTACATAAACATCACTAAGATAGGGATAACTTGTTCAATAATTTATTTCAGGAAGCTATGACTCTTAAGCATTCTCCATGACAAAACCAAGCCCTATTCTTGATGTAGAGATACAAGATTACTCAATTTATCATTAGGAGACATGTGGCAGCTTCCACATCTAGCTACCATCACATAGCGCTCACAAGTTCCTGACAGAAAACACGCACAGTGATCACAAGGATAAGAATTCAAAATTCTCATTTGTAGATGAAAACTAACAGATTTTCTTGAGATACGCATGGTTAGTCAAAGATGAACATCCTCCAAACCATCAGCTAAAGCTGAAGGGTCTGAATAACTAAAACCAGTTGCACAACTTCATACAGATCTCAAACTCTTCTGCAGTAGATCAGCAGGAGTCTACCAGTCAGGTTGCGGGAAGGAAGGGAAAAACAAGTAACACTTTCTAGTGTCCGAGTGTATGTAAGATTGCAAATTTCTGGTACCACTGGCATCAGCAGCACATTGGCATACAGGACTAACCTGTAGGTAACTTAAAATCTATCATGATTAGAAGAAAAAAAATGAAGATTTGCCTTCACAAGAGTTCTGATAAGCAGCCAGACTAGAATACCTGTCAGCAAAATCAGTCTGTTTTCTGTGTTTGTTCAGTATAGGAGAAAAGAAACTCCTACTTAACCAAATACTAACTTTCTCTGAAGTTTGTGCTATCACAGTTGACTCTGCCCTTACTTCAGAGGAAGGACAGCAATAAAAATCAGTGACTTCTCACACAACTTCAAATGTCTACATAATTCACAGATTTTGCTACAGGAGGAACACATTAAAAAAGGGTACTTTAAGCTGTACAGGGCCAACAGGCAGGGCCATCATTCTTAAGGCTTGAACTAGCTATTGCAAAAGTAGCAGAGAAATTCAGCCTATAAAACCTTCTTCCTAAGAAGAGGGACACGCAATTGAAAACACTTTCTGATTTGGTCTGAATTTTATAGCCTGGGTAGCTACCTAAAATATTTCTTCGAAACTGAAGTTGTTGTAGGAAAAAAAAAGTTAAATTTTAGCTGTCTTTAAAAAAAAGCATACCTCCTCATGTATAAATTCAGGAAGCACAGACTTCGTACAGAACATTGTATACTATCCTTTCAAAAGTACAGCCAAGCTTGGTCCAGTTTGGAACTTCTGAAGAAATAAACCTTCAGGTTCACTGCCTCGGTAGTTTTTCTGACAAGGTCTCTAAAGAAGCAGACTGAGTTTTGGATGACTGTCACAGCAATTAATA
Organism: Cuculus canorus; assembly: GCF_017976375.1. Taxonomy (NCBI): domain Eukaryota; kingdom Metazoa; phylum Chordata; class Aves; order Cuculiformes; family Cuculidae; genus Cuculus; species Cuculus canorus. Next base: position 105,736,011 of record NC_071403.1, read on the forward strand.
CTGACCAAATGAGGATACCCAACTCAGAGTGTGATTAAGTACACTCCCTGCAAACCACAGCTACACATTAGTATGACAAGTGGTATCTTCATTATGCTCAAAAGGAACATCGCCTGTACATGAATGGATAAGCCAAGCTTTAGTCCACTATGGAATCCTCCCTTTCCTAAAAATGTCTTAACAGAAAGTCACAGTCAAGCCTACAGCTGTTAGGAATCTTGAAGTACTAGAGAGCTGATAGGACAGGAAAGGAGAATGGATGAATGCATCATTCTGGAGCTAGCACGTGCCAGAGCTGTCTCAGAGATTTCCCACCTGGCTTTGTGCCATAAGACACACCCCATACCCCCCCCCTCAACCTCCTAGTTAACTTGGGGCAACTGTGGTTCTCAGGCTGTGCACAGCTTACTGCAGTCCAGGGACATACTCGAACAAAAAGGCCTGCTGAGCACACAGAGTGCACACAGTCTCCAGGGAATTCCATAAAGAAATTGTTGCCCAGTCCAGATCACAAATTTTCAAAAAGAGCATTGGCTCAGTTTTGGTAGATTTTCATACAAAATTTAAATATTATAGCTCAACCAGAGGTCACCCACTGACAAATTTCAAGTATATGTTCCAGTTCAGAGGAGTCCTACAATATTTCAAAGAGACTGCCATAAAAAAAAATGGCACAATTATTCAGATTTGTTTCTGAAAATAGATGAAGAACTTTGGCTTTAAACAAAATCAAACTCAAGGCGAAAAAAAAAAAGCATACAGTATTTCAATCCAAAAGAGGAGTTCAGCAAAGTTAAACAACCAAATACTGTATCTCAAAAATTTTTCTAACACTTCCTATCATCTATGAAAGTGAGAGATGAAGGAAGAACATCTGTGGGAACACCAACTCGTGTGAACTCCCATTCTCACTTTCACAGCAATGCACTTCACTACAGAAGTTTACAGCTGTGCAGCAAAATAAAACACTGTCAATAATACAGAATTTCAACAATTGAAGTTGTTCATTAAGAGTTTGCAAACTGATGGGTGAGCAATCAGATACTCTCAGAGTTCTTTGTACAGTGGATAATGTCAGGTACAGTGAAGTGACAGAGCAGGATGATCCAGCAAGCAAATAACACTACCTTCCTTTCTAAAAATTCCACCTATTTCTTTGCTCATTGAGATCAGGCAGTATCAACACTGTATGCTATCTTGTTTTCTCCAGAAAACATTGTATGAAGGGCAAATCAGAGTGACTTTAGCAAACCTCAGCTGGAAGACTTAACAGTTTTAGTCTTGTACAATGGTATACTTCATCCTAAAAGTACTGAGTGGAGGCAGCGAACAAGAAAGTGAAGCATCATGGATGTATAAAGAAGACAATATTCTCAAATTACCACAGAAAACAAAGGACTTTCAGGCCCACAGTAAGCAAGAGCTCCACTCCAACAGCAGAAAAACTCAGTGACCAGAAGAGGCTTTTCTTCACTCTTCTGACTGTCTTCTAAGCAGTCCTAGACATTCTATTTAAGCTCAAGTCATACATAAATAAAAAGAGGAACAGCCACTGTCACTAACTCTTTACATCCAGTTACCATTGCTCAACTTCACCCATGGGCAATTCAAAGCTATCTGAAGCTGCTCCTCAAAGAGGCTGAGGTCTATCTTCTTTCTGTGCACTCCCATACAACAACCAAAGTACATGAGTACACAGTTTACTCCTGTTTTCTTAATTCCTGCACCTAAAGGATAAGCATGCTTGCAAAGCCTTTTGAGTAGCAATTTTCTACATACATTTGAGCCCCAGGCCTGGCTCCTGCAGAGAGGCATTAAACCACCTATGCTGTCTCAAATGTTGAAGCACAATCACATCCCATTACTGCTAAATACATGGTTCTACTAAAAATCAGTAAAAAAGATAAAATACACATGCAAAGCTAAATGAGTAGGAAATAAGGATCGGAAGCACCAGATTCATCTATGCTTAAGGGATCTGCAAATAATGCTGTATCAGTAGGCCTTCCTATTAAGACTTTCTAACAGAGAGGTAGCTTTGTACATTGACATTCTTTTCCTGCTTCCGCTTCATCACTGTCCCAAATCAAAGACCAGAATTTTTGCCAACACAGCTGTATCTGCAACATCATCATAACTCCTGCTACAGGCAAATCACAAGGGTTTTTGACAGCAAAGCAATGACAACTAAGATCAAGACTACTTCTCCATACCAAAACCAAACTCAGCTACATTTGCAAAGTGCTTCCCTCTAGATCATTCCTTACAACAGTACTATCGTCATTTTATAAAAGAAAAGCGCATACTGAGCATTAGGAAAACTTAGTGATTAACAGAACTGCAGAACTAAAATATCTTTCAGAAGAGAGGTATCAGCTGAATACTATCATGCACTATTTAATGACTGAAGTACATCATGCCAGTGCAGCAGAGCACTACTGTTGCCTCCTCAGCCCCTCCAGGACACTGAAGGAATGCACATGAACAAGCAAGGCAAAAGAAGAAATTGTTGGGTCTGACATCCATGGTGTCAGCATATTCTTAAATCAACAACTGTTAACTTACTGTCCTCTCCTGAATTCAGAATAACTTGACCAAAGACAGGGTACTACGATTTAGAGAAATCAACCTCACTGCTGGCTTGGAGGCAGAAAGCTTTAAAAATGCCTCGACATTGATTTGTTTCCAAGACTGAAAATTAAAAAGCTTCCACAAAATTGCTATTTTACAAGTAAGCTGTACTCCAATAACTTTCTCACTAAATTAAATCAGTTTTGTACTTCCCTGAGCAACAGCTTACATTAGATCTACAAATTACCTAGGTAACAGTTTCAAACACCTTACTAGCACCTACTCCTATGTTTGCCTTCGGAAAAAGTTTTTGACTCATTTTTTACATTCAATTAATCCACAGCCACATCCTTCATAGAAGGGCTGCTGGAAAAACTAAACTTCCTGGAAACAGTAACTACAATTACTGACTCTTCAATTCTGCCAAAATTAAATTGCAAAGCAGATTTTTTTGGTGTTAAAGCTGTAACTTAAAGGTATGACAGAAAGGAAGTGATGGAAGAAACCAAGCCCAACATTTGTGAGAGCTCTGGAAGTGAGATACAAGCAGCAAGTTTACAGAAAAAAAAGACTGAGAATCAACCCTGACCAAGACTAGCTGCTTTTTAGATTTGTACTGCATAACAAAAAGGTCAAAATTGTTTCTTTGAATAACTTTGCTATATCAAACTTTTGTGAAACAAATTCTAAATATTTTAAAAAGGAATATAATTTTATCAAATTTCATAGTAATGAACAAATTGTAAACCAGAGCTGTATGGTATTTTAACTCCTTAGATGATAAAACTCTCTGTTCTCCACAATTTTCAGGTTTACTTTACTCACTGGTCTGTCTGATTATAAGGAAAGAAAAAAAAATATCTTCGAATTTTTTAGGAAAACAGAAAACGCCATCACAGTTCCATTAAGAAACTCGTGCAAAATCATACATGCCTCTTGTCAATGAAACTGACAAATCTAGATTCTTCTCACTTACTGTAGGCTTTAAAACAAGTATAGGAATGACGTATTCCTCAAGCATGCATAGACAGACCATTAGCATGCTATGTTAGCTTTACTAGCATTGAGATGATTGGCTTATCAGGGTACAAAATCAATTCATTTCTTATTTGACCAAAGATTTAAAAGTATTTTTCAATTCATGGCCTACATAGATCTTTTGCAGTCTTTGTTTCTACTACTATGCAGTCAAAATAAGGGAATTATTCGCATAACTGAAACAAAACATGATTTCGTAACAAGGTATTACAATTTTTGAGGCTATAAGCAAGAACTCGCAGCACTAAGACCAAAGTAATTTATATCTTAAAAACCATTTACAAAATAGGCACCACTGCAAATCTTCAGCTTCTTCTGTCATCTAGGATGCTCAGTGAGAATATTTTCTATCCAAATAAACCAACTGTATTGCTGAAAACAGGACTGTGAAGTTCCTCTGAAACTTACAATCCATAAACAAGGATTTCCAAATAGCCTCAAAAAAGATAACTGATGATACATTAGTATACTAAATTCTTCTATTAAAATTCTGACCAAAACTAGTTGTAAAAAAAGCCAAACTGCACTCACCACAAGAGTGATCAACATATGTGGGAAATGGCCAAACCAAACAATGCACAAAAGCAGAGAAAGTTCAAGCTTTCAGACCACTTAAGAGTTAGCCCCTAGAAGCTGGATTCCAGACCTTGTACTTGTTTCCAGGACAAGTTTAATCAACAAAAAATTAGGTTTGTCTGACTTTGGTTTACAGTGGAAAAAAATTATTTTTTCAAAATCAGATGCCACACAATCTAAAATACAAGATGACTACTACTTTTTTTTAGACACAAATTACTCTACTGGTTTGGACCTTAAGGCCCCTAACCTTGTTTATTCAGTTCACAACTGTTTGACAAATATCAAAATAGAACACTTGTTCAATGCAATGGTCATCAGTTATCCAAGTAAGCAACTCTGAGCTACAGATGAGTGTAACTACTTGATAGTTCTAAATTTTAGTCACATTCCTTCCGACAGAAAACACTGAAACCCCTTTAACAGATGCTTCACTCCCAAAGGAGTTTGGGAGAACAAAACCATGCCATATGCATATAAGGACTAAGAGTTCTACCAATAGAAATGCTAAATCCTCTAACAGATGCTTCATACCCCAAGGAATTTGAGAGAACAAAACCATATCATCCGCATGTGAGAATTGACACTGGTCAAGCCAGACTCTTGAGGCAAAGCACTTTTCTAATACTTTTTATAGCAGAACTATTTCAACATTATAAAAATTAATACTTCTGACAGATTCCCATATTTTCTTAGCCCCAGTAAAGGGAAAGAGTAGAACAAAATGTCAGACTGAAAGAGTCCCTATATTTACTCAAATATAGAATACAGTTAAACAGGCAATAAAAATATCTTTATAATATAGACCACCATGTAGACCTACTGAACTTGCAAACACTTCAGTTGAGAGACAAAAGCATCATAGAAGACCATAAGAGAGATTATTCTGGAATTGTCATACTGGAAGACTAATCACTAAGTTATCCTTACAATAATGAACAGAAAAGAATTTTCATCCTCAAAGTAAGTAAATAGGAATTAGAAAAATCAGTATTTCTATCATACCATACATTCATATAAATTAAGCTTCCAGAATAAACATAGATTTTCTCCAAAATTCCATTTCAATCATTCTCTTCTAAAGATAACTAAAAGAAATTGTCAAAAGAAACCAACAATTGCAATGTCACAATCAAGATGGGAATGAATTTTACTAATTGCTAAACCAGGCTATAAGTTAATAATGTTGGCAAATATTAACAGGCAGACAAGGCACTCCTGAAATGCAGTAATGGGATGCAACATAAGAACAACCCAGACCATCAAAGGGCATATCTGGTAAAAATCCTGTCTGGGCCATAGATACTGCTCAGCAAATGATACAAGAACAGATGAACAACTTCCTAACACATCCCTGATATCCTCTCCCAGAGTCAGTGCCTCACAGTTCAGGCCCTTAAACCCAGAAGCAGTACCTCTGCATCCTCCAAGATTATATTAACAGAAATTTTAATCTCCTAATCTTAATCTAAACGATTATATGTAATTTGCCTTACATCTGCAAGAACCAGAGGTCCAGTTGTCACATTTCTTGCTTCCATAAATAAGGCATCCAGATCTTCAGGAGAGTAAACATGAGGAATTTCTTCAGTAGATAAGCCACACATTTTTGAAGATAAAGCTGGTCTGATACTAAAATTTAAATCCAGTTTATAACCAGATCTACCCAGCATTGTGACAATCTGAATTAAAGCCTTGACTTATTATAAATAACAAATAAATAAAAATAAAGCAGATCATGTTTGTTGCCTAAAGTTTTAAAGAACATCAAATGCCCAGAAGAGTTAAACCATCAGCAAGAATTTGCAGAAAATACTCAGTTAGATCTTGGCAGCAGAAACTTTACTCTCTGGGTTCAAGAGACGTTTCTTAGATTAAGGGAGCATCTAGATGAGCCAGACCGAAGAGCGAACAAGTCACTGCAGTCTTAAGGGACAATACAACACCATCACCCCTCTGCAGTCCCTTGCCCCATGACACAACCCAGACCACTCTTAGGCCAACATCAGCACTTGGAGTTGGTCTCCCTGAACAAGCCCTTACTAACTAACCCAGAAGAAACAAGAAAGGAGAATGTCATGGATTAAAACAAACTGCTTAAATAAAAACTGAGAAACTCTGTCAGAGAATCTGGGGACTCCAAGTGCGTAGTAACACAGATACAATTTAGGACCAGTCAGATGGACGCTTTACTAACTATGATCACAGTGAGAGAACATTGACAGCATCCCTCCTAGTTCTCTGCAAAGCAATTACAGAGACACAACTTATATACTATTTCAGAAAAAGGAAAAAGGCAAGGAAAAACAAACATTTCAATATTAACAAAGCCAAGCAGTCATCCATGGGAGGGATGGATTCCTTAAGCCCCTTGCTAAACAACCACAATTCTAAGGACTCAAGCACTAAATGTGACAATAGAGAGGTGGCTCTTGGAGGACCTTAAAGGAGCACCCAGTATTATCCTAGCTCAGAAGTGGGGAGTTGGAAACATTCAGACTACCAGCTTTTAGTTGAAAAGAATGTTCTTTTAGTAAAGATAAGAAATAATATAAGAAATTTTTTACTGTGAGGGTGACAAAGCACTAGAACAGGTTGCCCAGAGAAGTGGATACCTCATCCCTGAAGGTGTTCACAGCCGGTCTGGATGAGGCTTTGAGCAGCCTGGTCTGGTGGGAGGTGTCCCTTCCAATCCAAATCATTTTATGGTTCTATGAACTCTCAGCCAGACCTAAGAATCCTAAGTATTAATAATTTCACCACCACAACTGTTTGGCAGCTTAAAAACATATTTATTTTGCTCTTCCAAGCCACGAGTAAGACCAATGAATGAGAAATAAGATCAAGTCTAAATATTGCAAGACAAGTGAACAGAAAAAACAGGATTTGATAAAATTGTTGGTTTAACTACTCCTCCAGTACAACTTAAGTAATGAACTACAAACCAATTTTAAAATCCTATTTGTATATTTAATTGAGTTGCAATTTCTGTCCAAGTGAGGTTTAACATATGTTTAAAAAAAGTAGGTAATTCACTATTCCCCAACAGAAATATGCAAAATTAAAGACCTAAGAAAACAAAGCATCAACTAAGCAGTAAAGTGTTCAACTAAATCTATCACACAGATTCCAGACAACTGAAGATTAAAGATAATTTGCAGTCTAAAATTAATTCACTTTATCCATATGCTCCTCCAAAAGAATAAGAGACCTCTTATTGCACTAGTGGAATGATTAAAATACTTCTTTCTTCAAAGAGGCCAAATGTAAAACCTCTTCAAAACCAAAGCTTAGAAATGGGTACATTTTCCCTAAGTGAGACAGTCAGTAAATCGGACTCTGCCACACAGGCCTTACTGCAAAACCAAAAGCCTAAGGTACAGAGGCAGAGTGTAATAGTTAGATATAAAAGCAGATGCACCTAAGCAGACGGAATTCCAGGTATCAGAAGTTCGAGACATCTTGGCGATGTCTGGTGTTCTTTTCAAGTAAGAGGATACTTGCAGGTCTACCCTATTTAACATGTTCCTCCTCACCCAGCCAAGTTCCACAAAGAAAATTATGTTAAACTGGCAGAAGCAATCACTACAACCTGAGGTTTTGTTATTCAAGGCCAAATATTCTAAGAAATTATCTCCATCGGTTTTTAATCACAGTCTTGATCGAGCTCAATTTATTCAACTGCAGTTCTTGAGTCTTTACTAGCCTAATGGAAATATGTAACCAGTGCTAAGCGCCAGACCTTTTTATTCCAGAATTACAGATCTTAACCCTACGATCATCGACATTCAGGCCTTGAGCAATTGGCCCAATTTATTTAATCTGGCAGCCAGGCTGACTGTTGAATTCCTATCAGAATTCATTCTGCTAACGAGGAACAAAAATGTTACCAGGCTCAGTACTGCAGAAAAACTATTTTTGATTGCTTCTACTGTACTTAAATTTTTAAACAATCTTTCAAATTTCAACTTTGTAAATAGACTCCAATCACTGAAGCACTTCCAAACATTGTAAAAGATTCTGCCTTTTTGAAAGAAACTGATGTTTGTGTAAGTATTGCAATATGTATTTCAATACAACAATATTCTAACAATGCTCCATGCATCTCCAAACAACAGAGTATTTATAATAAAAACCTTGAGTTAAGAAAAAGACCTTAGGCAGTGCCCTGAAGTTTTTCTTATTCTGTGGCAGCAAGAAAAGCAAATTCCTGATCTGTTTAATTCTTCAACTACTGTACAGACCCAAAGTTCCACAAGAAAGGACTACTGGTTAAATACTTCAGCTGATAACATAGTACATAATCAAATACTATCCAGCTAGCCAGGAATACACCATATATGGCTACATAGAGAAAATACTTCAGAGTCCTCAAGAAGTATTACTGATCTGGGCAGTCTCCATCTCCCCCTCCTTCTTATCCCAATCTTTCAAAGATAGGCTTTAAATGTTTTGCAGCTGTCCAACATTAAGACTGAAGAATTCAACAACCATGGCTGTGCAAAAGCACAGGATGAAAAGCAACTATAGCATTATCCAGGAATTCAGGACCAGTTACAGACCCAGAAGAGGCTCCCAACTGCAGAACTCTCAAACAAAACCTGGATAAGGTCTCAAGAGCAGATAAACCTGTAAAATTCTTCTTTCTTCCTTCCAGATAATTCTTCAAGGGAGTTTCTACCATATAAACTAGTACAGACTATGCATAACTACATTGAGTTTTAGCCAACCTTTCTCACAGCCAAAAATATCAACCACCACCACTGCACACATTTTCTTACTGAGATTTTCAGGAGGTCTGCATAATCTTATAACCATGAAGTTAGTGAGCCATTTCATATTTCCTGAAACTAAACTGCACATTAGATGATTCACCAATTAGTGTATTCATGAAGCTTTAAAAAGCAATCAAAATTTCATTTTTGTTGAAAAATTTAACAGAGATGTCCAGCTGCATGCATGGAGAGAGCATGTGGGCTTTTCTCCTTTATTTAACTTAACTAACAGCTATGGTAGCTGGTGAAAAATATTCAGTGTGTCAGAGTTAATTTATAGAGCTGACAAAGTATAAGGGCTCCAGAAGGTATAGCATACATTTACTAAACTTTAAATACAATATTTTAACTAGATATAGCTCAAAGATTAAAATAAGCTGTCCAACAACCAAACCACACAAACCCATATAATTTCAGGGCATTTCTTATTCAAGAGAGTAATTGTCTGTTTCAAACTAATGCATAGATTAATAATATCAGAAAAGCTGATAGTCCTTCTGACCCCAAACCCTATAAATCAAAATCTATTTTTTCAAACTAAGTTGACTTCCTTAGAAAACAGTAGGCATTTCACTAAAGTGCAAGCCGTGATCAGATGGAGGGGAAGCATTGTGCAGTGCTCAACACAATCAAACCTTGTGGCCCTAACGAAGCCTCTAGACATAAATACAAAACATAATACTAAGTGCTAATTTCCCTTTAAGATTGAAGAAACTGACAAGCATAGCTCTTGGGGAAACAAGAGGCAAGGAAATCAGCTTAAAATAGACAGCCACACAAGGATTACTTAACCAACCATCCTATTCCAATATTTTGCAATCGGAATCAATATTTTAGGAGTTTATGGTGAAACTTTACATCAAAAGTTCTTCCTTTCATTCTACAAAGTCAGGAATGTACCTTGCATAGATTTTGTTTGCTTTCACTATTTGTAGCAGAAACATCACAACTAACTAAAACTTAGGAACAGGCACAGCTACCGTATGAAAGTTGCATCTGAATCCCATGAAGCATCTACCAAAACCCAAGCTATTTAGCAACAGGCTAAATGGCTTAAAACTATTAAGAGCAATCACCACTATCCTTTGATTTGACTAAAATACATCTCTCGCTTAACTTTAAACGTAAGGAATGAAACCAGAAAAATACATTTTATACTATCTTGAGTTATTAGTCCATCAGGGAAACATGAATTTCCACATCAAGTTCAACAAACAGTTATCTCTCTAGAACCTTGCCTCAGAATGACAGGTTTCACATGTTTCAAAGAGGATTAAAAAAAACCCTTTCTAATGGAACACAGTTGATTTCTAATCCCTTCCATCTGCTCTTTCTTAGATGTACCTACCACCATTAAAAGTGCAAAAGAAAAAAAATAGTAGCTATTCCTCCAAGGACTAACTCAGCCATTTCTCCAACACTCTCATACATATGAAGCCATGTCAAGCTTATTGGATGTTAACCAGCTGTCTGAATGCAGTAGTTGGTTGTATTGCTAATGCGATTCTAAAACCGGAGTAGATGCTAGATTTAGACCAACTGGAAAGTCAGCAGCTCAATCTCAAAACTCTTTTTCTCTTCTCTGTAGTTTTCTTTGGACTGACAAAGAATGCACCCTAAAAGTACAGCCCATTCACCCTGCCATAGTTACTAATGCACAAAACCCGCAAAAAGGAGGAATCGAATATGTTCTGGCAGAGACCCTATTGTAAGTCTACTGCCTTGATACCAAGCCCACTTGACTATATTGGTTTACAGATTGACAGCTGAATGAATGAGGAGGCTAACTTGGAAACTTCCCTTCTTCCAATACCCCACTGTCGTAACCTCATCAACTGGGGATGATCAAGGTAACAGGGGTTATATTCAGGCCGAGAGCTGCATGACATCAACAGCAGGAAGCTTTTAATGGCACAAACAACCACAACATAAGAGAGCAACAGCTCCAAGATTTCTATGGATGTAACACAACTTCGCTACAAAACAGCCCCTGTGTGCTCATGAGAGGTTTGAGCTCAGAAGTTACGAGTAAGGCAAACAGCATTTGCGGGCTGTGATGTACTCTGCTGTCATTACCTAGTGATACAACCCAAACTTTCCTTCCCAAAAATGCTTCCAAAAGGACATCCCATGCTCCTCAATAATTTGTTGCACTCAAAAACTTCTAGTGCGCATAAATAACTATCTCCATGTTGCACAAATACATTTTGCGCAGTGGAATGGGACTAAGAAGCCTCTTTTGTAAGAGTAATATATGTTGGAGTAATATCCCTAAACTGACTTTAACTAGGTTCACATGAAAGGAAATTAGTAATTACAACCTCATTGTATAATCCTGTAATAAAAATAAAAGCACTTTGAGAAAGACACATGACTACGATGATTCTGTAAAGAAGTTCACACTACAGGGTCCAACAACTGATCAATTCCCTTCCAGTACTGGGTCCTAACTCATACGATATTAAAATTACTAAAGCGAAACTACTCCAAAACATTTCAAATGATAAAGCACTTAAAATACAGTAAAATATTTACCATGGTAGTTACAACCACAGAATAGTCCTTTTTTTGCCATTCATCCAGAAATGAGAAAAAAAAAAAAAAAGTGTCCCAAAATGCAATTACTCATCTCTAAAGGAATTTTAAGTTTAAAAAAATACTTAAACAAAATTATACTTCACAATGAAAGTGGTGAGGCACTGGAACAGGTTGCCCTGGGAAGTTGTGGATGCCCCATCCCTAGAGGTGTCCAAGGCCAGGTTGGATGGGTCCCTGAACAGCCTGATCTAGTGGGACCTGACCCTGCCCATGGCAGGGAGCTTGGAATTGGATGATCTTTAAGGTCCCTTCCAACCCAAACTGTTCTATGATTCTACAAAATTATATTAAGGTAAAGTGAAAACTTAAATAGACAGAGCACCAAAATATATTTTGAGTATTTAGATAGACAAGAAAATGCAGTTTAGTCTTCTGCATAAAGTTTTAAAAGCTCATACTTAGTTCACCTGTCTTCTGAAGGAGGCAGATCAGTTTAAAACGAGATCCAGTCAACTTCTGTGTAAATTTATATAACTCAATTATTTTCAAGTAAGGTCGTATAAATGCAAGCTTTAGCAGTCATCCCTCTCCAAACAGTTCACTTGGGCCACGTCTATCCCACAGTATTCTCCTGCTATAGGAGTACGCGGCACCAACAAAAGCACTCCTGAAGTTGCTGCAATTTAGGCAAGAAAAGCCGCATCTTTACCAAACTAGGCAATGTCACAGACCGCAATGGAATGAGCTTCAGTGTACAAGCACCGTATTTTTTCATACTAGGGTTTGCAGGGCACGGTCAGAGGCCACACAGGACGGGACACGGAACCCCATATGACGATTAGCATAAAATGTACAGCTTAGAGGCATAGAAACATTGAAGGAAACTTTGACAGGCTTCAGAGACAGAAAACAAGAGGAGGGCTCTGTAAGCATTCAGGGAACAGAAGCGTAGCTGTCGTACATCCTGCCTTCACACAACCAGGCGCCCAGACGACCCCCAAACCCGAGGAAACAAGCGTACCGGCGAGTATTCCAGGGAATTTAGGCATCCCATTCAGCACAAGATCCACAGCAGAAATAACACCATATGCCGCTCCCACAGCTCCGAGGGACGCGTTCATAACAGCGGGGGCACATCAAGGCGACTCCCAAACTTCTACGGGCGCTCGGTAGGAAAGCACACAAACCCCCCTCCTTCCACCACCCCCCAATCTCCACCGCCGAGGGGCGGGATCTCTCACGGCCCAAAACGAACCCCCCCCCCCCCCGCTCGGCTCTATCTCGTGCTCCCCCTCCAAGACCCGCGGAGGTTCGGGGTTGGGGGGGGAGGGGGGGACGGGGCGCGCGCTCCCAGCGGGACCCCAGCGCGCGCCCCACCCGCGCAACAGCACCTACCGCTGCTCCGCGGAGGGGGCGGGGGGGGTGGGGGGGGAGGGTGGCACTGCGGCCACAGCGACGCCTTCAGCGCCGGCCCGGCGGCCCCACCGCCCGCAGGAGCATCGTCCTCCGCCTCTGCCGCTCCAGCGCAGCGTTGCCTGCCTCCCTCCCTCCCACCCCCCACCCTCCGCCGCGGCCACCGAATGGAAAATAGTTCCCCGGGCCCCAGAGCGGAGAGAGAGGGAGCGACACCGCGCTGGCCAATGAAACCGAGCCCGGCCTGCCGCAGCGCCAATGGGAGCGGCGGGAAGGCAGGGGAGGGGCTTCACGCAGCCTACCCGACCGCAGCGCTGGCACTAACCCGCTAGGATGTCTGCGGCCGGACTCCATCGGCGGCCATATTGGAGCCGGGCGCGATGCACAGTGTGGGAAGGGGCTGAGCCGGCGGCCATTTTGAGTTCGGGCGTGGAGGGGGTCGGTCGGTGCTGGGTCACGTGGCGGGGGCCGACGGGAGGAAGGGTCATGGGTGGTCACGTGACGAGCGGAGGCGTGGCCTCAGCTCGCTCCGCTCCGCCTGTCCCCGTTCCGCTCCATTCAGTTCCGCCCTGGGTGCGTTTGGAAGGTGGGGGGCGGGATGGCAGTGATCCATGGAATCGTCGTGAAGGGAAATGAGAAAATATGATAAATACATCTCTGCAGAACTTAGATGTTAGCGGCAGCTGATATGTAATATACAATAATAAGAATATAATAAGAACATAGTAAGAACTGGTGTTGGAAATTCACCTTTATGACGACTACATAAATACTGGTCTTGTTGTCCATGTACAGCCCCAGTCCAGCTGAATCAACAGGTTATGTAAGAAATGTTAGACTTAGAATCATAGAACAGTTTGGGTTGGAAAGGACCTTAAAAGATCATCCAATTCCAACACCCCTGCCAAGGTTAGGGACACCTCCGGCTAGATCAGGCTGCCCAAGGCCCCATCCAACCTGGTCTTGAACAAGGGATGGGGCAGACACAGCTTCCCTGGGCAACCTGTGCCAGTGCCTCACAGTCAACAATTTCCTCCTTATGTCTAGTCTAAATCTGCCCCTTTCCAGTTTAGAGCCATCGCCCCTCATCCTATCACTACAAGCCTTTGTAAGCAGTTCCCCCCCAGCTTTCTTGTAGCCCTCTTCAGGTACTAGAAGGTTGCTGTAAATTCTCCTCAGAGTTTTCTCCAGGCTGAACAACCCCAACTCTCTCAGCCTGTCCTCGTATTGGAGGTGCTCCAGCTCTCTGGTCATCCTTGTAGCCCTCCTCTGGAGAGGTTCCAACAGCTCCATATCCTTCTTATGTTGAGGATTCCAGAACTGGACACAACACTCCAGATGAGGTCTCACAAGAGAGGAACAGAGGGGGAAGATCACCTCTCTCGACCTGCTGGCCACACTTCTTTTGATGCAGTCTGGGATATGGTTGGCCTTCTTGGCTGCAAGCGCGCATTGCTGGCTAATGTATCGTAGGTATTAGATTTGATGATAATTGATGACTAAAATGTCAACATTTTTTAGTGTAGACATAGACTACAGATAGGTATAAGTATGGAACAGCTTGAGGTTTCTCTTTGAAGTTTAAAGGTGAATAGATGTGTCTCAAGAAAGAAGATGAGTGACTTTTATGACCGTAGGAGAAATGTGACCTGTTGAAACATCACTTCTGAGGGAGAACCGAATTGAGACAACAGAGATGAATTATCAATGGGGACTTTGCGGATTTCTGAGTTAATGAAGAATAAAAAACTAGGAGCACATGGAAAAACACCAACAACTTTTCAAAGAAAATACCTATTGTAAAATTGTACTACTAAAATTGTATTACTACTAAAATTGTATTGTACTACTAAACCATAGCCCTGAGCATTCCATCTATCTGCCTTTTCAATACCTCCAGGGATGGTGACTCCACCACCTCCCTGGGCCGCCTGCTCCAGTGCCCAGTAACCCTTTCAGTGAAGAAATTTTTCCTAATCTGGACTTCCCCTGGTGCAGCTTGAGGCCATTCTCTCTCATCCTATCACCTGTCACTTGGGGGAAGAGACCAACACAACTCACATCACTTGGCATCAGAACGGGAACAGCGGTGGTTGCCCATGAGCTGCCCCCAGTGCTTTGCGCCCCAGCACAGGTGGCGAGAGGCTGCCCCTGGGCACTGGTGCAGGCGTGCCTGGCAGGCCTGGCCATACGGGACACCTCGGGAGGCTGCCCCAGGACTGCTCCCCAGGGCAGGGTGAGTGATACAAGAAGCAGTTACTACTACAAAAAAAAGTGGAATTTTTTTTATTTAAGCTAAAGTTCCTTCTAAGTAATTGTATTTTTTGGAAGTTAGCCTGAATGCCTCTCTGTAGCATATTTTCCTTAAAATGGTGTTTTTCCACTGGGCAATATATTCTGTCATCTTTTGTCTTGCTGCACATGTTTGATGGGGACCGCTCCCTCATATTGCCCAGGCCTGGTAAAGGGTGCTTGCTTTCCAAAACTCCAAAATTTGTATTAGAGAGCGTGGCCTCTGGCTCCGCTCCCCACTGCTCGCCCTACAGAGCTTTTCAGAGGTGTTGGTTTGAGTGTGTATTTTGTGTTTTTTAAAGAGGTGGCTACCTGGCTGATGCACCTGCTGTGGCAGCTGCTGCTTTGGGCAGCACCTCCAGCTGCCCCAGCATTGCATTTGAGGAATCATAGAATGTCCTGAGTTGGTAGGGACCTAAAGGATCATCGAGTCCCTGCACAGGACAACCCCAAGATTCACACCATGTCTGAGGGCGTTGGCCAAATGGTTTTTGAATATTGTCAGGCTTGGCACCGTTACCACTTCCCTGGGGAGCCTGTTCCAGTGATCCACCATGCTCTGGGTGAAGAATCTATTCCTATTGTCCAACCTAAACCTCCCCTGACACATCTCCCTGCCATTCCCTTGAGTTCTGTCATAGGACACCAGAGAGATGAGATCAGCACCTACTCCTCCTCCTTCCCTTTTGAGGAAGCTGTAGACCACAATAAGATCTCCTTTCAGTCTCCTCCAGCCTGATCAGACCAAGTGAATTTAGCTGCTCCTCATACAGCTTCCCCTCTAAACTCCTCATCAAGAAGTAAACCTTGTAAAAAACCTTGTAAACAGACATTGAGACTCTTGAAGACAAGAGGGTGTTGTTGGAAGGGATTAATTCCCCATTCAAAATGGTTTCCTCTGCCTTCCTGTAACAGGGAGCAAATTCATTGCTTGGCTGAAGTACATTTCATCATGTCAGGCAAAGAAATCACTCATCACTGCACCAGTGGGAAAAGACAACTTACAGCCATGTAATAGAGTGCATCTCATCCTTCTGCATCTAGCAGACAAACCAGGACACTACAGTGTGATGGTGGACAGTTAAAGAGGAAAAAATTATTAGATCACCAGGCTCAGAGGGTAGGGGTTGATTGGTTATACTCTACTGGAAGCCAGTAGCAAGCAGACTACCACAGAGGACAATTCTGTTTGACATCTTTCTCAGTGCCTTTTGAGGAGGAGACAGAGTGCGTGCTCATCAGGTTTGCAGGTGATGCCATAGTGGGACAGTGGAAATGCTGAAGGGCAGATCTGCCATTCAAAGGGATGTCGACTGGTTGGAGGAATGGTGGAGCAGGAAGACTATGAAATTCAGCAAGGACAAATGCAAGGAAATTCAACAAGCCCAGCACCTGGAAAGGAAGAGCCCTCTGCAACAATAAGGGCTGGGAACTGGTGGGCTGGGGAGCAGCTTTTGCAGGAAAGGATGTGGGGTCTTGGTGGACAGCAAGTTGGCCATGAGCCAGCAGTGTGTCCTAGCAGGAAAGGAGGCCAAGAGCATCCTGGCTTATACCACCAGGAACTTAGCCGGTAGGCCAGGAAAAGCGATTTTCTACTTCTACGCAGCAACATGTGGAATAACCTGTCCAGTTTTGGGCCCCCGAATGCAAGGAGAGCCTCAGCAAACTGCAGTGAGTTCAGTGGAGATCACCAAGCTCTTCAGGGGAAGGTGCAGCACTTGCCCTGTGAGGAGAGGCTGCGGTAACAGGCCTCATTCAGCTTGGAGAAGAAGCAGCTCCGGAATACTTCTGCGTACAGAACACAGCCTAGTATATACATTGCCAGCAAAAAAAACAAGGATTAAATAATACACTGTATAAGCAATTCTGCACCTTGGAAGAGGATGAAAAATATAATGAAACGTGCAAAAATGATGTTAGATGCATTCAAAATTATACTGATGAGGCCAATATGTGAATTTACACTTCCAGAACAGGGTAGCGCTCATGAAGGATTCACATGGACCAGCACAGATGCAGCTAAATTGCCACTTGGCAGTCCTACATAAACAGTGCAAGAAAGAATGAGCTAACAAGTAGCAACAACAGGCAAAATAATTAGAGGCAGCATAACCAGCATCTGGTTAGTCTGATAGTTCAACAAGGGGAAATGCAAAGTCCTGCTCCTGAAGAGCAGCAACCCCAGGCACCTGTATATGCTGGGGGCTGATTGGCTAGAAAGGACCTGAGGGTCTTGGTGGACACCAAGATGAATGTGGGCCAGCAATGTGCCCTTGCTGTAAAGAAGAATAATGGTATCCTGTGCTGGGTTAGGAGGAGCGTTGCCAGAACGTCAAGCAAGGCAATTGTTCCCCTCTACTCAGCACTGCTGAGGTCACACCTGGAGTGCTGTGTCCGGTTCTGGACAGACATGATCAGACATCCATACCACAGACAAATACGGAGCTATGGAGACTCCCAACAGATGACTGCTAAAATGATTAGGGGATTGGGGCATCTGTCCTATGACAAAAGGCTGGAAGATCTGGGACTGTTTAGACTGGAGAAGAGAGGAATCAGAGGATCTCAGCAATGTATTATATATAAATAGCTGAAGGGAATATGTAAAGAGGATAGAGTGAGGCTCTTTACAGTGGTGGCCAGTGACAGGACCAGAGACAATGGGCACAAACTGAAATACAGGATGTTCTCCCTGAACATCAGGAAACACTTCTTCACAGTGAAGATGACCCAGCACTGGAACAGGTTGCCCAAGGAGACTATGAAATCTCCACCCTTTGAGTGGAGTGCTTGTGTGTATGGCTTTGCTTTACCTAAATTGCATTTATCTCAAGCCATGAGTTCCCTCATTTTTACCCTTCTGATTCTCTCCCCCATCCTGTCAAGGGGAGAGTGAGGAACTGTCTGTGTGGTGATTTCTTGCTGACTAGGATTAAACTGCAACAAGCTTTTCTGCAGCTATCCAGTATTGACTCCACTTGTATAAAAGTTTCATAAGTCAATTTTAATTTCAAACTATAGGCTGTTTCCCTTTTTAATTACTTCTGTAGCAAACCAGCATTCTTTTTCTTGTTTAGCATGTAGTAAATATTTTTATGCTAGATACTTACAAAATTCTCAGAAGTGTAAAGTTTTAGTAACATGAACCCACATATTTGCTACATCTCTTATTCATAGAGCAAATCCTCCTGATGTTGCCATTTTTGTCAGGATTAAGGTTCAGCAACAGTCATCTTCATCTGATGAAAACAGCTGCCATTCTGGTCTGCTGCTCTGGCAAAGAACTAGTAACTAAAAAGAGGGAAACCACCAACTGCTTTGTTCTTATTACCATGTGTTTCATTTTGGAGATCTGATGATAGTATGGAAAGAAAATAGGCTGCAAATCGCTATAAACAAGCAGAAAATTTCCTAATACAGAAGAGCTAGTCTGTAGCCGGAGCCCAGCAGGACTGATACTGGGCAGCTGGTGGTTATCATTCCCAGGCTTCACCAGCATGACCTGCACAGCTCTGGGGATTGCCTTAAATTTTGGGAGGAAGCATTGGTGAAAGGGACTAACACTGAGACTTCAAAACATGATGCTTCTTGCTGTGGTATTTCTGTACTAATGTCTTGGTATGGACATCTTAAAGAGCTGTATCAGTGAGATTCAGAAGATTGTGAGAAAGCCACAGGCGACTGTGGATACTCCAGACTATGAGGCTGCAATGAGTCTATTAAAAGAAATAAGATCACCTTCTTTCTCAGGATGTGCACACACCCTTGAATGCAAAGCAGTTCTCTGGGGAAACATCTGGGCAATCCCTTTTCATTTTCCCAATGGAGGGCAATGATCCATTCACTGTGGGAGGACAGGGGGACACTATGAGGAAAGAGAGCTTGGAAGAAGGTGATCAGAGGTTGGAAACCGAGCAGGCTGCTACCTCCCACATTGGCCTGCTTTCATCTTTCGATGTTTATTTCCCAGGCGTGCTGCCAGCTCCTGTGTGTGCTGCCAACAATGCAGCGCAGCACTGCTGGGCATGCTGTGCACAGTGCCCTCAGCCTGCCACTCCTGGGTGACACTGCTCACTTTCTCTGCTATCAGCCGATGTGGTTGCTTCACCAGCCCCGAGCTGCTACACTCTGTGCTTCCCTAGCCCAGCTCTGCCAGACTGATTCTTCACAGTGTGACCTTACTGATCCTGGTTCTGAGTGAAAAATTTCTTGACCCCAGCAAGCTCTGCAGCTCTGGCTCCAAGCACTTTCTCCCACTCCCTTCTCCAGGGTTTATCCTCTCTCCAGCCTAGAGCAATTCTGAGAAAGTAAATGCCAGCATAGACCTTAAGCAAAACTTTTTCATTCCAAACAGAACCTTTGTTGAAAGTTAGTCAAGGCACATGTTCTCTCCTCACTCCTAGCAGCACCTTTGGTCACATACCAAACCTCAGTTAGTGTGCCTGGGGCTGTAAAATCAAATTGTAGTTCAGCAAAGCGAAATAGTCCCCTTTCAATTCTGGTTGGCGTAGCAAGTAGCCTTCGCTGCAGACCCAGCATCCCTGCCCTTGTGTCCAGAAGTCTGTGTGTCTGTGAGAACCGTGATGCAACTATAGTCGTACGACTTGCCTGGGCTGAGGTGCTTCTTCTAGCCCATAGTGGAGCACAAGCCAGAAGATTGCCCATGAAAGCCAGAGCAGTCATTAGAAGTGTGATCATTTGATGCTGCCTCCTTACTTTCAGGCTTTCCCTTCACACCAGAACTGGATGAACACTTCTCTCTCCTTCAGACAGGCAGAAAAAAATAATTAGTGATGGAAAATCTAAGGTAATAGCAAGGAAAGAGAGCTGGAGTACAATAATAACCACTTTCATTGTCCTGCTGAGGAAATCTTGGTGTCTGTGGATAAATCCTGTCAGCAAAGGACACCTTGAAACAAAAGGATGATAAGCATTGGAAACAAAAGGATGATAAACCACAGGATTTGGGAAGAAGGGCTTGCAATAGGGATACAGACCTGTGCAAAGCGAAAGTGGACAATCCTAGGGAAGGTAGTGCAAACTCACACAAATGCAGAACCTTGCCTGGTGTTCATCCAACAAAAAGAAGCCAAATAGATTTAGCATTAAGAACTGAGGAACTTGCATCAGCAGGCCAGCCAAATCTATGCAGTTGGGCACCTTGGCCTACCAAGTACTACCCAGTTTTGCCTTCACTGACCTCTGACAGTTTTTCCTGCGAGTAAAATCAGCCGTGGTACAACGATCTGCTTGTTTGCAGGCAGGCATACTCATTTAACAGGACAGAAAGCTGCATGTTGCCCAAATGAATAGAAGACAAATTTGCGCATAAAATTGTGAGAACTTCAGGTATCAGAACAGAAACATACTTGAAATGTGGACCTGAATATCCAGCACACCTATCCGGGCCAGGGACTGCCCTAAGAAGAGGCAAGGCTGCTTAAAGGAGTGGAACCAACGTGGGGAGACATAGATACAAAGTTTTTTAATCAGAGTTAATTGAACATGAGTAGAAGTAGAAAAAAGGATACCATGGCATAATCACTGTGGCAGAGGAAGAGTTCAGAAGCAGTTACTTCTTTCCTTCTTCAGTCCTTTGCTTTCTTTTGCCTGCTCCAGTGCAGCTGAGCTGGGGGAAAAGACCTAGAAGCATTTATTGATTTTTCTGAAGCTTAGTAATTTGGGTGGATGAAATAAGGACATCTATGATCCTCCTTTCTCCATCGTTGCATACCTTGAATTAGTATTGACACCAAGGTTGAAGCATCAGCTTTCTTATTCAGTTGCAGGTTCCTCACTTTGCACAAGTATGATGTTCCTACTGCCCAGCAAAGGACAGCCAGGCTCCAGAACAGCTTCAGGCAGGTGCAACGCATACAGTGGCATCCAAAAGTACTCTGACATGTCCAAGCACCACCCAAGACTGTAGGATTTGGTCTTGATCTTTCTTTTACTCAGTAATACAAAACATCTGCTAGAACCGGTCCCTAGTCTACCTTCTTTTGCTTACATGCTTGTTCATTAAGGAGCTTCCAATCATCAAAAGAGTCTGGAATTCTGTTCTTGCAGGTGTAAGGAAGGTAGCATTTAAAAATATTTTTCTTTGAAATGTATTATTTATGATCTGTAAAACGGCTGTAGTGCTCTATTACTAATTAGTGAATTGACATACTTTTATTTTGTTACTAGTAAACAGCATCTACTGTGACCTTACGGTGACAGGGTCTAAAGGTTCTAAGAGGAACGTAGACAATTGCACTTAGCGTTTTCTGAAAATCAGGTTGGTTTTTAAGGTATTTCAAACTGAACACATAAAGGAAAAAAAAACTCTAGATCATTAGTTACTATTGAAAGTTTTAGCCGGGGAACACTTTTTTAGTGCTGGTTGTGGAGTCCATTAATTATCATTGCATAGAATGTAATAACAAACCAGAGCTCCCCAATGGGCAAAAGCAAACCACTTCTCTTCTAGCTTTTTTTTTTTTAACATAAGTAATAAAACATATTATTATGCATTTCCAACCATGAGTGTTCTCCAAAGCAACTTGATATTAAAACACAAATCATTTGACTAGATGAGTTGCTACAGATTGTTACAACAGGGCAAGCCAGGAATGTTACTAGAGTGGCCTGAGGCACGGTGCTATTCCATGGAAACTGAAAACAGTAAAACATTTAAAGTGTACCAAAATTTATTTTCTCGAAGGGGTTTTGTGGCACTGCTGAGATTAGAGGCATTCCTATTCAAGCAGCTATATTCCCGGTGAGACATTCATTTGTGCCTATTTTGTCTGAATGATCTGGTTTATTTCACCATGGCCGCATATTAATGTGAGCTGCTGGTTCTATTGCCTGGACTTGTTTGTTTTCCCTCCTTTCTTCAGCAGAAATGCATTTACATAATTCTTGAGGCTACGGCAAGCGTAGGAAAAGATTGGGTTGAAACCTAGGTAACACCACCCAAATACATTCCAGGTTTGTATTTTCAGTGCTCGGTCCCTGTGGCTGTGCACTGTGCCTTCCATAATTCAACACTGAAGACTAGTTTTCATCACTGATACAAGAACTTTTCATCCTCAGAAGTCACAGTGTTAGAAAGAGGCTAAGTAAGATGATGTGTAACTCAGGTGCCTGACACCAGCATGAACATAGTTGCATTATTTCATCTTTCTGAGTTTCAGAACAAAATTTACAAGCAAAGGGGTAAGCAATCAATGCAAGAGACATGGGCCAAGGTTTTTGAATGTAGGTATAAGTGTCCTACAAAGATGCTTTAAAACATCTCTTGGTGACTTGACTGTCAGCATAATTTGCATACTAGGTGAGGCAGACAAACAGTCGCCAGAAATATGTGTGCAGGCTGTATTCATGTATGGCAGTACCTACCAGGAGATGGTGTGAGAGACATTCTAGTTGGTGGCTCCACTCCACCCTTGTGGAGATTTCACCATTCCAGCAAAGACATCTTGAACTTGCTCTGTGTTTTCAGAGCACTGAAGATCAGTGATGTAGGATTGAGGACTTAGATCGCTTCATCTCATAAAAATCTGATTTTAATCAGTAATGTTTGGTGTAAGCGGCTACTAAAGTGATTTCTGAAGGCTGACAGCTAAACTTAAACCACCTGAATGATTTAACTTATATGATCTTGTGTCTGAGCATGTGTATATGCATAAATATAAATATGGATTAATAATCAATAGCAAAGTAGTAAAAAAAGAACACATTTAAAATTTTCTTTATTCTCCATCAAGAAACATAGAAAATAAGGTGTTTTTATTTCTTTGGGTTTGAGATTGTGTGTTTTTGTTGTTGAGGGAAGAATACAAACTGGGAAATACAACTAAAGCCATAATTGAAGAGAGCTGCAAAAATGAAAATTAAAGGCAGATGAGAGTGAAAAGGATAAAATGCTAATAAACATACAACTCGTGTTAATCCAGTGTCATTTACATAAGGGTAAGACAGATTTATGTTAAAATTCGTACCTCTTCCCTCTGTCAGGGCTGTCTGGATATACTATAGATTGAAACTTAAAAGATGTCCTTATAGTATCAATCCAATAAAGACTTAAGCTTTCTTTTCTTGAAGCAAAGTCACAGAATCATAAAGTCACAGAATAGTTGAGGTTGGAAGTGACCTCTGGAGGTCATCATGTCCAAGCCCCTGTTCAACCGGAGTTAGCTACTGCAGGCTGCTCAGCACTGTATCCAATTCAGTTTTGAATAGCTCCAAGGATGGAAACTCCACAACCTCTTTGGCCAACCTGTGCCAGTGTTTGGTCATCTTCACAATAAAAAAAGTGTTTTCATGTGTTCAAATGGAATTTCATGGGTTTCAATTTGTGTCCTTTGCCTCTTGTCTGTGAGCACTACTGAGAAGTGTCAGCCTCCCTCTTTTTTCATTCCCTCCCATCGGGTAAGATCCCCCTGCACCTCCTTTTCTTTATGCTGCACCTGCTTTTTCCAAGGGTGAGTAGTCCCACCTCTCTCAGCCTCTTCTCCTACAAAAGAGACTCCAGCCCCTTAACGATCTTTGTGACCCTGTGTTGGCCAGACAGGGTTCTTCAGTAAGTCTGCATCTCTCTTGTACTGGGGAGCCCAGAACTGAACACAGTGCTGCAGCTGTGGTCTCACCCACGCTGAGTAGAGGAGAGGGGAGGGAAGGGAAGGATTGCCTGACCAGTGATCCTCCTAATCCAGCCCAGGATGCTTTTGGCATGCTGTTTGCTGGGTGCAGTGGTGCACACCTGCAGTCCCAGCTAACTGGGAAGCTGACTCGGATGGATCGCTGGAGTGCAGGAGTTGTGGGCTCACAGGGTGCCATGCCGAGCAGTTGCCTGCAGTTAAGTCCAGCATCAGTATAGTGATCACCAGAGAACCCAAGGTCACCAAGCTGCCTAAGGAGCAGTGAACCAGGTTAGGCTGAAAATGGAGAGGGTCAAAATTCATTGCCATAGACAAAGTAGTTGAGAAAGTTTTAGATGTGAGAAAGTTTTAGATGTGCATTTTAAACTGAGAAGGGAATTAAATTGTCTTAAACATGCTGTATTTTGAAAATATTTTGTGATAGTTTGACTTATTTTTTAAACAAGGGGAGACTTTTATCACATGTCCAGCTAAATGAGTAGTAGCTACTCATTTTCTAAATTAATTTTCTGTCTCTTAGGTTAGAACAGGATGTATTACCTACCTTGCCATTGACACAAAGGGAGCATGGGTGACCAGTTTAGGGAAGATTCCTGATGCTCAGGTAATACAGCTAGGTAAGACAACTCTCTGATCTCCTACCTCACACACCCACATAGACATACAAACACAGAGTAGTTTGGCAAGGTAACTAGCAGTGAACCAAGCGCTTTTGTCAAGCACATACATCTTCCCAAGCTTGCGCAGCTGGGCAGAGCTAAGCCATTGCTGTGGCTCTCCTTGCTCAAGGTAACACTAGGCACTGCTTTATCCTCACTCTACTGTTGGAGTGACAATGAAAACAGTGAACTTTGGGGCACTGCCATTATTTCCCACAGGCACGCCACACTGTTCAGGAAGGTTTTCCAGTTGGTTTTCCAGACTTCAAATGAGTTGCTGGGATTCACTTTGGTTAAGTCACTCAGGTTACAAAATGGGCTTAGCAAGAAACTGCGTGTCTCATCAGACCTTCTCTTCGCAAGTATTTCCAAGGTGCCATGCTTCATTGCCAGCTACACAGACCACTTTTGCATCTAGGATGGAGTCTGCTTTTAGGACATGTCTATCAGAACCAACATCAATTCCAGGAATGTAGACATAGACATGTCTGAGAAAGCAAGCAGCAAGTTATGGTTGGTTTCAAGCCTCTTCTGAGGCAAGAGGAGGCCTCGGGGGTACATCTTAAAGTGTAAAACAGTGACCAGATTAAAGGAGATTTAAAGAACAGATTAAAGGAGCCCTTATTAGAGTACACATTAGAAGAACTAGGACAACTAGAACATTTTCTCAGGATGTGCTCAGAACCACACGGGAATTTTTTCAAAGAGCAGTGGCTTATGACTAAAAGAGACAGTTTAAAGTGTTTTTGGACATCACATGTCTCTCATCTTTACCACAGGTTTAGCTTTGCATGGACAAACAGTCCAATTCCAGCACAGGGGGCATTTAATTTCTTATTAAACAATGCTATTTAAATGTTGGCAATTTGAAGCAATGGTGCAATGCTAGATTTTTGTGCTCTGACTCTTTTGAACCCTCTTCTCTGCCCTTTTTGTATTGAAAGCTGCACATACTGGCTGGGTGTGAGCACAACCTATGGTCAAATAATACTGCTGGTTGCAGTGCTTATTTTTCTAAGCAATCCTAGTGTCTCCAGTTGGGCTATTCCCATTGATAAAGACCATTCTCATAGCAAAGGAATGTTCTATTAGATTTTTGTATTTGTAACTGGCAAGCAGATGGCCTTTCAGCTGGCAATATCCCTAAACTGTATCAATAAGATTACTAGAAGGAATTTAAACATTCATGCTGATGCCCTCCTTAAAAACATAAATATCAGAGTTCTATATCTCCAAAATAACTAGCTCCCACTGGTTCCAGAGAAATAGATACTAATTACCCTTTGAGGATATGAACCTGAAGCATAACAGAAGGCAAAATGTAAATCACAGAAATGCATTACAGAAACATAATTATGCTATTATAAAAATAACTCGTAATGCTGTTGTAGTGAATATTCTGCACTTAGATGTTTCCTTTAAAAGGAGTTACAAGATTTATAAATCTGGCTCTACAATGTTTTAGCATTCAAGACTGAGACAGGCCCTGTCCTTTAAAATTGCAACAACGGCATGAATTTAGTTTAGATGGGTTCAGCTTACAAGAATGAGTGTGATTTTTTTCAACAGGCTCTATTTTCTCCTGTAAGTATTTGTTAATAAAGGCTACAGAATCAGTCGCTTGTTCTTATGAAAAAACATGCTACTGCACAGTTCTAAAAGCAGGGTCTCAAATTAGCTTATTGCAGTACCTGTTAGAGACAATAAGCTATATTGTCTGTTATTAGGAACAAGATATGTATCAAGATTTGATGTTAGCTGCCACCTGTGGGAAACATTAAAATAAATTGCCAATAGTCAGCATTTACCTTTGTAAGATAGGAAATGCAAGCTATAAGGCCGGTTACTAAATCTAGCTGATTTTGGACTCCTAAATCAGATTTTCATTTTTAGGCACAAACCCGTGTAATTATACACAGCCGCTTTATATCTGCAGATAGACATTGAACTATGCACTTGCCTAGATGACACATAACATTTTTGGTCTACTTCTGAATGAGATGGTTTTAGATGTACTGAATCTGGATATCCTTACTTTGGGTTTAACTGAACATAACAGGTTTTTCAGTGCCCTGTGGTTTTGCTTTATGGAATGAAAGCATTCAGGTAGTTTTCCACGCTCCTCTTCATCATATACATTCTACTCCTTATCAACCTACTCAAGGCTATGTATTGTAATCCTGAGAAAGACTGCTATGTCTTATGTCCCGCAGAATCTCCTCAGGCCGCCCAGGTAAAATTTGGATAGTAAACCTGAACTGCTCACTCACAGCTGGACCTGAGTCCATCTTTCCCAGGGCTTGACCTCTGGTTTGAAATTAAAATTGCTGTAGTGCCATCTAGTGCTACTCGGCTGATCTTTGCACTCGTTGTGTATTAATTCCCAAGTACATTGCTCTAGATTCATTACTTCTAGCTCTAAACACTCTGCAATCTTGAAAATGCAATTAATTTCCCTGGCAACTTTCCTTATCCAGCTCCATCCCCTAATCCCTAATTTTTTTCTTAGGCAAGCCATAATACAGATTATATACATGCCTATAACAGAACTTCCAGCAATGCTATGCATTAAAATTGGCTCTGAGCAGCATGACAGTGTGGTATGGGGAATGAACTGGAGATTATCTTGCAAAAAGGATGTGTTCCTTCGGTGCCCCCGCGGTGGCGTTTGGGAGCGGAGCTCCGGGTGAAGGGCCGGGAGGCCTCAGCCGGTTCCTGGCTATCTCCTGTTGTCCCCTTTCCTGCTCAAAGCCTGTCACTGTTTGGTTTGTTACTCAGATGGCTCGAAGAAGAGAACAGTGTTAAGTGGCTTTGGAGTGGCAGCTGATCTCTAAGAGATGACGCTTGTAATTCCTGTGGGAATGGATCAGTGGCGTGATTCCGATTCACACTGAGTAGCAAGAGAGCGGCCTTTCCGTGTTCCTCTTGGGTCTCCTGATTCTATATGTGGGTAACGATGTCTTTTTAACAGGAGCCCTTTGAACGCTCTGTGACTTCCAGGGATACGATGGGCCGTGCTCTCTGCAGAGTGCCTTGGGACTAATGCATCCTAATGAGGAGATGTACTACTCCTGTTTTACTTTGTTTTCCAGGATGAAGATGCGAGTAAGAAGCCACCCTCCCTAGACCGGGCAAGCAAGAAACGGCAGCAGCTGCTGACAGACCTAGAGGGACTGTTCCAGCACGTGGAAGTAATATTAAGTTTGACACGGGTTTCTTGTGTTCTTTTTCTACTTGGAGGCACTGTTATGAGCCCCAGGGAGTTCTATGAGCTCAACTTGGAGAGTATCTGTGAGGGCAGTGCTGAGGAGAGCCTGGAACGTGCCTCCTGCGTTCGCAAGCTTTTTCGCTCCCTTTGTTGCGGATGTCTTCAGTGAACTTGAGGACCTGCTTGTGACCTGCCTGTCGTGGGCACTGTTGTCATGCTCCAGGGGCACTGCAGTTGTGGTGATGACTGGAACACTGACCGTGAACTTGTCCTGTGATGGAGGCATCGACATAAGCGCCTCACCTCATCAGCCTCTGGCTTCTACTTGGGAGGACTATGTCTGGTTTCAAGCACCAGTGACCCTCAAAGGCTTTCGAGAATGACCTGTGCTCTGTGGAACTCTAGTGGAATATTGAATGAGCTTTGGTGATGCTTTAAGGGACACTGACTTTATCAAATGTAACCGCATATTCTTGTCTGTTTGGGTCTCTTCTTCAGAGCATCTGCTGTCTTCCTACAGCTCGACCCTGTTCCTCTGCCCTCACCTCTGGAATTTTTGTTGAAAGCAAATACCTGTTAAGGTACAGCTGCACCTTCACCACCCCCCCACTCCACCCCCGCCCCGAGTGATTCTATAGGGACGTGAGTTGTGGCACAGGAGATGAATTGCTGTGTGGGGAGTAAAAGTTTCCTGTTGTGTGCTTACTGAATTGGCAAATACTGGAGACAGTCTTCTCTCTCCTGGCTGTGTCTCTGGTAACAAGTACTATGTTAGCTGATTGTTTGGGGCTCTAGATAGCGTGTGTGAATACACTTGGCCTTTGCCATCAAGGCCATCACTGTTCTTTGTCTATTCTGCTTCTGTAAAAGGAGAACTTTCCCTGCAGGCTGATCAGGCCTGAGTACTCAAGAGTTTGCCCTGTAAATCCTTTCAGTTACTTAATAATCCAAAGAGTGGACTGGGAGGTCTCATACCTAGCACCGCGTTGTACTGGTGATGAGAAGAGGCGGAGCAGCCCTGTGGAGGCAGGGAATTGCATCTTCCTGGTTTTTTTGCCTAACCTTTAGTCCAAGAGCCCTGACAATCAGTTAGATACACAGTTACAATTAAAAGTAAGCAGTTCCTGCTCTAACCCTCTTCAGAGGAAGCTGGGACACCTGCCTCAATATCCCAGTTTATGTTTGCTTAAAACAACAACAACAACAACAAAGTCAATTTCTTGTTTACTTTCACCTCTTAGAAGTCTTAGACTTTAAATGTTTCTGACAGGTGAGGAAGAGGGGAGTGTGATCAAATTCAGCGTTGGCTTTACCTGTCACATTCCCCTTCCAAGTCTGAATGTATTCCCTGGAAGCAGAATACGAACCTTTCCTTCTGGCCTGGTGTCTGACACAGTGGAGGAGGAGGAGTAGAGCACGGAGTGTCAGGACTAGACAGTTGCTGGAGGCCTCTTCAGTCAGCTGGGTACGCCTGTAGCCTAAGGAGCTTAATGGCTCCAATAACTGTCCCGTTTAAAGAGAAACTGGAGCCTACTGGTAGCGAGGTTGCTTGGAGTTTCTTGCTAGCAAGAACTGCAGGGTGGGGTGGTGAAAGTCCTTCGAAAGGAGAGTAAAGGTTGAAGTAACCCTCTGTGCTTGGTGCCTAATTTAACTCTGGCCTTTTGGAACGAAACAGGACTATAGAACTAGGAGGAAAGGTAGTTGATATTTTTGAGCTTGGAGAACACTGGGAGTGCTGTCTCTGCCTTCTTACGTGTTAGCAGCTGTTTACGACGTGTAGTAACTGCTAAAGCTGGCTCTGGAGGAGAAACTGCTAGAATGCAGAAGGCTGCTGTGTGTGCAGCTGCCCACTTGACTGTGTACTTGCAGGTCTCATAAATGAAATGTGACCTGACTGTAGCGTGTGTGCAGGAGATGAAAACCCCAATTCCACGCAAGCTGTTTGTAATGTGTATTTCCGGATGCTAACGCTCAAGCATTTAAAGAAGGCTTGAGCAGAAGCCTTAGCTCTGAGGAACAAGGGCCGAGTTCTTTTCTCCTCACTTCCCCAACTGAATACGATCTTACCGTGGTGAACTGTTGACCTATTCTGTTCTAGTTGAACAATGAATGCAGCAATGACGTGGTGCCAGGAATGAAAGAAGACAAGATGCTTTTTGTTGTTGTGATGAAGCGTTTTTGAGGTTAACAAGGTAAGTGCTATAAGTTATCCAAATAAAATATTGGCTTGTGTGTGTGATGACATTGTTTTTATTTAATCGCTCAATATCAAGGTTCTGCTGGTGGCAGAGGGACTCGCTTCCGTTCCGTGTGTGTACTTAAACTGCAGGTTCACAGCTGTTCCACCTTTGTGACAAAGTGCATGATGTGCCAGAAGCTCTGGTTCCTCAGAGGCAGAAAAATGCCCTCCATGTGGCACGTAAGAGTGAGTGAGGAGGTTCTTAAAGGTGTCCTTTGCCCAGGCACGTGGTGGATGTGCTGGCTCCCGAGGGAAAGCTGCAATCCCTGTAGCAACGTACACTCCATCCCTAGAAGACTCAACTGAGTTAACTGCATCTTTGAAAGAATGGAATGGATGTGAAGGGGGAGGGGGCCGTAACCGGGCTTGACTGAAAAAAGCCTGGGAATGTCACTCCTGTTTCTGAGGGGTGGTGTGCTGGCAAGGACCCTTGGTCTGCCACCTGTCAGGAAGTGAGGAATAGCACTTAAGTGGCACCTCAGAGGGGTTGGATAATTGAGTGAGTAGTCGCTTAGGAATTAGGACTGTTCCCCTTAGGAGCGTAGCAGGATGAACAGTCCAGCCGAAGTGCATCTACAGCAACACATGCAGCATTGCAATAAACAAGGGGAACAAGAAGTTATTGTAAGGCAGGAGGACTACGATATAATTGCCATCAGAGAAACGTGGTGGGTTCAGCACTGGTGAGGCTGCACCTTGAATACTGTGTTCAGTTTTGGGCCCCTCACTCTGTGAAAGAGATTGAGATGCACGAGTGTGTCCACAGAAGAGCAATGAAGCTGGTGAAGGGGCTGGAGAACAAGTCTTACAAGGACTGGCTGAGAGGACTGGGGTTGTTTAGCCTGGAGAAGAGGAGGCTGAGGAGTGACCTTATCGCTCTCTACAACCGCCTGAAAGGAGGTTGTAGAGAGGTGGGTATTGGTCTCTTCTGCCAAGTGTTAGGTGATAGGACGAGAGGGAACGGCCTCTGGCTGTGTCAGAGCAGCTTTCGATCGGACCCTAGGAAAAGTTTTCTTCTCAGAAAAGGTCCTCAAGCACTGGAACGGGCTGCCCATGTAGGTGGTTAAGTTCCCATTCCTGGAGGTATTTAAAAGGCATGGGAAATGAAGGCTTAGGGATATGATTTGGTCGTGGACAGGTACGGTTGGAATCGATGGCCTCAACGGTTCTTTTTCCAAGCTAACGGTTCTATGAATCTTTCACTGCCAGCAGCACGTCATTGCTGCATTCATAGTTCAAGTGTAACAGAATATGTCAACAGTTCACTGCAGTAACATTGCGCTCAGTTGGGGAGAGAGAAGACAGAACTGGCCCCTTGTTCCTCAGAACCGACAGCTTCAGCTCAAAAGTTTCTTTAAATACTTGAGTGTTAGCATCCCCAAATATGCATTACAAGCAGCCTGGGTGGAGGTGGAAAGGGTTTTCCTCTCCTGCGCATTGCATACACCTCCATTGCTTCATTGTACTTTGAAGCAATAGCACAGGATAATTCCCATCCCACGTTTAGATGAATGCACGGTGTGTCGGTAATAATGGAACGGTCTTCAGTTAACCTTGTGCTTGCCTGATATGAGAGAGTCACCGTTTTGGTGACCACACTTGTCCACTACAGATGGGTGGAATCTCATTTCCAATGTCTTGTTTTTGGCAGAGTTAGAGAGAGGAGCAAGATCCTTAGAATGGGAAAAATTAATGTAAAGATCTGCACCGAAGTCCAAGGACCAGGTATATATCTTACTGGCAGCTAAGTGCTTTTGCTTCACCATTCCTTACTGTAAACTAGGATTATGGCTCCACTGCTATTCCTTTCAGCCCTGGAGGAGCCCTTGCAACATGTGACAGCCCTTTACCTTGTGCCAGTTTTGAGTTGTTGCAGCCTGGTGTTCATCTCTCATCCCCTGTGAGGGAACTTAAAACAGATCTGGCCTGTATCGTTTCTAGCTATACATACACTCCTTTGAGGGGAGGGAAGACCTGACATAAAGTTTGGACACAGCGAGAAGGTGTTGGCAAAGCAGTTAGCGAAGCACAGTTTCTTTAGATGACTAGAGATGTAGCTGAATGCAACAGTCTCACAGCAAACGTCTGAATCTTAGCCCAGGAGGGGAAAGCTCTTGCTGCTCTCTGTCCCCATGAGGTGATCAGCTTATGATAGTTGTGGGGTTGTAGGACTGCATTTGAAGCAGTATTTGTCCAGATTAGATCTTAAGGACTTTGCCATCTCCTTGGGATAATTAACAGGTAAAAAAGCAGCTCTTAGGGTTCTTAGATGGGGAAGGCTGATGGCTGTTTCATTGACCGAGAGATCGTTCCTAGCCTGGCAGTGTTGCTACACCAATTGCAATGGTTCAAGCAGCTGTATCTCTTCTGCAAAGACCCAGCTTGTCTGCCTAAAAGTAGGTAATTGCCCACGCAGAGCAGCTTGATCTCCCCTAAAGCTGCTGCGTGCATATGTTTCTCTCTGAAAATACAGCTCTCCTAACCCTGTAGATTTCTGTTACCTCACCCACAGGGCTGTACAAGGAAGGCAGCTCACCACAAGCTGATTTAAAGCCACTTAGTCAAAACATAAGTGAACAAATGAACACCTTTCCTGGGTCTGACTCCAATAAACTCATTTGGCTGTAAAAGCCTAATCATGAAATAGTTTGACTGTGCTCTTACTGGCAGCAGAAATAGAAGACAAATTGTCTTAAAAATACCCTTTGCCTATAGTGAGCACACTCATGAAGAGTATGGAGTTTTAATTCACAATCATGTTAAACGAATGACTTTTTGGGTACTAGTTCTAGAACGTTGTTTAATCTCTTTCCTCTAAGTTACTACTTAACCACTAGAGCACCTGCTTCACAATCACAGCCTTCTTGCTTCAGCCCATTCCCCAAGCAGGCAGGACTTGGATAACAATTGCCTTAGCAGATGAAGCCACTAGTTAGTCCTCCTGCCTGTTTGGGAGAGGAGCCATTACTTTGTGCTGTTCTTACTGTCAAAGCCTTAATGGCCCTAAGCAAAATACATGAGGAGTTGTTGTTTCTCAGGGCTTAAGGAGTACTTTGGTCTTTCTGCCACCACGGCCACTCCCCCAACCCCGGGTTATTATAAAGATCTGGTGACTCTGTGCTGTTGTCTTCAAGGTGTGCAGACCCTCCCCCTTGCTAGCTTGCCTGCGCTGAGCTGTACTAGAAAAGGAGAGAAGAGAGAGCACAAAGAGCAGGGTTTGTCAGCATGACCGTGACTGGCAGTGTTGCGGAACACTTGGAAAGCACAGAAAACACAGACAACAGGCACGCACACGTAGGAGAAACAACATTTTTATTAATTCTAAAACTCTACTCGTGTCAGACCTCGTCAAGAACATTTTGTAGCTGGTGTGATTAAGAAACGTAATACAGACTCCACATTCGGGTAGGACGTCTCTTGGCCTGGTGGTTCTGGAGCTCTAGAATTCAAAGGAAAACACAACAGACTTTTCATTCCCCTGAAGTCCAAGCATATCAGAATTCAACTTTATTTGACCATATCACCTTGTAGGAAATCATCATGTTTTGGCTCTTCATAGTTCTGCCTGGTTTTTAAGAACAACGAGTAGAAATGAGGCAGAAGAACTGGGCTGTGAAGTAGTCAAAGGGTTCCTATTTGGGTCAGACAATCAAGTCTGCAAAAGAATCTGTACGGCAAGTAGCTTGATGGAAATCATAGTTTTAGTTTCATCTGTCTTAAATTCTGTAAATATATTTACCATAATGTAAATACATCTATTTGCACGAATAAGATTATATGATGTATTGATTCTTAAATGTTACGTATTGTACGTGCCAAAAAGCCAAACAGAGCTTTATCCTGCTGCCCCTTCCCTCAAAACACTAACACAGTTCAAATGGATTTTTCTTTCTCTAAACATGTAGCTCAAGACTAACCTTTGCTGAAAGGCTGCTTACCTATCATACTGTGATAAACCAGTTTTCTTTTTCCTTCCTATACGTGTGTCTCCGATGCAGACAATATATTATATATAGCAGTTGCTCTGGTATGTGGAATTACTTTGGCTGCTTTTACTCTGGTTGGTTGCAGCTTTGGTGTTGAGACTGTAGAGGAAGAGGGGAGAAAAAAATATCAGCCTTGTGTCATCAAAGTGATGGCCAGTTTTCCATTACATTCCACCCCCTAAGCATTACCTTGTTTAAAGGAAGACGTAAGGAATTCATATGGCTTGAATTTCGCCACCGACAGCTTTCTTTGGATATGAGGGCGGAGTTTGCCACAGCGGTCTAATGCAGAATTTTGTGGAGCTCTTCCCTCTCCTAGTCTGAGGATCACCATCGTTCTGATGAATGAAAAGCATGAAGCAAAAACTAATTACAAGAAGTTCATTGCACAGAACTAGCTGTGCTATTTCTAGTTCGCGAATAAGCTCACTCTCCAGATCTGCCCCTCAGCTCACCCCACTTTCACCTCGTGCTTTTAGCACAATCAAAGCAAGACTGGAACAATAACAGTACCTACAGCTCTAAGTTAAAACAAGTCTGGCGCTCTGCAGGACCTTATTCTGATACACCTGTTATCACCTGCAGCTTTCAAATGCCTTGCAAGATAGCAGGCTTTCCCTTGTTTTTTCCTGAAACAGGAATGCCTAAGATGTCTGAATATACAGAGAACTGCAAATGGCGTTAGACAAAATGATGTGATTATTAACTCAAGCAAAAAAAAACCTGCCCACACACACCTGGCTGGATGAAAGTTTTCAAATGCAGGACCTAAAACTTCCAAAACCACCTTACAAGTTTGATTCACTGGAAATCTATGGTTCCGGAAAACCACAAATGCTTCACAGATCCATAACAAAGGTTCACGTAACACCAAATTTAATCTGACTATTTTCGGAAGATAGATACAGATTTCCATCATAAAAGTGGTGAAATGAAAGTTATGGAATTGCAGAGCACACTACACCTTGAGGAAATTAAAAAAACCCAAACCACCCACCATGCAAATTTTACCCGTGGACTGGCATCCTGACTGCTCTCAGCTAGAAAACAGAGTTGCGTGCAAGGTCCTAGCGATGACACACAACATACTCTTCGTTCCACGGATAGACTAATCTAAATCCTGCCTAACCTATGTATCTGAGTAACTGAATGATAAGATTGGCTGATAGAAAAACTATCTGTCTATTCCTCAGATGGAAACAAATTACTTCGAGCAGGAGTCAACAATGGTCTCTAACAAATTATAACTTCACAGAGCAGCTTTGGCGTGGGGAAGGTTATTGCTAAACTTGGAGGCTCGGCTGTAACTGGAAGTGTAGAAACTTATTCCTAATAGTTCCAAGAATGGTATAAAACCAAAGCATGATCTTTACTGAGGACTATCCAAACCGGTTAGTAACACCTAACAGAACCATTGCGCACTGGACAACTTTTACACTTGCCTTGAGGTTAACCTTCCTTGATTGATTCTGCAGGACTTCCTGGCCAATAATACGCACTCTTTCGTGTGCTGACTGGAAGAACTTTGTTGCTTGCAATACAAGCCCTGGTCCTTAAAAAGGACTTCAAGCACTCCTATGAGAAATAAGACATTTCAAAAACCCAGTTGTGATTCTGCCTCTTCTTTTTTCAAAGAGATGAGGAAGATTTTTTTCTGTCCACACTTACTAGTTCAGTGTTGGTGAAAGGAAGCTGCAGTAATTCTTCCACCAGTCCCATCTCATGGCAGCTTTTGTACACGTGTTCCAAGAGCTCTGCTCTGTTTGAGTCTGTGACGTGTTGCTGCAAAAGAGCCCAGGCCTCCACCATGCACCTGTAATTCATTTTTTTGATAGGTAAAGGTATAGTAATAGTGTAACCAAAGAGATGCCCCAAAACTGTTGTGTTCCAAGTTTAAAGGAAATTTAGGGGATTGTGAGTTAAATTATTTGTTCTCCACTTTTTGCAATATTTGAATGTCATAACGGTGGGATATATTTCCTTACCTATTAGACAACAACACACCGAGGTAAAGCCGCACTTTGCTACATGTTGACAGTGATGGCTTCATACACGGTACGTATTGGAGGGCTTGCCTATGCTGTCCTTGGCAAGCGAGTGACTGAATAATTCGCAGCTGCAGCCACGGTGCTACCTGCGTTGTTTCTTGATGGCAGAGGTGGGCCAGTGATTTCTGTAAAAGTTGAAGACGGGGCTTCTTAAGATAAATACATAGACTCTCGCAACACAAATATTCAAAAGTTTCTTAAAATAAGGGCGAATGTCTGTTGAAAAAGCTTACATGAGTTACTAATGACATAGCTGATACAGGACATGTAAAGAAGATCCCTTAGGTATTTGCAGAAAACCTATTCAGTTGGCCATACAGAACAAAGGGAGTGTTTTAAAAGGAGTAATTCACTCTTTCCTAGGTTAATGGAATCTCTGTATTCAAATGGCACTTTTCATAAGTGCATTACAAATAAAAAGTTTTATCAATTACCTGTGCAAGTAATTAAAACAGAATCTTAAATCATAACTAACTGCTGCAGTTGTCGCAGCAGGACTATGAAAAAAGCCTATTGTGCTTCAGTACCTGTTATCGGCTAAGCAGCAATTACTGGAAATGATTTTATAGGGGACAGCCTTGCACGGTAAGGTACGTCCAACGGAACAGTGACATACTTACTTCATAATCATGGTGATCGAGAAGCCAAAATCCTTTAATCAGTGCTACAAGGCCCTGAGGGAGAGAGAAGGTGGTGGCGAAGGACTGGACTATATTTTCAATTTGCTTTGGAAAGCGCTGAAAGACATCCAGCAGTAAGTAAATGGTCTGATATTAAATATAGAATTAAGGCTAACAAATCTGCAAGACCAACAAATTATCTCATTACATTTAGAAAAAAATAATGAAATAATATAGAAGCGGTAGGAATCAGAAAACACTAACGTCTTCGTCTTGCCATTTTAAGCTATTTTAACCTGGAGACAGCCAGGTCCTAAGCACAAAACTCTATTCTGAGGAAGTAACCAGAAAGAAAGATACTTTGATATTTGTAAGGCATCCAAAAACTTTAGCTTTAGATATTTAAATACTTCTGTTATAAACTCAGGCTCCCTCTACCGTCAGCGGAGCTACCTGCCAGACATTCAGAACAGCCAGTGCTTAATTACTAAAGCAAACAAATTCTGCCCTCGGTTTTCTTCCTCGTTTCCAGAGGATGTAAAACAATGTAATTGATGGGGTCCTCACAATACAACTTTGCTCTGAATGATTAAAACTGGATCTAAACCAGCATGCAGATCCACCACTGGGAATGCCACTTCCGGACCCCCTGTTTTTAGGGACATGTTCTAAGATAGATCTGGGCTACCACTGTTTTCAAAGCCCCTTCTCTCTAGGCTCCCCTCCTGGGTCAGGTAACAAACCAGAAGAGCAATTCTGGCTATTTCAGAAGCTCAAAAATTAAGTGTCTGTCCAATGACTTCCCTCTTCTCTCTTTTTATTATTCTGTGTGCCTGCACTTTCAACAGAACAAAAGCCAGCACTGCTGGCTGTGCTGGAAAAGAGATGATTTCAGCAAAACTCATCTACTCTAAGCCACTGTTAGAAACCCTTCTGCTCGGAAGCAGCAGGTTTCAGTGCGTCATTCTAGTGAGAAGCCATTTGCTACAGGTACGGGTGCTCTAAAAATTAAAAGCTGTGTGTAAATTTTGAGAAAAAAACTGATGGGGCTTTTTGCCTTTCACATTTCTCAGTAAACCCATTCTCTCATAGGAGAAAAGACCTGGCAGCAAAACACTGAAAAAAAAAATCATAAGAAATCCACAGCACAAAAAATAAAACAAAGCTTCTGTCTATGACTGAATTCTAAGCTAAATGTTTTCATTTCATAGCATTGTGTTTGAAGAGTAAATTAAAATCCCTTCTTAAGCACATAGGTGACAAACATTTAAGAACATTTGTGTGCATATACTGGAGGTGCATTTAAAATAACCAGAAAGGATACAATCGCGTGTTTGTAGGGTTCTTCTATGCTTTCCAATAAATAAAGATCCAGCAGTGCCTGAAAGGAAAAATTAAAAGTTTTGTAAGCACACCAGTCGTTCCTAAATGGTTGGCTTTTGGGTGGGGTTGGGTGGGGACGGGGATGGTGGTGTTTTCAGTGAACATGGCACTCACATGTAAACTGGGAGGGGGATATTTCCCTGTCCCTCCTTTCTCTTTCTTCCACAATTTCTCAAGTTGGTCTCCTACGTAGGAAACTATGCCATCGATCATGAGGCAGTCAGAATTACATTTTCCTCTGGAACAAAAGGTAGCAAGGATTTGGACAGAAGAAAACACTAACTCCAGCCCCTCAGTGCAACAGATTTCCTCCAGTCCAAACAAAACCAGAAAGCTCCCACGACTCAAAGAAAGTACCAAACATACAAAGACAGGATTATGACTTGAAATGCGCATGAAAGGAACACACCAGCCTGTATCTAAGCTACTCGAGAAGTAAGCTCAGTAAGACGAACTTTCAAGTCAATCTCTAATACCCTGCGGCTTCCACCAAAACTCATCTGGCTGCATTTTCTTCACAGTGCCAGAGCCTAAGCTTCCTTAGGTCTTTATAGAGTTTACTGTACGATTTCCAGAGGAAAACCTATTGTCATCTAACCCAAGGCATATATCAGCTATGTGCTAGTAAGCTACTCCAGGAAAGAGGGTTTACATTAGGAAGTAACTTCTACCCACTAGCCAGGAGAGTGCTAGGGGTGCCGGCCACGTGTAACTCTGACTGTCTTACTAAAGTACAGACATGGACTTGTGAGGAGGGCATTTAGGCCAAAGCAACTATTGCCATCTACCACTAGTCAATAAAAGAGAGGATTTCTTATTTTAACATGCCTTTTTCCATGTCCAACACGGTTGTTCTGTGAACACCGTGCTTTGCTGAACTGGAGATGAATGATCCTGTCCTAATCACAGGATCTTTCTCGGGGTAACGAGTTATGCAGACCAGCCAACCAATGAAGTACACTATGAAACAACGATGATGCCCAAAAAATGGCACTAAGCAGAGGTAGATGTGAACAGTTCAACAGGAAAGTAACCTCGGTGTTCGACACCAGCCAAGCATCACCCACGTCAAGAGTATCGCCGGCAAATGCATTAAGCACAGCAAGTACAAGTTTTGACATAAAAGCCATTCACTTCCACTTCTGGATCTGCAGTGGAAGTGTGCCAGAGCTGTAGGCTTACCTTGACAAATGCTGCAGTCGCTGCCGCTCACCGGTATAGTGGGTCTGGAGCAGAGGATAGTGGTAGGAAGGGGTAGACAAATGCATCGTCCCGTCTGCAGGCAATAAAGTAAAAGCAAGTTAAAGAGGAAATATCACATTTTTAAGCTAAAAATGCTGACTAAAAAAGATGAAAGATCATACAAGCTAAGCACAAGAAGCCTCCAACTCTGAAAGAAGCCAGTCCTGTTTCTGCCTTTGCTACCAGAGATGCGAGACACAAGACTCAATTCCGTATTGTCTCAAGTACCGTTTCAAGTTTACACTCAGTGTAGCATTCAAAACATGAAGCGTAAGCTGAAGTTCGCTCACTAGCAAAAAATCCCAATTCTCAAATGGAATGTTTTTCTAACTGTCTCATGTGAACATGTGTAAGACAATTGAGGCTGACAATAGGATTTATATTCCATCCAAATAAACAAGTGTTTCCAGGGTGTGCTTTTTCCTCGAGCAATACATAAAAAATTCCAAACACGCAGGTCATGCTGTGACTGTAACAAACAATGCCCAGTCTTTGTTGTTTAAGAGTCATTTCTTTAAAATCCCAAGGATTTGAAGCTGTGGACATAAGCAACTCCTTGAAGTCAGAGGCTTACTGCTAATTCTAAGAAACATTCAGGCAAGAAACTCCTTCCATCATTCTACACTGCATTTGAAAAGCTGGTAAAAACTCAGTCTCACCAAGAGAACTTCAGCATACGTGTGGCTCCCTGAACCAGCACGACTTGTCATTGACAAAACATTTACACGATCACGGCCAAGAATGTGTTCAGAGGCATCCCTTGCTGGATAGTCTCCTTGTTACCAAGGCATTATGGTTCATGCTCACCTGAACCCTCTGGAAGGAGACCAGATTGACAGAACCAGAGGACCATTCGCGCATACATAGAAAAGTTGTTAGCCAGCACCTGTTGATTTCTCACGTCTGAAAAAAAAAAAAAGGCATAAGATGATTTTTCTTAGGCAATTCCGTTCATTTTTACAAAACTCCTTTCATCATGCTAAATAGAAAGTATAAAAGCAACATGGTAGAACTTTCCATCTTTGCCTTTTTCACCCTCTATCACTTTCCAATTTGAAGAAACGCGCCCCCCCCCGCCCCTGACCACAATGACTATTAAGTGGTTGTTACAACTTCTCAGGTTTAAGCCCCTTGTCCTAGCTAAGGCTGTCTTCCAACCAGCAACAACAACCAAAGCTCATGTTTCCACAATTATAACCCCAGCGTGATTCCTAATCTTACTAAAACATACCAAAGACTTAGTAATGCTAACAGACAGACCTTTATCAGTAAGTTCTTGTGGTTCTCTTTGAAAACAGCTTAAGACTCTGCTAAGGTTGTCCAAGAGATACTGGCAGTGCTGAAGAGACTGTCGCTTTTCTGGATCAAGGAAGCGGCTTGAGCCATCAAACAGTGGAACACCTTTTCAAGAAGAGATATTAAATCATCACCCAACAGAGCAATTTCAGAGTTTCAAGGTACACGCGAGCAATACCACATACCAACAGGTTACTGAATAAGCTCAGACAGAAAGAATGATTTTGCATTTGCAGAATGACTACACTAGTACTCACATATGTGGTCAAATTCATCTTTGGTGTAGACCACTTTCTTCCAAGCACAGTCACGGATAAACTGTAACTTTGCTGCAGAATTCGGCTGCTCTTTAAAAGAAGAGAACAAAAAAAGAAATGAATCAACAGTTTCAAACTGAAAAAAGACAAACCCGAAAAGCAGCCTTACTAGTCTTACTTTCAGATGTCCAATGTTTAATGCATCCAGTCAGGAGTTCTAAAGAACCCGTTTGGACAGCCGCAGACAATATTGCCTCTAACTGCTCCTCCTAAGCAGAACAGACAAAATGAAATGAGAACATTCCATACTTTCAACATCTGAGCCATCAACACTACAAATCTCTGAACGATATCATCCCAATTCAGCAAAGAGAAACTAAAGCAAGTCTTCATTTCCCAAGTTATTCCCGAGATGGAGCTGATACCAAACGTCTGTTTGGAATCTTAAGAGTCTGCATCAGGCTTGCAAAATAAACAGCGTGGGGACTAGGCCAACTTGCCAAGGAATTTATTTTTAGCTACCACACCGGGCAGAACTGTTATTTGCCCTAACACACTTCCACAAATCTGAAATCCCTGTCTTCTCAAACATTTCCATCATTTTTCTTTTTCTCCATTCTGCCCTCCTTTTTCAAGTTAATCAGGGATCCAAGCCCTACCTCATGACTGCGCAGGTAGTCCAACAGATGGGTAATGAAGGTGTAGCAGCTTACCTCGACTTCCTCAAGAGTTCTGCTCTTGCTCCTCCAGCACTGCTCTATTTCCTCCTAGACAGTCAGTCCCTGACCAGACTTCCGCTGGAGACAATGACAGCTTTACAGTCTCCACAGTGGGCCTAAAACATTACTATTTGCACAAAACTGGCAGGATACCATCACAATTATGAGTGGAGATGAGCAGAAAATGAGCAGAAAATGTTCTCGGACACCAAAAGCAGTGCAACAGAAGAAACTGAGCCAAGGGACACCTCTTTAAGCATTCTCAAGAAGGAGACAGGAAAAGCTCACCTCCACCTGGAGACCGGTGCAAGTCACATGGACGACTCCAGAGCTCAGCAAGCACACTCCATCTGCAGAAACAATGAGCGTTGGACAACTTTCCAGACTCTCGGAGTTATGTCATGATTATTTTACATTTTTCAAACAGCAGTAACTGGAAAGATAGAACTGACTACCCATTGTCTTCATCAGATCACTTACAAGTTTGTTTTAAAAAAAAAAACCTGCTGTGCACAGAAATCTTATCTCTAGTGCTACCGAGGTGCTGCGCTTTGAGCTTCAGTTCAAAGTCATTTTATGACCATCACCGCTTCACAGGCTACATTACAAAAGCACCAAAACCCAAAACACAGTGCACCACCACAGAATCACAGAATCACAGATACACCAGATACGATTCACAATGTTAAACGTCTCGGTAGTACCACATCATCAAGGCTGGGTTTGTGGGGCTTCGGATGTTCTGGTTTGGTTTGCGTTTTGAGTGAGAACATTGAGTGAGAGAACCAAAAAATGGCATCTGAGCTCAATTTAATCTTCTCACTATTAAAAGCAGTGAAATACATACCAAAATTATAGCCGCTCGCATTTAGAATCTGGTCGGGTGGTAGGTACGAAGGAGGCGCTCCCCAGGTTAGACTCGTCCCGTGGACCAGAACATCCAAAATGGGTTCTGGAGAAACTGTGCTTGTTACCTTCTCCAATGTCCACAAGGCAAAATAAGGGCAATCAAGAAGGAATTTTTCTGGCCTTAAAGAAAACAAGCACATAAGCTAAAAGCCAGCAGTTATATGAATTATTTGTAAGGACAGTGAAAACAGCTTAATAAAACTCTACCTTATTGAATCCGGCATTTCAGCATCGTACCAGCGATTGATGTCAAACACGCCCAAATAAGCAGCTGTTTTTTCCTGACCGTGTGTGTTCACTTGCCAACAGAAGATTGAGATGCTGGTGTAAGGAGATGTTACTGCAAAAGACAAGACATTGTCTCTTTACTAGTAGAAAATACAACAAATTCCATGCCAAATCAAGCACACAACTAGTCTCAAATTAAGTTTTCCATACACGAAGAGTAGACCAAGACCTTTAGCTAGACGAAGAGTTCAGGAAAAAAAACCCCATATGCTAGGAGCACAGACCTGGCTTCTTTCAGAAAGAACATACAAATAATTATTGGATACACTTGTATCACTCAGCTGGCGTTATTAATTGCCGGATTGGACTCAGTTACATCTTTTAAGAATGGCTCCTTTTCAGCAGATTCAGAATGAAACAACGATGTTATCACTCAAAATCAGCATAAAACCCCCCCAATTCAACAAACAAGTAATTACAGTAAAGATTTGAACAGATCCAGCAGATCAACAATCCCGCCCAACTTAGTGCCACCTGCAAACTGACTGAAGGTGCATCCAATCCCCGCATCCATATCATTGTTACAGATATTAAACTGAACCAGCCCTGGTACTGAGCCCTGGGGAACACCGCTTGTGACCAGCCGCCAGCTGGATGTGGATGCAGATAGAGGTTGGAACCGGGAGTGAAAGATACAGGTAACATTGCCGAACAATGGAGAAAACGGGCTTATTGGTCAAAGAAGACAGCTGAAGGAAGAAAACAACCGATGACCCCGCCGTACATTGCTATAGCATGTCAGCAAGCATAGAATAACCCCTTTTATTTTCCTGAATGAAGTCCCACCTAATTTAAGCACCCTATATTTTTTATTATTTTTTTTTTAGATAAACACAAGAAGCCAGTCTATACAGATATTTAAGACTTGTAGACTGTGGGTACAGACCAGCATTCATTACTTAGATGACACGGACATCAGAACAAACCTTCGTTACCGTTATCCTCTTTGTCAACATCGTCATAGAAGTCTTCGATGGTCTGACATCTAAGTAATTCAATATTGCTATTTTGCCTTCCCCAGGGAAGATTTCCACTCGCCAGATCTAAACTGAACCTTTCTGTACAGTGTTTCAAACCCTGGGGAAAAGAAAA
Organism: Cuculus canorus; assembly: GCF_017976375.1. Lineage (NCBI taxonomy): Eukaryota > Metazoa > Chordata > Aves > Cuculiformes > Cuculidae > Cuculus > Cuculus canorus. The sequence goes on from NC_071403.1 coordinate 105,779,808, forward strand.
GACAAGAGAAAAGGTCATTTTGAGATAAAAACACACGTTTGACCTCAATAGGAAAGAATGTGTCTATCTAATATAAGATGCATATTGTATTGTATACACTTCCCATGCACTTAGTTCTGATGGCAAATAGACAGAGCTCACAGAAATCCAAGAACATAATCCCAAAGATCAGATAAGAGTAAAGGGATACCTTTATATGACCCCATTTTAGGAAGGGGAAAGAGACAGAAACTTCTTCAAGTCTGCAGTTTGGTTAAACTGCAGTTTGGTTAAAACCCTTCAAAGCCCTGTCTTTTTTTCCCACATGCCATTAATTCGGTCTTCAAATCCAGAATCATTTTTCTTGTAAAAGCTGCTTCCTCTTCAGGAATTTAAGGTACACAGGCTCTTTGCAGATGCATCCAGTTGGAACACACAGTGCGGCAGTATAAAACTGTACGACTTGTTTTCAAAAAGGATGCACAAAGACCATGCCCAGGAAGGCTCAGCAAAGGATTTTTGGTTTTTTAAGGCTGCTCTGGCTTTTGATGGTAAACATTATCCCCTGACAACTTCACTGGTACTCACTTAGAGAAACTTAAGAGTTTTCCCCTTCTCACACGCGCGCTCCCCTTACCTCATACATGACTTGTCCGGATGCCAAACGTTTTCGATCACCAAATGTTAACTGCAACAGGTGTAGACTCAAAACATCGCCTTTGCTGAAAGAGGTATAAATGATGAAATGTGATTACAACGCTGCTTTACAGTCCTCCTTATAATTGTATTAGACTGAAGTGTTCTTAAAAGTACGCTCTTCCTGACCAGAAAAACACCACTTCCCAAAACAGGATGCCTGGTCACCTTTAGATGCTAAACCATAGAGGAGGAAATTTGACACTAACAGCTTCAGGGGCAAATGCTAACCATACCATTACAAAGCTCTCCTGTGTTGGACAGGCTAAAAATTGTCAGAAATAGTTCTTCACAGTGAAGAGTACTTAATCAAAATGGCTTTAAGTCATAGCTCAGAAGATTCCACTCTAGGACCAGCCGAGCTGCTTAAATAGCTTGCTGACACAGAGAGAGAGAGGTCTTTCTCCCCTGCCCTTGTCACCAAAGTTCCAGTCCCTCTTGCCTACACTGGATCCTTCCACATGCTGATTTGATTCATTAGCCCATCAGAAAATGTTGACTTTTCTACTGAGCAGTGATGGCTCTCAGCCAGGTGAGCTGAAAAGGCTCCTGAAGGCTCCAAAGACAACTGAAGCTTGCACAGGGGAATCAGCTACACGCTCGCCTCCTTCCACTAGGGGCAGCTGTTCTATGGACACCTTTAGTGTCCCACATCAGCAGCCTCAACTACTAGTAATGCTGTTTTAAAACTGCCGTGGGAAAATCAAACCAACCACGAAGCAGTCCTCAAGAAACAAAGGAAATCTTTTCCAAATGCAAGCGCAAAATTATAGCCTAGTGTTGTTTTGCCTTCTTCAGAAGGTAGGAACTAGTAGGTCCCTCCTCGCTTCTGTAAAATCCTGACACAAAATCGCATTATAAGCTTAACACCTTCTGCAGCTGAATCTCCTGCAGAGCTAAATAAACAAAACAAAGATACATGTATCAACTGAATGTGAATAAATGTACTGAAAAAAAATGTCAGTGGCTTATTGCACTTTGAAATTCACCTTTCTTGGGTAGACTTAACAGCCCACAAGTAGCAACAATTGCTAGGATCATTCTCCGGCTCTTGAAAAGTAACAGCATAGATAGGAATCCTCCTTCCTCCAAGTCGACAGTGTTGTCTACAGGTTTAAGAAAAGAGGGAGGGAAAAAAGAAGAAAAAAGGTGAGTGTACTGGCCCGTAGCAGTTTGTAGGAGGCTAGAAGCATCATTCTGAGAAAGAGCACCCGACGTGCTTATCCTCAAAGTGCAGAAGGTCATACTTCCATCTCAAAGAAGCGAGTCAAGGGAGACACTCTGCTTTATGCAGCAGTCAAGGAACAACAAAACTACTGCCCATGAAATGATATAATCTGGACTTGTGTCCTCCTCTGGCTGATGAGGAGGAACATACATGATTGCTTCAGCTGCCAGGCAAAAGAACGTTCCTGCTGTTGTAGCCTACTTTCACATTGAACTGAGAAGGCAGCATGCTTCCTGAACACATTTAAAATGCTTTACATAGTTCAAGTAAAGAAAGAGGGAGCACCAAAGAGAAGTACCTTCTTCTTTCTTTACTTGAACTATGTGAAGCATTTTTCTTCCAGACTTCTGAACCTTACTGGCACCTTCACAACCTATTCTTGCCACCTAATTATTCCTTCACTCTCTATTTAGCCATCCAATAGCTTCCGGTGAAACACTGCAGATTTGTGGGAGCGAACCCCTGTCTGAATTTGGTCAAATACTTCAAGTGAGATTGCTCTTCGGCAGATTTAAAATCACCTCTCATTTTCCTTCTGCTTAGAGCTTTACACGTCCCTTACTCCCATCTCCCAGTGTTCCAGGCAAATTTCATGCACGTGCATCTTTGCCTTGGAGTGGGTCAATCTCCTGTTTCGGTCAAGGCAGAAGTGCAGGAAAGAATTTATTTCCGGGCACAGATCAGCTATTGACTTTCCCCGTCCCATTAGTTTCATCCCAGACACTTTAAAGAATATTATCAACAAAAACACACTGTTAACACACTTCAGCCTACTTACTCCCTCTTCAACGTTTTCATATTCCACAGTGAGAGGCAGCCATGTGAAAACCCCACAACCAGCTGATTGCTTCTGCTGATGTAGGCCAGCGTCGATATTGGTGTTCCTGACGGGCTTGGCAATCGAAAGCAGAGATGTCTCCCTTCTCTGGTGGCAGTTTCTCGTCTTGGTGGAACTTCATCAGCAAATGTAGTAGTGACAAATCTGAGATCTACGCACACAAAACCAGACATGAACGTGTTATGCAATTTAGGTTGCATTTTAAACACTGATGTGGCAACACCTATAATCTCATTCCACCGTCCCAGGAAAAATACCCTTTTAAGCAAGACTTTTTTTTTGCTGTTTCCATTTTGTAGGCATTCAAAGAACAAACGAACTCCCTGATCAGACTGGTATTCTCACTCGTCTTTCAACATCAGGTAAAAGTGTAACCTTCCTAGAATGGTTTGTGTTCGTTGAGACCTTAAAGATAGACAGCTTCTCCTTGGACTCTGTAAATCGCCAGCTTGGGTCTCGTGAGGAAGCTGCTTAAAGCGACATCAACTCCTGAAGCTACTTTTGTGATAGTCTAGGAGGGTTGAAATCTGAATAGACAAAATTAGAGCTTCCATGCCTCTAAATGCATGATTCTGGGTAAGTCCAATTTCTTTTAGAAAACAAGCCTAGACTTTGCCCTGAGTCAATTAACGGAAGCAGAAGAACGTTCCTGAGGAACAGGGCACCTCTGACACAACTTCCCACCAGGCAGCTGCACTGACTCAGATGGTAAAATTCCTACCCCTCACTGGAAAGAGGGGGGCATTTTTAACCTTAGGATTAAGCCACTCCCTTTTTAGATCAGGGCAGAACTGTATGGTGTCAAACTGCCCTCTGTCATCAGCAGTCACCAATACCTGCACACTGCTGTCTTCAAAGAGGGATGCGTATTGTTTATCTACAAGACACACATTTCCCTGCTGCCAAAGTCAAGTTTAAAAACTGCACGCTTACCCAATACTTCTACTTCACTCAGACTGCAAGACATACTGTCCAAACAAAGGTCAACCAGAAACAGATGACCGACGTCTGTAGCCACCGCGGCAATGCCAAAGAGGCATTGCAGGCTCTGATGTAGGTGTTGAATGCTCTCACTGGGTCCTCCGTGATTAATAATGGGTTCCACAGCAATCACCTACAGGGAAACCACAAGCTAATATTTAAGGTGTTTGAGCAGCTACACAGAAATTATTCAAAAGTGAAGTCAGAATTAACACATCAGAAACAAGAAAGTAAACACAGGATCGTGAGACTTAAAGACAAAGCATTATTTCCCATTAGATGAACAAAGAAAAATAACTCTCCAAAAAATCTGTTGCTGCTTTCATTTACTAGATTTCCTACTAGAATTTCCTACTAGATTTCCTCCTGAATTAACATCAGCTTAGATCGCGCATTCTGTTATCACAGCTCACCAGTTTCCCTTCCTGCTTAGGTAATTAGCTCTAAGAAAACAGAGAAAATCAGTTATGTGCAAGGATCCTTATTGGAGTAAGAAAGAAAGGCATTCCTACATCTTGTTCTCCCGCTGCTCACAGCCCACCAGCACTGTGATGCAGGCTGTGCCTTCTTTGCCAAACAGGTATGATGGGAAATCGTGGCTGTAAGCCAGATGAGGCAGTGGCCAAGTTGCATGGTAGTGGTAGACGCACTATGGCCACGGGAATGGAACGTTTTGGGAAAGTGTTTAAAGGAGATACGAGCTTAGGAAAATTTACACTGGTCCTCATTTAGACTAAAAGTAGCAAGCAGCTAATGGGAAAAGAAGGTTTAAATGCACACTAGCACTTTTAGGAGTGTTAACAAAGCTTTTAAAAGCCAAGCTACTACAACGGCAACAAGAACAGCAGCTCGTTAGGTAAAAAGCTGACTCCGGCTAAGGAAGAAGGGCACACTCCTCTTTAACATGCCAAGCAGTCTGCATGCAACTTTACGACAAGGTGAAGACAAAGCCCTTGGCACATCGTGCAACGCACCCAGGACAAGACTGGCTGCTATAGCAGTGATACGAGCACATGGAGACTCCAGCATTAAAGCTCCACAATGAAGAAACATGGGCTGTCCTCAGCCTTTGTACAAAATGCACAACTTCCTTGCTCACAGAAGATATACCCACACAGAAAATCATTCATAAAACTAAGGGTGCTTTTTAAAGCCTTGAGATTAGTAATGACAAAATCAATCTAACAACGTTATGGCATTTTTCATTCAAACAGAATTTACTTCTTGATTATACTCTATATGGCAGCAGCAGCTTGCCTTTCCAGATAAAACTCTAAGACTGATCAAGGTGGTAGGGAAACTAACACAGTGCAGCACCAACTCCACTCCTGTCTTTAGAACTGACCACATACAAACCCTCACTATTCACCATGAACACTGCAGCCTTACAAACATACAAACAAACTCCACCCGTGTGCTAGCAAGTCCCCACCCTATCGCCTTGTGGAAAAACTGAGGGATTAATAAGCATTCTCACTTGCAGTTTCTAAGATGATAAAAATCCAGAGCATCTTGATCTTCTAGCCCCCTTACGCTGATTCCTGTTTACAATTAAGGTAAAGGGACATCAAATCCTTTGAGGTTACGGGTTACAGAAGAGAGAAAAAAAATAGGAACATTACACCAATGAACCCCATCTACACAAAGCACAAGGCACACACAGCAGAGATTCAAGAGCTGCGGCTTGAAAGGCAATCTGGACAACAACCTCTCAGAGAAGTCACTAACAGCTCTTTCTTCCTATCCAGAGTCCACACAAAAACGTCGTCTGCTCTGAAGGCACCTGCTTGCTAGCCTGAGATCGATGCCAATGTGTCTAAGCCAATTTTAGGCAGAACCAGGGGACTCTGAGATCTTTTAAAGACAGCATTTCTGACAGAAATTAAGCATGTGGGGAATGTATCTTACAGACACTTCAAAGAACAGGCTTTCTTGCTTTTTCACTCCGGCTGAAAAAAAAGATATTTTTCAAGGCCTTTTTGTGGAAGCAGAGAAGTAGGTAACTATATGCTCTACAATAAACCCAGAAAACTCATTTTACTAGCAGAAAATTCTAAAGAGAATGGTACCAATAAGCCCGAGATTTTACATGGAGGCTCAGTCGACTGGATACTCTCAAGTGATAACACGCTAAGGTAATACAGAAAAAAACACACCTACAAAGAGATGCTCCTAAGCTTTTCCTGAGACTGGGTTATGCACCACGTAACAGCATAAAAGCTTCGTTCCTCTCATCAAAAAGTACGTACCCTTGAGGGAAGAAAAACTGCTTTAACCACTTCTGCTGTTTCCAGGTCGTACAGGCAGAGAACACTTCCCTCTCCTTCTTCCAAGGCAATCAGCAGTCCAGCTCTTTTCTCCCATGAAAACTCCTTCACCACTCGAATAGTGGGAGGCTGTTCGTGCCCTCCTCTGAAATGGTTTTCAGAGAATCTCTGGCCTGTCACCGAGCTCACTATCTCGAGGTGAGGACCACGTGCCAGCCATGCTAGGTCACCTATTGCTGGAAGAGGAAAGAAAGCTGACTGAAGCAAGTTTCCAAGCATAAGACAGAAAACAAGTGAAAAAAACACAGTCCCTGCTCCTTTCCTTCAAGAAAAGGTCCCTAAGGAGAGGAAGACGGGACTTGCCTAATTCAGGTGAATTATTTCAAATCACTCACTCAAATCCCCAATGGACAGCCTTAGTGTTTTGCATTTGTACTTGTCATTCCTGCACTGAAGACTTTAGATTGTCTGGGATAAAGGTTACAATACATTGATCCATAGTCTTTCCTCCAAATTTGGCTTGGTTTTGCTAGAAATCATCTCAAGAGGTACAGGAAGACAAATCTTAAAGCATACTTCAAATATAACCAATTAATTCTAGTTTATTAAGTTTGCTTGACACATGTCTGCTCTGGGTAGGGATCTGCACTTCAACAGGAAATTATCTTCAAATGGGCACTGCACGAGTAAATATTTGCACGTGCTGCTCACAGCTCTACTTTCAGATCACCTCGCAAGTCCACCTCCTAACCTGCTCAGCCCCTTTCAGCAACTCTCACTGGGTACCCATCTACACCCTATTCAATTCTTTGGGAAAATGGCTGCAAGCACTTCACTCTGTTATCCTCTTCCTTCCGTTTTCATTCACACTCACAAGAAAAAGCAGGGGGCGTTGCCTCTGTAACATTGTACGAGAACTATTTCTGTACATGATGTTATGATGGCATAGAGCTTGAGCCGCTACAAGTAAATACGGCCCAAAACAAAACTGCCTTCCATATAACGAAAAACCGAGGAGGGCTCACTGACTCCACATCTTTAAGTAAATTCTTTTTGTAGCCCAGGATAGCTGCAGGCTGTTGTCATTTCAAACTTTCGCCTCACTAACCTTTACTACTAGCATTTTTAATGGTTAAAACAGCCTTTTCCTTCTCCTCTCAACCTGGTGCATCTTAGCAGCAGCCACCTGACACACCTGATCCTATGACCCTGTGCTTCAGGTAACCTCCAGGCAAGAACTGCTTTATTCCAAGACCAAGGTAAATGGAAAATGCTCACCTCCAGTAAACTTCCCGCGCAGCACAGCACCTTGGGTGACCTCATCTTTCCCAAGGGCCTGAAGAGTCCCCTCTGGGAACTCCAGCAGGCTGCTCGTCACCTGCGCTCTTACGTCTCGCATTCTTCCCTCTAAATAAAGAAAAAAATAGGAAAAGAGAATCATGTCAGCCATAAAACACTATTGAGAGCGAACACAAGTTCCATCAGTACGCTAGTAAAAAATCTCCTCTGCAATGCCTGTAGCTCTTTTCCTTACTAAGATGGCTTTCAGGACAGTTTGCGGATCTCACAGCATGAGCAAAAGGAGAATCCTTTGCATTTCTAATGTCTATGAGATCACCAACAACAAGTGACACAGAGGTACTGACAAGATAAAGATCAGGAAAAAACAATATGTTTCTCTTCAAGTCTATTTATTGAGGTTAATCAGGTGGGATCGGAGAAAAATCATCTTTTAAAGAGTTTCACAGCAATAGGTATGAGTTCCCATTTCTCCTTTCCCTTGGTTTTCATCATTTAGTATTTGTTATCAATTGTCTTGGAGTAGCTACCAGGCATCAATTAGGTCGTGCTCACTTCTGGCATGTTTTCTTTTCACCATTAAGACACCCTAAGTTCTTAACTACCTTCCTTTTCAATTTCTTCCAGAAAAAGTGCACCGCAGATATTTCCACATGGCAAGCAATGTGGATTCTCATAGCTCATGAGTTAGAAAGTGCTTTCCACACACCCTTATGATGGTAAACAGAACACAGCACTTGAAACCACTGGGGTTTTCTACAGTTAAATCCTCATCCTTTTTATCCCAGGTCTCTTCCTTCCTGTTTTCTGTTCTTATCACATCTCTGCAGTGTGGACAGTGTCCATGCCCATGGCCAAGAGGCTTGGAACTAGGCGATCTTTAAGGTCCCTTCTGCCCCAAGGATTCTATGATTCTATGAAAGAGCATCCGTACCGTGAGCGACTTAGCAGGTGACTGAGTGAGTACCACTGGGTCATTTCTTTCCCACTGGGGCAGAAATACCTCCCACTGACATTTTCAGGCAAACCCCCTACGTTTAAACCAAAACCTAAGCTGTAGTCTAAGAAGTCGCTAGCAAAACACAGACAGCCCATCTCACGATTCTATCATCAGGCTCCCAGTGTTTGTGTGGATGCTCCAGAAGCTCTCTGAGAAGTACTAATCTACAGCAGAAGGGGAGAAGAAAGCATTTCAGCTCCCTGTCCCAACAGCCCCCAACATCTAAGCTCCTGGATCCTATGCGGACCGGAAGATTTCATTTCCCTTTACATGACAAAACCAGACAAAAGCACCACAGACCACAATCTGACACCAGAGACAGTTCACCCAGCCACCTCCAACAGTTCTTCTCTCACACAACTGCCCTTTCCCTCCACAGATACGCTCCCTGTCTAACGGGGCTAAGCTAGGGAAAGTCCCAAAAGCCATTCCTGACACTACACTCTTTTTCACATTGCTTGGAGTACCTGGATGAGCAGACACAGGTCCTAAGTGTCGCCAAACACAACAGAAATGCAGCCTTCCGACAGAGCAATACAGCAGTCAACCACTCGCTTCCAGTACAACCACACTGGTGTGGCACCGCACCCACGCTCGCTCCTCTCACCACGGGTTATGGGGTAACCCACACACAAAGAAGGGGGAGGTCTTCTCTCCAGCCACTGGACGGCACCTGGTCCAACCACCCCCTGCTCAAGAAGGGCACCCAGCAACCTGCCCATGACCATCCCCACGTGGCTTTTTGAATATCTAATTCTGAAACGGACTTTTACAAAAGCACCCACCGCTGAACTGCAAAAACGAATATCTGCAACACACACAACAAGGCCCAGTGTGTGGGGACTCTCTCCTCTCCCAACTCAGTCTTCACCCAACCCACACACACGTAAACACCCATGCCCGACCAGCAAAGGCTTCTCCACCATTACTGCCCTGAAATTATATCCAGCAGCTTACTAGGTAAAAGACATGAAATCAACAGAAGTCTGAGTTAATTTGTTTCACTGTGTTGAAAAAGCAAACCCCAGGCAAATCAGTGCAGGACAACGTGTTTGATGCAGTCAGTGAAGGAGGAGCTATCTCCTCCCACTCTCAGCCTTCACACACCAAACCAGGAAAACCTTGTTGAGACCAGAAAGGCTTCTGACCATTACGGCTCTGCCACAACCGTCTTTAGCCATACACCCCAAAAGGGATTCAGCCCCAGGTACCCTTCAGTACCATGAAGCGTAGGACTTCCCTACCTAAAATGCAGAGTTGAGACTGTTGGAAATCAAAACACACCACCTTCGAAGAAGATGGCACGACAGGTCATGGTTCAGCCTTTAATGAAAGGTGGGAACCACATGCCCCGCTAAGCTCAGAGAACAAATGGTGGGAGCTCCGAAGGCAGTCAGATCGCGGGCTGAGCAGCTCACCGCTCCCCGTTGCGATTGTGTTTCTCACCACTCCGGAGCGCTGTGGTCCACGTGTGACCTGCTCCAGCTTTTCCGAACACTCCCACCACAGCCCGTTACCTTCAGCGACTCCCGGCTGCAGCCCGCACTCCCGGCAGGGGTACGACACGTCCAGGACCGGGTGCCTGAAGCTGACAGCGCAGCGCCGGCACTGCCGAGTGGAGACGGCACGAGACGGACGTTTCTAACTGCCACTGTCTCGTGGTGGTTTTGAACCCTGAAGATCCTGAAGGGTTGCATTGCGTTTTGCTGAGTGAGAGACTTCTCTCACAGCTCCAGTCAGGACCTATTTTCTAGACAATATGGAGACAGAAACCCACCGATTTAACCAATCCGTCCATTAACTTCATTTTAGACCATGAAGGGGACTGCTTCTGAATCTCCTCTTTGTCAGCAGCCAAGGTTTGAGAAGGATCATTTCTGGGGTGCTTGGGGCTCATGGACCGTGGCCCGTAGGCCTCACAAGGGAAGATGCTCAACACAGGTACCCTTTCATCCAGAAGAACACATATGAGCTGCTGCGAGAGCTCTGGATACTTACAGATCCAAGCCACCAAAAGCAGACACTGCAGGTAAGGAACCTTCTCTAGATCACTAGGAACAGAGTATATTAACTGCTTACCCTATCTAGAAACATTTGGGGTTGAGCAAACACCAGCTGTGTTTGAGAAGCAGTGAGTTCTGGGGACTGAACACAATTCTCTCTCCTCTAACACAACTCTTCACAAAGCCAGTTCATCCTGCTCCCGTATTGCCCCTCTCCTATCAGAGCCACCACTGCCTCAGTGATTATGGTGCTGGTTTATTTCTGCATTTTATATTCTTCTCTGCCCCCCTTTGTTATGGAAGTGATGGCACCTGACATTAATTTCAAGGTGGAGATAAACAGCTGATTTTTTTAGCAATAGTTATCATAAGACATAAGTTCCTGACCTGTTTAATAGGAGCTAGTTGCAATGGCTATAAACTGGAGAGGGGCAGATTTAAAGGAGACAGTAAGGAAGAATTTCTTCACTATGAGAGTGGTGGGGCAATGGCACAGGTTGCCCAGGGAAGCTGTGGATGCCCCATGCCTGGAGGTGTTCAAGGCCAGGTTGGATGGGGCCTTTGGCAGCCTGATCTAGTGGGAGGTGACCCTGTCGATGGCAGGGGGGGTTGGAACTAGATGATCTTTAAAGTCCCTTCCAACCTTAACTGTTCTATGGTTCTAATGATTCCATGATTCTATTAATACATCTTATTTTGGTTTTGCCTTGCTTTGCATCGAGTTTCCTTTCAACACTGGGCTAGCCACAGAGATGCCCAGAGCTTTTCCCTGAGATAGCTCTAATTCAGAATTTTTCATTTAAATATTAGCTAAGTGAAATATTTTTTTCCAGCTTCCCTTAACTTCTACTGGCATACAGAAAGCTCCGTCTGCCATCACTTTGTCCCACTTACCTAACTTTTCATTTGCTCCTGCTCCCACTGAACGCAAATACCAAAACATGCAGTGGGTTTAAAAGGAGCAGCCTTTACTAGAGCCTTCCAAAGTTTTTCCCAATCATTCTGTATCTTACACAGAATTGTCCACCATGCTGAGTATTTCATGCTCTGGATGTGGCATAACAGTAAGCTGTGGTCTCACTACTGGCACTGAAGATTTTGCATTGAAACAAAAAGAGCAGAACTGGATCATCCTTGGCTGCTATACATCTCATTGCTGATAATGGGGGATGCCTGGCAACTCCTGTCAAGGCAACACTGCCAAGGAATGGATGCTTTCTCCTATGTATTCTTTCACAACTTCACTTTAGTTCCTTGCTTCTTGCAGAACCAATGCTTGTACAATCACTTGGCATGTCTGCAAGCGTGTACTCCCAGTAACTTTCGTACCTGTTTGCTGATTTCAACAACTTCCACATGCAGAGATATAAAAAATAGTTCTGGAAGGTGTTCCTACATATGTCAGGAAAACTAATTGCTTCAGAAAGGGCAGGGGGAATTTTATAAACATACCTTAAGAAAACAAAGTCTTGGAACAATTCAGTGAGAATTGGTTTTGCTTCTACTTGCAAAATATAAATTCTTCGGTATTTGCAGCAAATAATAGCTGTGTTTTGCAAATACATGTAGGAAATGAGGCTTCATTAGTTGCCTCTGCTTGTGGAACTGCTTATTAATCTTTGGTAAGGATTTATCCTACAAGCAGTTGTTGCCAAGTTTTCTTAATAGGCCACTTGCAAAGGGCTTTTATCCTTGTGCCTTTGGGAAGGGCCAGTCAGTTCCATATGCTGGGATTTGCTTAGGTAAGTCTTTCCAAGAATGCTGAAAAGCTGGAGAAAAGAATTATACTTACAGATTTGTTGAGAGTCTTGTTTTACTGTATTCAGACCAGTATCTTAAAACACAATACTTAATTAATTTCCCCAGCTGTATTTGTGGGTCCTCTTATAAGTCTCAAGGTCCATAGTGCTATTTTCTCTAGAAGGGATGCCTGTAGTGCCATTATTACATTATACCCAGACACTCCTGGTTTTCCAGACTAGCTGTTCTTAATGAAAAACGAAAATCATGTCCTCATGTTAGAAGTTCAGCTGATTCGGCCTTCATTTTCTCAATGCCTCTGGACCTGAAGAGTTTTCTTCCATGTTACCGTTGTTGTTCTTGTTATACAATGCAAGCATAACAGCTAATAATGGCCAACAGGGGAAAAAAAATGGAGAGAATAGATAATTATTCAGAACAGAGGCCACAGAGATATTTCCAAATAGCTAGCACAGTTGTCAGAGAGGGAGGAAATAATGCACAGGATCATAGCAGAAAACTTTCCAAATTTCCAGTGAATTAAGCAAATCATGAAACCAGCTTCTCAGAAAAACACGTCTCCTCTTGCACATTTCTTCAGGCCTGAAGGGGGGCTCACAAGCGGCAGCATCCCCCAGCTGCCTCCAATCGTGGGAGCTCTGCAGTTGGCTAATGTCTCTGCAAAACCCCGTGCTTAGATTTGGGCTTCTCTTTTTCCCCTCTGAAGGCCTTTTATTTTATAAGGTGTTAGCCTGGCTTTGGGAAGTTGGCTATGCAAAGCTATGGCAGAGCAATGGGACAGAGACAACCTGCCCCTCTCCTGCAACACACCTTCCCCTCACAGCTGCCGAGCAGTGCTGCCCACCAAAAGCAAGTCTGAGAGTTTGCCAGGGTGAAGACAGGGAAAAGGAATGTGAGATCTGGCCCATGACACTGGTCAGCATTACAGGATCCTCAGCAGAGGCCATTGTTATTGAGAAGGGTGGAGACCATTCTCTATGACATCTCTTTTTGCCTCAGCCAAACATGATCATTCCTTTTTTAGATATGTCTTTGTTAAACTAAATACACTTGTTTGTTTGTTTCTTATTTATCCCATATGTCTAGAGAAAGTAGGATGAAGTAGGAAAAAATAGTAAGTTGTCATGTAATTGAAGATGATGTCTAACTGTGCTTATAAACTCAAGTGAATTTAATTTGAATGTTTCTCTTTTTCCTTGCAGTATAGACCCCACACACGTACTGATGTATCTTCAACCCTTCATTGAAGATAAGGCCTTTGTTTCTGCCACCAGAAATGCTTCTGTCACTACAGTAATGAGAAATCACCCAGGATATTCTTTTCCGAAAGATATTTATATCTATATTGTCCTGCAGACCTTAAGACTAGCCCCTCCCTCAAGTGCCTTTGGCAGTTGCATTCTTTTTTTAATGATTCTTGTATTTTTTTTTTTTTTGCAAGATGATAATTTTTGCATAGCTTGGAGCAACAGTTGGAGGAGATACACAACACACTCCTAAGATTTTAAGATAATAAAGATGGCATATCTGGCCAGGGTTTAATGTTGCATCTGTACTGATTGTATGGACTTTCCTTCTGTATAAGACATTCCTCGTGCCCAGGTTGTTAGGCACTTGGATTAGCTGAAGCAAGGCTGCAAGCCTCCACCACACTCACTTCCCAAAACGCCAGCAATGTGTGCAAGCCCTAGAGGACTCTGTCTCCCATTATGCTCCAGGATGAACACTCCCAGTGCATGGCATAGCAGGATCTGCATCCCAGAGCACAGAAAGGGACCTATACGCTCAGCTTTCAGTGCATGACTGGGTGCACATGCGAGGACCATCATGTTTAGGCTCTGAGCACGAGAGCTCAGGTTATCCCCGGGGTACCAGTGACCTAAAGACACCATTTTGGACTTGAAAGTTGCTTTTGTTATTAATGCTGCTGAGTCTCTAAAGACAACACAAGTTACAAACTGCCTATTCCCAAGCAGTTGTTGTGTAACTTTGCTCCCACCCCCAGAGATGTTGCCTGCCATTCATTTCATGGGCTCGGTTGAGCTGGGAAGTGCCTGGGGGAATCTCTTAGCTCCCCAATTAACAACAGAAGGGGTCAGTCCTTGCCGAAGGTAGCAGTCACATTTGTGACCTTTCCTGAGAATAAGGGAGGCAGAGAAGGTGCCATTTCCAGCTGGGAAAACACTAACTTTTATTGTACATACAATGCAGAATAGAGGACCAAAGAAGAGGTATTGAAGGAAGGTACCTCTAGAAATGATGACAGGCTTTCTAGGCAAGAAAGGAGCATTTGTGAAGAGGGAGGAGGGCATGGGAGAGGTTTTCGCAGGCCCTGCCAAGCTGTTCATCACTCCTGCAATCTGAGTTTTATATAAGATACCACGGAGCAGCACAGAGGCCTCGTGGGCTGGCTGCTGGTGGAGGCTGGAGCAAGGTGTTCCTGCAATCTGGTCTCAGATGTTCGAGCTGGGTCTTGTTAATAAGATCCAAGAATTAAGAGCTTGGAAGTGCTTAGGAGCTCAGTGTTTTTTTTCCAAGAACGTGATCGCTGAGGCTGAGCACAGAACCTGCAGTTTAGGGCTGGAGTAGACTTCAGTGCAAAATGAATTTCCTGCCAATCAGCTGAATATCCTGAGACCTCACTGGGAAGCGGAGAACTTTGCTCATCTGTTGCAGGTAGGGTGATATGCTTGGGGCTATTCCTTAACCATCGGGACACAGCCATGGTTTTTCCCATGCGATCCCATTGCTGGACAGGACTTTTTTGAGACAATACCAATCAAGAAGAGTTGTGTGTGCATAGACTGCCCCGGCTTGGACCTGTTGGACCATGGGGACTGTCCCCTGTCGGAAGTCATAAAGGGAAATACAGCATTCACTATCTGTGGCCTGTGGGAGCCAAGATCCAGTTAAGCAAAGGGAAGCCTCATTAGCCTCAAGGAACTTCCTTAAAAGCAAAGGAAGAGGGTGCAGTTCAAAGACAGAGGGATACCATGGGATGAGCAGGATTGCAAAAGCCTGGAGGAGCACAGGGCAGGAGATCTGAAGCTCACAGAACTTGCTCTGCCCTGCAACAGCAGCAGCCAGCAGCTCACAACTAGCGGCCACTGACCAAATCAAAAGGAGACAGCTGGTCCCTGGTAGAATCTGGAGACCATATTCATAAGGATCCCCCTGTTAGTGAGCACCATTTACTGCCTAGTCATATCTGACAGTGAACGTGATTTCCTGCATGCAAAAGGAAAATTAGGCAGCAAAGCCTTCACGCTGTAAGATGAAGGGCAGAGCAGTACAGCAAGGCCAGAAATCCCAGCAAGGGGCTTGCAATGGCTCTAAAGGTCTGAACAATCATTTCCAAGTTGTGGCAGCATCTCAGACTGTATAAGAACTCTGTTTAAAGATTTTATGCTCCACTCTTACCCCTGTTCATTAGCTCATTTCATAACCAGAAGTTACCAGCTTTCCTCTCTCTGTCTCAGGTTTTGGTATTAATAGCATTTATGAGGATTGGACTAGGATTATGTGCAATTATCAGTGAGAAAACCAGAGAGTCCAAAACAGAATAAAAGCCCAAACAAAAAAAAAAAAAAAAAACCAAAAAAAAACCAAAAAAAAAAAGAAAAGAAAAAAAATGGTATCATGCATAGGAGGGTGAGCTCCTTGTTCCCACTGGAGGGCCCTCAGTATTTGCAGGACTGCTGCTTGGCCTTGGCGTGCTTCCTCCAGCAGCATGTAACACTGCGCCAACATTAGTGAGTGAACGTGGGAGAGCTGGTAAGTTTGGTTGTAAGTTTGGATCCTCCTGCTTTTATCCAGCTGCTAAACCAGCTGAAAAAAATACAAGATGGTCCCATTTCCACAGGCGCTTTTTCTGTTGATGCTACAGGAGCGATCCTGCAGGTGAGTGGTGGGAGCGAGAGATAAACACGAGAAGCAAGTTGTCCGTCAAGATGAGATTTGTGCAGTGGAAACAAGCGGGATGCAGTGGAAACAAGGCGGGATGCGGCTTCGCGCAACGCGATCCATGGAGGTTTCCCTCCCAATGAATCAGGGAGATGCTCTGAGGCAGCGGCCGCCGCGCGGGGTCACGGGAAATGGAGTCGCCCCCGCCTACGCCTACGTGCGCACCCCGAAGGCGCAGAACCACAGTTCCCGGCGTTCCCCGCGGCGCCCCCGCCCGCTCTCTCAACCCCCGCCCTCCCGCGAAAGCCCATGGGAGCTGCAGTCCGAGCCCAGGGGCGCCGCCTGCTGGCCGTGTGCACCGCGCTCCGGCCCCGCTGCCCGGCTCCCTCCGCGGGAGGCGGCGCCCGCGCTGTTTGCGAACGCGGCGAGTCCCGCTCGGCGCGGGGCGAGGAGAGCGCGGGCGATGCCTCTGCCGGGGAGCGGAGCCGGCGGCCCGGCCCGGGGCCGGAGCAGGGGGCGGCCCCTCGCTCCTGCAAGGCCGGGCAGAAGCGCCGCTGCCCGCACCGGGCATGGCGGCCGCGGCGCCGGAAATCTCCCCGGAAGCCGTCCCGTCGCTCCCGTGATGCCCCGCGGCGGCGCCCATTCGAGTCCCGCCGCCCGCCGAGCAGGAGGAGACGGCGGCTCCGCATCCCGCTCTCGGCGGCTTCTCCCCGGTCCTGGATGGCCGCGGCGGGGCCAAGCGCCGGCGGAGCGAGCCGGGGATGGCGTGTCCTTCGACGCGGGTGTCATCCCCGGGAGAGCGGCTGCCGCTTCGCCCGCGACCTCCTCAAGCACGTCCTGTAGCAGCGGCAGCAGCTCCCGCTGCCCTGCGAGCGGCTCGGCTGCTTCTGCCGCCGGGTGAGGGGCCGGGAGGGAGCCCCGGGGGCCGTTCTGTCCCGGCCGCGCGTGTCTGAGCGCGGCAGCCGCTCCTCGGTTGTCTTCAAAATGTGCTACGTTTAAAAACGGGAATAAAGAAGTTGTTGAGGAAAGCACACCTAGAGAAGCGGCTGATGCCTTCCAGCACGGCCAGGCTGGGGCTGGGGCTAGAGGGCACCAACGAGGAGAGGGTACGTTACCCTTGCTTGCAAAGATGATTTTGAAGCACCAGGCCCAGCCCAACTGGTGAAGAAACTATTCTTTTCCTTGTATATATGGAGTACTATCCCTGCTGAAAAATCCACAGAGTAGTCACACCCCAGGAGATTAAAAAGACTTGCAAGACTTTCTGTGCAATTCTCTTAACTAAAATATACCTGATTCACCTAGCAGTTGTCCCTCATAAGTCACCCAGCTCTCCTGTGTTCCCAGACTAGGAGCCCTGGAGGATTTTGCTACAGACATAGAGCAGCTGCCCCAAAAGTAACTGTAGTTGAAAATCAGCTGGCAGCTGCAGGCTTTCTGCAGCCTGAAGCAAGGAGGCATGTCTTGAGACACCTAATGCCATATTTTTCAGTTATTTTTAAAGTATTACTAAAAAGAGGGTCCTAGTGGGAAACCAATGGGAAAAAAAGCACCTAGGGGCTTCTGAAAATCCTGCTGAGTTCCTGTCTACATCTGCTGTCTGACCCCAAGACACTTTATGGTCAAGTAAATGTGTTTTGCTAAATGTGACACTGATTTTGTGTGCTGTGGTACAATGTGACCTGTGGCCTGGGTGATTAAAAGTAGCTGCTGTCGCCAGATGTTCCACGTGTCTCCTTAGACTGCTTATTTAAAGTCCTGACAACATCTACCACCAAGCAGTCCAACACCTAGTGGGCCAAAGGACTATTTCTGTTTGCTTCAAGAGCTGTAATGTTGAAGCATTTATCTGAAGTAGTTTGAGGCTGTGCCTATGATAACAACTGAGGAGTGAATGATTTCAGGAGTATAACAGGTTCCTCTTAGGCCAGTGAAGTGTATTCTATGATTTCTTTCACCTCACAATTATTGTAGTTCAAGAACTATACTGGGCTTGCTCTTGAAAAGTCTTACCGACACACAGCATTCACATTTTCATCGCACCTTCAACACTGATCTAAAATTAGACTGTGTTCCTGAAACGAATATATTGCTCTTCAATGTGCAGGGTGCAAACTGAACAATAAGTTGTGGTGTATATACTTAGATAGTATTATCCTCGGGTAAGACAGGAAGATTTACTTTTTGCCACACCTAAGGTCATAAAGTAAATAATAGAAATTGTTTTCCAAGTGGTCTGCTTGAAAGTTATAGCAATTTATTAGCTAAGAGAACCATTTTGCCTGGTAGCAGAACTATAGATAAGATAGTAAAATAGGTAAGAGAAGTAATGTTATGAAACTCTAAATAAATAGATATCAATAACCTAACCCAGCATACAAATCTAGAGACGTTATTGCTATTTTTTTAAACTCAGGAATACGAACAAACTTCCATATACTTGGTATAAATATCCAGACCTCATCTTATTTGAGTCAATTCATGTCAGTTTAATAAGAAGAATGGTGCCAACAATTTTATAGAAAGCTCCACGTGTTTTTTGACTCTGGAATGTCTCCAAGCGAGTCCCACTCCTAAAAAGAATTTTTGGCCCTCATCCTTCAGAGGCCCCGGGGGCCGTTCTGCCCCGGCCGCGCATGTCTGAGCGCGGCAGCTGCTCCTCGAGCCGAGCGCTCGCTGGGGCCGCGTTCTTCGGTGCCCCCGCGGCGGCGTTTGGGAGCGGAGCTCCGGGTGAAGGGCCGGGAGGCCTCAGCCGGTTCCTGGCTATCTCCCGTTGTCCCCTTTCCTGCTCAAAGCCTGTCACTGTTTGGTTTGTTACTCAGACGGCTCGAAGAAGAGAACAGTGTTAAGTGGCTTTGGAGTGGCACTGTTATGATCCCCGAGGAGTTCTATGAGCTCAACTTGGAGAGTATCTGTGAGGGCAGCGCTGAGGAGAGCCTGGAACCTGCCTCCTGTGTTCGCAAGCTTTTTCGCTCCCTCTTTGTTGCGGATGTCTTCAGTGAACTTGACGACCTGCCTGTGACCTGCCTGTCGTGGGCACTGTTGTCATGCTCCAGGGGCACCGCAGTTGTGGTGATGACTGGTTCCAGCCCAAGCTCAACTATAAAGTGCTGACATGAGGGAGGAAACTGACCGTGAACTTGTCCTGTGATGGAGGCATCGACATAAGCGCTTCACCTCATCAGCCTCTGGCTTCTACTTGGGAGGACTATGTCTGGTTTCAAGCACCGGTGACCCTCAAAGGCTTTCGAGAATGACCTGTGCTCTGTGGAACTCTAGTGGAATATTGAATGAGCTTTGGGGATGCTTTAAGGGACACTGACTTTATCAAATGTAACCGCATATTCTTGTCTGTTTGGGTCTCTTCTTCAGGGCATCTGCTGTCTTCCTACAGCTCGACCCTGTTCCTCTGCCTTCACCTCTGGAACTGTTGTTGAAAGCAAATACCCGTTAAGGTACAGCCACACCTTCACCACCGCCCCCCCCCAACCCCCGAGTGATTCTATAGGGACCTGAGTTGTGGCACAGGAGATGAATTGCTGTGGGGGGAGTAAAAGTTTCCTGTTGTGTGCTTACTGAATTGGCAAATACTGGAGACAGTCTTCTCTCTCCTGGCTGTTTCTCTGGTAACAAGTACTATGTTAGCTGATTGTTTGGGGCTCTAGATAGCGTGTGTGAATACACTTGGCCTTTGCCATGAAGGCCATCACTGTTCTTTGTCTCTCCTGCTTCTGTAAAAGGAGAACTTTCCCTGCAGGCTGATCAGGCCTGAGTACTCAAGAGTTTGCCCTGTAAATCCTTTCAGTTACTTACTAATCCAAAGAGTGGGACTGGGAGGTCTCATACCTAGCACCGCGTTGTACTGGTGATGAGAAGAGGTGGAGCAGCCCTGTGGAGGCAGGGAATTGCATCTTCCTGTTTTTTTTCCTAACCTTTAGTCCAAGAGCCCTGACAATCAGTTAGATACACCGTTACAATTGAAAGTAAGCAGTTCCTGCTCTAACCTTCTTCAGAGGAAGCTGGGACACCTGCCTCAATATCCCAGTTTATGTTTACTTAAAACAACAACAACAACAAAGTCGATTTCTTGTTTACTTTCACCTCTTAGAAGTCTTAGACTCTAAATGTTTCTGACAGGTGAGGAAGAGGGGAGTGTGATCAAATTCAGCATTGGCTTTACCTGTCAGATTCCCCTTCCGAGTCCGAATGTATTCCCTGGAAGCAGAACACGAGCCTTTCCTTCTGGCCTGGTGTCTGACACAAAGTGGAGGAGGAGGGAGTAGAGCACGGTGTGTCAGGACTAGACAGTTGCTGGAGGCCTCTTCAGTCAGCTGGGTACGCCTGTAGCCTAAGGAGCTTAATGGCTCCTATAACTGTCCCGTTTAAAGAGAACCTGGAGCCTACTGGTAGCGAGGTTGCTTGGAGTTTCTTGCTAGCAAGAACTGCAGGGTGGGGTGGTGAAAGTCCTTTGAAAGGAGAGTAAAGGTTGAAGTAACCCTCTGTGCTTGGTGCCTAATTTAACTCTGGCCTTTTGGAACGAAACGGGACTATAGAACTAGGAGGAAAGGTAGTTGATATTTTTGAGCTTGGAGAACACTGGGAGTGCTGTCTCTGCCTTCTTATGCGTTAGCAGCTGTTCACGACGTGTAGTAACTGCTAAAGCTGGCTCTGGAGGAGAAACTGCTAGAATGCAGAAGGCTGCTGTGTGTGCAGCTGCCCACTTGACTGTGTACTTGCAGGTCTCATAAATGAAATGTGACCTGAATGTAGCGTGTGTGCAGGAGATGAAAACCCTTCCCAATTCCACCCAAGCTGTTTGTAATGCGTATTTCCGGATGCTAACGCTCAAGCATTTAAAGAAGGCTTGAGCAGAAGCCTTAGCTCTGAGGAACAAGGGCAGAGTTCTTTTCTCCTCACTTCCCCAACCGAATACGATCTTACCGTGGTGAACTGTTGACATATTCTGTTGGGAAATGGTTAAGTGAAAAAGGACATGAGAATGTTGAAAAATGGATTGAGGAATGGTTAAGTGAACAAGGACATGATTCAATAGAAAGGCTTTGTGAGACACGTATTGTGTAAAGTGGAAACCTTGTTAAACTCTGAGTGTAGATATGGACTGAAAGAACAAGAAGGCATACAAGAAGGAATTTCTAAGAAGAAACTTTTGAAGGACAAGTGAATCTTTCCCAAGGAAACAGGATGGAGCACTGAGCTCAGCTGTAACTGTAACATACCTGCAAGAAGATACATGAAACTCGAAGTAGCAGTATAGTAATAATGAATTAACAAAGGACAATGAATCAATAATGAATTAACAATAGACAATGAATCAATAAAGAGCAAATAGTTTTAAGTAACTAATAATGTATTCAGTGCTGTAACTGTAACATACCTGCAAGAAGATACATGAAACTCGAAGTAACAATATAGTAATAATGAATTAACAAAGGACAATGAATCAATAATGAATTAACAAAAGACAATGAATCAATAAAGAGCAAATAGTTTTAAGTAACTAATCATGTATAAGTTGTAACAAAGCATTAAGGCATAAAGCGTAAAGCACAAAGCACAAAGCATCTTTTGAATGTTAGGGTATATAATCCGGGCTGATTTTGAATAAAGTTGAAGCTTGCTTTATCACTCATATTGAGTTGTCCGCTTGCTTCCCTCGCCCGTCGCAATATTCTGTTCCAGTTGAACAATGAATGCAGCAATGATGTGGTGCTGGCATGGAAGAAGACAAGATGCTTTTTGTTGTTGTGATGAAGCGGTTTTGAGGTTAACAAGTGCTATAAGTTATCCAAATAAAATATTGGCTTGTGTGTGTGATGACATTGTTTTTATTTAATCCCTCAATATCAAGGTTCTGCTGGTGGCAGAGGGACTCGCTTCCGTTCCGTGTGTGTACTTAAACTGCAGGTTCACAGCTGTTCCACCTTTGTGACAAAGTGCATGATGTGCCAGAAGCTCTGGTTCCTCGGAGGCAGCAAAATGCCCTTCATGTGGCAAATCACCAGGCTTGTTATCCAAGGATGGGGTCCACCTGTCCCCAAGGGGCGAAAGGATACTCCCCAAGAAGAAAGCAGGGCTCATTCCTAGAGCTTTAAACTAGATGTGAAGGGGGAGGGGGCCGTACCGGGCTGACTGAAAAAAGCCTGGGAATGTCACTCCTCTTTCTGAGGGGTGGTGTGCTGGCAAGGACCCTTTGGTCTCCACCTGTCAGGAAGTGAGGAATAGCACTTAAGTGCACCTTCAGAGGGGTTGGATAGTTCAGTGAGTAGTCGCTTAGGAATTAGGCCTGTTCCCCTTAGGAGCGTAGCAGGATGAACAGTCCAGCCGAAGTGCATCTACAGCAACACATGCAGCATTGCATAAACCAAGGGGAACAAGAAGTTATTGTAAGGCAGGAGGGCTACGGTATAATTGCCATCAGAGAAACGTGGTGGGTTCAGCACTGGTGAGGCTGCACCTTGAATACTGTGTTCATTTTTGGGCCCCTCACTCTGTGAAAGAGATAGCTGAGATGGCACGAGTGTGTCACAGAAGAGCAATGAAGCTGGTGAGGGGCTTGGAGAACAAGTCCATTACAAGGACCTGGCTGAGAGGACTGGGGTTGTTTAGTCTGGAGAAGAGGAGGCTGAGGAGTGACCTTATCGGGGCTCTCTACAACCGCCTGAAAGGAGGTTGTAGAGACGGTGGTGGTGTTGGTCTCTTCTCCCAAGTGTTAGGTGATAGGACGAGAAGGGAATGGCCTCTGGCTGTGTCAGAGGCAGCTTTAGATTGGACCCTAGGAAAAAGTTTCTTCTCAGAAAAGGTTCCCAAGCACTGGAACGGGCTGCCCATGTATGTGGTTAAGTTCCCATTCCTGGAGGTATTTAAAGACAGGGGAAATGAAGGGCTTAGGGATATGATTTGGTCGTGGGACAGGTACGTTGGAATCGATGGTCTCAAAGGTCTTTTCCAAGCTAACGGTTCTATGACTCGTTCACTGCCAGCAGACGTCATTGCTGCATTCATAGTTCAAGTGTAACAGAATATGTCAACAGTCCACTGCAGTACATGCGCTCAGTTGGGGAGGAGAGGAAGACAGGAACTGGCCCCTTTGTTCCTCAGAACCAGCAGCTTCAGCTCAGAAGTTTCTTTAAACACTTGAGTGTCAGCATCCCCCAAATATGCATTACAAGCAGCCTGGGTGGAGGTGGAAAGGGGTTTCCTCTCCTGCGCACGCATACACCTCCATTGCTTCATTGTACTCTTTGAAGCAATAGCACAGGATAATACGTCCCATGTTTGAGATGAATCATGGTGTTCGGTAAAATGGAACAGTGTTCGGGTATAATAGAATCCTTGTGCTTGCCTGGATATGTAGAGAGTCACCGTTTTGGTGACCACACTTGTCCACTACAGATGGTGGAATCTCATTCCAATGTCTTTTTTTGGCACGAGTTAGAGAGAGGGGCAAGGATCCTTAGAATGGGAAAACTAATGTAAAGATCTGCACCGAAGTCCAAGGACCAGGTATATATCTTACTGGCAGCTAAGTGCTTTTGCTTCCCATTCCTTACTGTAAACTAGGATTATGGCTCCACTGCTATTCCTTTCAGCCTGGAGGAGCCCTTGCAACATGTGACAGCCCCTTTACATTGTGCCAGTTTTGGTTGCAGCCTGGTGTTCGTACTCTCAGTCCCCTGTGAGGGAACTTAAACAGATCTGGCCTGTATCGTTTTCTAGCTATAACATACACTCCTTTGAGGGGAGGAAGACCTGAACATAAAGTTTGGACACAGCGAGAAGGTGTTGGCAAAGCAGTTAGCGAAACACAGTTTCTTTAGATGACTAGAGATGTAGCTGAATGCAACAGTCTCACAGCAAACGTCTGAATCTTAGCCCAGGAGGGGAAAGCTCTTGCTGCTCTCTGTCCCCATGAGGTGATCGCTTATGATAGTTGTGGGGTCGTAGGACTGCATTTGAAGCAGTGTTTGTCCAGATTAGATCTTAAGGACTTTGCCATCTCCTTGGGATAATTAACAGGTAAAAAAGCAGCTCTTAGGGTTCTTAGATGGGGAAGGCTGATGGCTGTTTCACTGACGGAGAGATCGTTCCTAGCCTGGCAGTGTTGCTACACCAATTGCAATGGTTCAAGCAGCTGTATCTCTTCTGCAAGACCCAGCTTGTCTGCCTAAAAAGTAGGTAATTGCCTACGCAGAGCAGCTTGATCTCCCCTAAAGCTGCTGCGTGCATATGTTTCTCTCTGAAAATACAGCTCTCCTAACCCTGTAGATTTCTGTGTTACCTCACCCACAGGGCTGTGCAAGGAAGGCACCACAAGCTGATGTAAAGCCACTTAGTCAAAACATAAGTGAACGAATGAACACCTTTCCTGGGTCTGACTCCAATAAACTCATTTGGCTGTAAAAGCCTAATCATGAAATATTTTGACTGTGCTCTTACTGGCAGCAGAAACAGAAGACAAATTGTCTTAAAAATACCCTTTGCCTATAGTGAGCACACTCATGAAGAGTATGGAGTTTTAATTCACAATCATGTTAAATGAATGACTTTTTGGGTACTAGTTCTAGAACGTTGTTTAATCTCCTTCCTCTAAGTTACTACTTAACCACTAGAGCACCTGCTTCACAATCACAGCCTTCTTGCTTCAGCCCATTCCCCAAGCAGGCAGGACTTGGATAACAAGTGCCTTAGCAGATGAAGCCACTCCTTAGTCCTCCTGCCTGTTTGGGAGAGGAGCCATTACTTTGTGCTGTTCTTACTGTCAAAGCCTTAATGGCCCTAAGCAAAATACATGAGGAGTTGTTGTTTCTCAGGGCTTAAGGAGTACTTTGGTCTTTCTGCCACCACGGCCACTCCCCCAACCCCGGGTTATTATAAAGATCTGGTGACTCTGTGCTGTTGTCTTCAAGGTGTGCAGACCCTCCCCCTTGCTAGCTTGCCTGCGCTGAGCTGTACTAGAAAAGGAGAGAAGAGAGAGCACAAAGAGCAGGGTTTGTCAGCATGACCGTGACTGGCAGTGTTGCGGAACACTTGGAAAGCACAGAAAACACAGACACAGGCACGCACACGTAGGAGAAACAACATTTTTATTAATTCTAAAACTCTACTCCGTGTCAGACCTCCTCATGAACAGTTTGTAGCTGGTGTGATAAGAAACTGTAATTACAGAACTCCACATTCGGGTAGGACGTCTCTTGGCTGGTGGTTCTGGAGCTCTGAGAATTCAAAGGAAAACACAACAGACTTTCATTCCCCTGAAGTCCAAGCATATCAGAATTCAACTTTATTTGACCATATCAGCTGTAGGAAAATCATCATGTTTTGGCTCTTCATAGTTCTGCCTGGTTTTAAGAACAACGAGTAGAAATGAGGCAGAAACTGGGCTGGAAGTAGTCAAAGGTTCCTATTTGGTCACACAATCAAGTCTGTCAAAAGAATCTGTATGGCAACTAGCTTGATGGGAATCATAGTTTTAGTTTCAATCTGTCTTAATTTCTGTAAATATATTTACCATAATGTAAATACATCTATTTGCATGAATAAGATTATATGATGTATTGATTCTTAAATGTTACGTATTGTACGTGCCAAAAAGCCAAACAGAGCTTTATCCTGCTGCCCCTTCCCTCAAAACACTAACACAGTTCAAATGGATTTTTCTTTCTCTAAACATGTAGCTCAAGACTAACCTTTGCTGAAAGGCTGCTTACCTATCATACTGTGATAAACCAGTTTTCTTTTTCCTTCCTATCTGTGTGTCTCGAATGCGGACAATATATTATATATAGCAGTTGCTCTGCTACGTGGAATTACTTTGGCTGCTTTTACTCTGGTTGGTTGCAGCTTTGGTGTTGAGACTGTAAAGGAAGAGGGGAGATAAAAAGTATCAGCCTTGTGTCATCCAAGTGATGGCTAGTTTTCCATTACATTCCACCCCCTAAGCATTACCTTGTTTAAAGGAAGATGTAAGGAATTCATATGGCTTGAATTTCGCCACCGACAGCTTTCTTTGGATATGAGGGCGGAGTTTGCCACAGCGGTCTAATGCAGAATTTTGTGGAGCTCTTCCCTCTCTAGTCTGAGGATCACCATCGTTCTGATGAATGAAAAGCATGAAGCAAAAACTAATTACAAGAAGTTCATTGCACAGAACTAGCTGTGCTATTTCTAGTTCGCAAATAAGCTCACTCTCCAGATCTGCCCCTCAGCTCACCCCACTTTCACCTCGTGCTTTTAGCACAATCAAAGCAAGACTGGAACAATAACAGTACCTACAGCTCTAAGTTAAAACAAGTCTGGCGCTCTGCAGGACCTTATTCTGATACACCTGTTATCACCTGCAGCTTTCAAATGCTTTGCAAGATAGCAGGCTTTCCCTTGTTTTTTCCTGAAACAGGAATGCCTAAGATGTCTGAATATACAGAGAACTGCAAATGGCGTTAGACAAAATGATGTGATTATTAACTCAAGCAAAAAAAAAACCTGCCCACACACACCTGGCTGGATGAAAGTTTTCAAATGCAGGACCTAAAACTTCCAAAACCACCTTACAAGTTTGATTCACTGGAAATCTATGGTTCCGGAAAACCACAAATGCTTCACAGATCCATAACAAAGGTTCACGTAACACCAAATTTAATCTGACTATTTTCGGAAGATAGATACAGATTTCCGTCATAAAAGTGGTGAAATGAAAGTTATGGAATTGCAGAGCACACTACACCTTGAGGAAATTAAAAAAACCCAAACCACCCACCATACAAATTTTACCCGTGGACTGGCATCCTGACTGCTCTCAGCTAGAAAACAGAGTTGCGTGCAAGGTCCTAGCGATGACGTACAACATACTCTTCGTTCCACGGATAGAATAATCTAAATCCTGCCTAACCTATGTATCTGAGTAACTGAATGATAAGATTGGCTGATAGAAAAACTATCTGTCTATTCCTCAGATGGAAGCAAATTACTTCGAGCAGAGTCAACAATGGTCTCTAACAAATTATAACTTCGCAGAGCAGCTTTGGCGTGGGGAAGGTTATTGCTAAACTTGGAGGCTCGGCTGTAACTGGAAGTGTGGAAACTTATTTCTAATAGTTCCAAGAATGGTATAAAACCAAAGCATGATCTTTACTGAGGACTATCTGAACCGGTTAGTAACACCTAACAGAACCTGCGCACTGGACAACTTTTACACTTGCCTTGGGGTTAACCTTCGTTGATTGATTCTGCAGGACTGCTGGCCAATAATACGCACTCTTTCGTGTGCTGACTGGAAGAACTTTGTTGCTTGCAATACAAGCCCTGGTCCTTAAAAAGGACTTCAAGCACTCCTATGAGAAATAAGACATTTCAAAAACCCGTTGTGATTCTGCCTCTTCTTTTTTCAAAGAGATGAGGAAGATTTTTTCTGTCCACACTTACTAGTTCAGTGTTGGTGAAAGGAAGCTGCAGTAATTCTTCCACCAGTCCCATCTCATGGCAGCTTTTGTACACGTGTTCCAAGAGCTCTGCTCTGTTTAGCTCTGTGACGTGTTGCTGCAAAAGAGCCCAGGCCTCCACCATGCACCTGTAATTCATTTTTTTGATAGGTAAAGGTATAGTAATAGTGTAACCAAAGAGATGCCCCAAAACTGTTGTGTTCCAAGTTTAAAGGAAATTTAGGGGATTGTGAGTTAAATTATTTGTTCTCCACTTTTTGCAATATTTGAATGTCATAACGGTGGGATATATTTCCTTACCTATTAGACAACAACACACCGAGGTAAAGCCGCACTTTGCTACATGTTGACAGTGATGGCTTCATACACGGTAGGTATTGGAGGGCTTGCCTATGCTGTCCTTGGCAAGCGAGGGACTGAATAATTCGCAGCTGCAGCCACGGTGCTACCTGCGTTGTTTCTTGATGGCAGAGGTGGGCCAGTGATTTCTGTAAAAGTTGAAGACGGGGCTTCT